>NC_046380.1:3055965-3383465 GCF_011125445.2 Fundulus heteroclitus | reverse complement strand
ACACTGAGCCTGGTTCTGCTGGAGGTTCTCCTCCCTGTTAAAGGGGAGTTTTCCTCTCCACTGTCGCTTCATGCATGCTCAGTATGAGGGATTGCTGCAAAGCCATCAACAATGCAGACGACTGTCCACTGTGGCTCTACGCTCTTTCAGGAGGAGTGAATGCTGCTTGGAGAGACTTGATGCAACCTGCTGGGTTTCCTTAGAGAGGAAACTTTCTCACCAACCTGGAGGATATGATGGAGTCTGACTTTGGAAAGAGACTTGAAATGACGTGTGTCATGAATTGTAGCTATATAAATAAAATTCAATTGAACTGAATTGAAAAAGGAATGAGGAGGGAGCAGTTCCCTGTGGTGCTCCCATACCACTCAAACCTGGTAGGACACACAAGCTGTCATTCTTTTCATTCTCACAAACTGTGGTCCGTTAGGCAATTGTTGAGGCCAGCACCTTTGGTAAATGATCCTTACATTATGCTCACCGGCAGTTAGCTTAGGCACCACTTGCTCTGGATTGCATAAGAGCAATGCACCTTTCATTATGTTCTGGTCTAAAGAATCAAGCAGGTTTGGGAAATTAAAAGCACTTGTCTCCGCCTCTGTCCCCAAGACAAAGTGCCCCCCTCGTCATGATTGCATCATTTATGAAATTAAATCTCAAACACATTTTAAGTGAATGTTAAATTTTACTTTTTCATTTCGCCTCAAGAACTATGAACTAGAGCTGTTATTTATTCATGTCCCCCCTTTGTTATAATAATCATCTGTATATTATGCTACTGTACATATCTGTAAAACTCTATTCACAGTAATATCCACCTGCTATTGCACTTCTGCTTTGACCTAAACTGCATTTTGTTGCCTTGTACCTGTGTAATGGCAATACAGTTGAATCTAATCTAATCTAATCCTTTGAGGATATAGAGGTTTGAGGGCAGCTTTAGGACTTCAAACTGTATTTTGCCCATGCGTGGAAAGCACAAACATTATTAAACGCCTTCAGTTGAGACTGAAGTTAAATTTCAAGATTACATCACAGACTCAGGTTTTATGTGATCCACCACTCATATATCTTCTTCTTTTACAACCCAATTAGACGCCTGCTGTTTTTTTCTTGTTTTTAATTCTTCCAACACATTTATCTTAAATGCTTTGTTTGCTGTGTCCATATCCAAATGGCAAAATACTCCTTGATTGTTCTTTGAAAGTGACTTTATGCAGAGAAAATATCAGATCCCTGATCAGCCGAGAGAAGTCAAAGGTTGAGGCTGCAGCTCCTGTCTGGTCTGACCTCTTTCTTCTCAGCCAACAAACAGAAGAAATATCATACCCAGGAGTTCAAGAGCAAAGGAGGGTTCCTGTTAGTTATTTTCCCAAGTCACGTAAGTTATGTTAAGGGCACAATGAAAGACAAACGGCACCGCTGGGGGGACGACTTCACTGCAGGTTCAGAGTTTCTGTCTCATGCATCATCTGATGTTTGAGGCGTTTCAAAAAGTGGTCATAAATATTTCTAATCTAAGCCTTTGGAGAGAAAACATGTTTCACATTTAGGGAAAAACATGGAAGCTCCATCTAATCTCCCGGGGGTTTCAGTAAAAGAAATGAAAAAAAAAGAAGTCAGGTTTGCTTTAATGAGAGCAAAAGGATTAAAAGGATAATTTCTCATAGGTCTAGGTTCCTTACAAAAAATAAAAAAAGAGCAACTGAGAGCCACATGTGGAGCTCTATTCCAATAAGGGATTGTTCTTCAGACGGAGAAGGGAAGAATGCCAGAAATTTCTAAAAAGAAAGATGTGCATAACTGCACATGCCACAATAATACAACTTTGATCCACGACTGAACAATACAAACATCCAGAAAATCAGCCGGCTTCTCTCTGCTGAGGGATGCCCAATTTTCTCTGAAAACTAAAAACAGATTTCAAGGTTTGACTTGAGACTTGACGATTTTTCCAATTTCACAGCTATTTCCATAAGAAGGATAATGTGACAACTTCAAGCTATTACTTCTGGAGAGAAAGGGATAAATCAAATTCTTGTAGCATGAAGTAAGTGTCATTTGTTTGCAAATAATTTTAACACAGCGGGCCCCTTCCAAAACACAGTGAAGAACATTTGTAAAGGGGATTTAAGAGGCAGCGCAGCAACTGAGGAGTTATGGTGTGGCTGCTGCATTATGGAGAATTTTATAGCCCTATAGGGACCTGAAACATGAGCGGGGAAACATGATACAGTTATCCTGACAGGGATTTCAACCGGTCACCTTCAACCAACAGAGTAACTTTATCTGTATTCATCTCTGAAATATGGCCTTAAATGGTCAAAGCAAAACAGGAAACAACGTAAACCCAAATTCAATTCAATTCAATTCAATTACATGTTATTTATATAGGACACAACAACATGTCATCTCAAGGTTCTTTCCAAAGTCAGACTCCATCAGATCATCCTGATTGGTGAGAAAGTTTCCTCTCTAAGGAAACCCAGCAGGTTGCATCAAGTCTCTCCAAGCAGCATTCACTCCTCCTGAAAGAGCGTAGAGCCACAGTGGACAGTCGTCTGCATTGTTGATGGCTTTGCAGCAATCCCTCATACTGAGCATGCATGAAGCGACAGTGGAGAGGAAAACTCTCCTTTAACAGGGAGGAGAACCTCCAGCAGAACCAGAACCAGGCTCAGTGTGAACGCTCATCTGCCTCCACCCACTGGGGCTTAGAGAAGACAGAGCAGAGACACAGAAAGCACAGAAGCTCACATTGACCCAGGAGTACTTTCTATGTTAGAGAAGACAGAGCAGAGACACAGAAAGCACAGAAGCTCACATTGACCCAGGAGTACTTTCTATGTTAGAGAAGACAGAGCAGAGACACAGAAAGCACAGAAGCTCACATTGACCCAGGAGTACTTTCTATGTTAGAGAAGACAGAGCAGAGACACAGAAAGCTCAGAAGCTCACATTGACCCAGGAGTACTTTCTATGTTAGAGAAGACAGAGCAGAGACACAGAAAGCTCAGAAGCTCACATTGACCCAGGAGTACTTTCTATGGGAGATGGTAATAGAGGATGATCTGCCTCCCCTGATGATGTCACAGCTAACAGAACGCCAGAGAATGGCAGAGAACAAAAAATTTAAATAACAACAAACAACTTAAATTGGAGAGCAGTAGGAGAACTCAGCAGAGTGAGAGAAATAGACCCTGATGTCCTCCAGCAGCCTAAGCCTATAGCAGCATAACTATAGAGGTAGCTCAGGGTAACATGAGCCACTTTAACTAGAAGCTTTGTCAAAAAGGAAAGTTTTAAGATTAGTCTTAAAAGTAGACGGGGTGTCTGCCTCACAGACCAAAACTGGGAGTTGGTTCCACAGGAGAGGAGCCTGATAGCTAAAGGATCTGCCTCCCATTCTACTTTTAGAGACTCTAGGAACCACCAGCAGACCTGTAGTCTGAGAGTGAAGTGCTCTGTTAGGAACATACGGGGTAATCAGAGCTCTGATATATGATGGAGCTTGATTATTAAGGGCTTTATACGTTAGAAGGAGAATTTTAAATTCTATTCTTGATTTAACAGGAAGCCAATGAAGGGAAGCTAAAATAGGAGAAATTTTGGATCAGCTGAAGACTTTGAACTGCATTTTGTGGACTTCCTGATAGTAAAGAATTAAAAAAGTCCAGCCTTGAAGGAACAAATGCAACGTTGTCAGCAGCTGTAAGTGGCAGCAGAAATAGAACAGGGTAGTGCACTACAACTACATATTACCACCTGTCCATAACATGTTCTCTGGCAGTCATAACAAAGCAAAAGTGTCTACTGGAAATGTTTCTATAGCAGGACGGTAACATTTCTGCATAAAAGCACAAGGCTGACTTGGGACATGCAAACGACAAGAAGCAGTCATGTGCTCTTTAACCACAGAGCGCTTGAAGGAAACTTGTTCAGCATTTTCAAACTGTGATTGTTATGCCCAGACAAACAAACAGAACCTGACATCCAGCTGGACACGGAGTTTGTGTTTAAAAGTCCTGGACATCCTATTAACAAAGGGGTTTGTAGGGCCAGCTGTCGTTGAAGCCTCAGAATATAAAGGCATAGACGCAGGTGCAGGAGGATGACATGACCGATCTGCTGTGAGACGATCACGGGTGCAAGAAATGAACTAATTGCCACGGAGCAGGAGAGTGACATATAGCTGAGCCCAGAACAGCTTTATGTATATACAGCTGGTGAGTTACTTCTAGGTCTGTAGTCTTACTTCAGTAAAGTTAACACTTCTAACGCTTTGCTGGGACGTATTTAATGCGATGTCCTGATAACGACGCTCTTGAGCAATGATTTCCAAAGCTGAGGGGGGCACAGGGGAAGTAAATCTCTAGCAACAAAGAAACTGCCAACATACTTTAAACATGTAGAAAAAAACAAAAACACATTGAATAATGTGATAAAACTCTAGGTGGGCTAAGTTGCTCCAAACCCTGACAGACGGCTTTTACGTCGACCCACTTCTTATTTACTGTGTGAACATCGGCAGGAACCAGGAGAGGACTGAGACTTCAGCGCCGAGGAGAAACTACAGGAAAAACATCTGGGAGAAGGCCTCTCCTGGAGCCCAAACCATTAACACAAGATTTAAACTGCTGCAGCACAAACGCTTGTTAAGGACATATGTTACTCCTGTAAGAGTTTGGTTCCCTGAATGTGGTCAAGGTCAAGACAAGTCAGGCCTTCTGCAAAGAAACTCTTGACAGTAATTTCAAGATTAACGGGAAAGTTTATTGCTCTGGGTGCAGAGTTGTGAATTTTACTAGAAATTCAATTAACAGGAAGGAGGAGAAAACGGTTCCGCTTCAGTCTGTTGCAGGTCAAACATATTCATTTAAGATCTTTAAGATTCAATTTCAATTCAATTTTATTTATATAGCGCCAAATCATGAAACATGTCATCTCAAGGCACTTTACAAAGTCAAATTCAATCATATTATACAGATTGGGTCAGATTATACAGATTGGTCAAAAATGTCCTATATAAGGAAACCAGTTGATTGCATCAAAGTCCCGACAAGCAGCAGTCACTCCTGGGGAACCGTAGAGCCACAGGGAGAGTCATCTGCATTGTACATGGCTTTGCTGCAATCCCTCATACTGAGCAAGCATGAAGCGACAGTGGGAAGAAAAACCACCCATTAACGGGAAGGAAAAACCTCCAGGCAGAACCGGGCTCAGTATGAACGGTCATCTGCCTCGACCGACTGGGGTTACAGAAGACAGAACAGAGACACAACAAGAGAGACAAAAAAGCACAGAAGCACACATTGATCTAGTAATCTGTTCTACATTAGATGGTAGTAGAGGGTGAGCCGTCTTCTCTGGATGATGTCACAGTTAACAGAACGCCAGACCAGGTGTACCTACTATGAAGAGAAAAGAGAGAGAACAGAAAGTTAAAGCAGAAATGACAACACATAATGCATAATTGAAGAACAGTAGAACTCAATAGAGTGAGAAAATTAGATCCTGATATACTCCAGTAACCTAAGCCTATAGCAGTAAAACTATAAAGGTAGCTGAGAGTAACATGAGCCACTAGTTATAATTTTTGTCAAAAAGAAAAGTTTTAAGCCTAGTCTTAAAAGTAGACAGGGTGTCTGCCTCACGGACCAAGATCAAAGATCAAAGGAGATATGTGGTTCTACTTCTAATCAATGAATCAAAGGAAAGTGAAATTTTTCTGCCATAGGAAATATTGAAGAGATATGCTTAACTTGTCTAAATTTTCTGAATTACCTGTATTGATAAATTATTAATATAGTATGATGCTGATGCCTGGGGTGGGTTGAGGGGAATTTTTTTATAATTTGTTTATGTTTAATATGATTTTAAAACATGAAATCTTCATGCACATGAGAACAAACAGTCCGGTTTCACTGATTGGAGGCAGCGGCTTGATCCTGGGGAGGGACGCGCCTCATCCAGGTGGCCAAGGCCCACACAGCTCTGCCACGCCCTCCTGGAAAACCTGCAGTTCAGTGGAGAAAAACAAGCACAGCCAAGATCCCTGACAGTCATAGCAGATACATTATTGTGCGTTAGCACCACAGAAACAGCTTTGTTGCATAAAGTACATGCACACAACACGAAGCTCGTTAAGAAGAAGCCACCAGTCTGTGTCCTGCTGAAAGGACATATTTTAAACATATTGATCAAAATTAAAAAGGCATTAAAATTAAACCAAAGGAACCTGAGAAGTGTGATTTAAAGCTATGTTTTAATGCTACAGCAGTGCAGGAATCCTGCATATTTAACGGTTTGCTTTTTTTTCCTGATTTTCTTCTTTATTTATATGACTTTAATTTGAGGCAACAGGGTTCGGATCCCAGTTGCACCAGGAATGGCAGCTGGTGTTAAAACTCAACCAGGTCTGTGTGCAAGTTGTGTTGAACTGCTGAGGCGACCCCTGAATAAGGGACCAGCTGAAAGGACGTCCTCCCTCTCACTAACAAGGCTGGAGTCATTCGTACTGTGACAAAAATGCTCCATTTTAGTCCGTTTATGTTGTTCATGTGAGCAAACCAGGAAAGCTGATGGTCATTATCAACAAAATTGACTGGAAAATTAGTAATCTTTGGCTTTGCATATTTCCACACCCACTCAAGACAGAGAATCAGTGTCCTTCTGACCCAGCTCCCCTCTTCCCTAATTGGGAGAAGGTGGTTATTAGTCAGTAAATTAAAAATAACACAATAATAAAGGACAGATGTGCTACTTCTGTGATTTAAGCCGCTTTTTTTTTTTTTTTTTTTTTACTGAGATCTGAGTGATGGTTTTATAGGATCTGACCTCACCTCTCGGCCATGTGTGGGACCAATTTTCTGCTTCCACAATGTGAACAGAGTCCGGGCGCACATGTGCACGTTGCAGGTGAAGTTTATCCTTTTAAATCCTCAACCTGGCCTTGAGCTCTGTTCTCGGTTTGGCCGTTTATATTCAAACATTTATGGTTTTGTGATCTTTGATTCATAGTTTGACATTCAGACACCGCATCATTCAAACTGACGCACAGACGCAGTGAAAGCCAACAAAGTGTCTGTTCTCTGCAAAGTTATGTGAAGACTTTCTTTGTGAAGCTGGTCAGGTAACTCAGATGTCTGAAATAGAAGTGATAACTCTATAACCCAAAACTTTGTGACTTTGTTCTCTTCAGCTTCCACTTCTATTACATTTTGTGGTTGATATCAAATAGTGTTTAGAAACTGTATCTTTAATTGGTTGAATTTACTTTGGAGTCAGAGGCACCTTTCAGATTGGGGAAATGTAAAATATCAATCGTCTATAACCATCTGTCCTTGCAGGCTGGAGGTTTTGCATTTGTGTATTTGATGGGGGGGGGGGGGGATTGCCTAGCACACACTCATACCGACGGACATCTTAGAGAGACAAACGGGCGTAACAGTCTGCTGTTGTTTTTGGACAGTGGGAGTACCCGTAGAGAACCCAAGGATGCACAGGGAGAACATGCAAACTGTGTGGTGAAAGCCCAGAGTTCAAACCCAGGACCTACTTGCTGCAAGGCAAGGATGCAATCACTCTTCAGCCCATCAAGATGTAAAACAGACACCGGCAAACCCTCAGAGACAGAAATGTGAACACTGTTGGAATTTTGTCTCAACTGCTAGACTAAGCAAATGGACTTTGCTGCAAAGCATAAATATGATTAAAAACACCCCAGAATATGAGCTGTGTTAATAAACTGGTGGCCCATGAAGGAAGCCACACATTAACACCAATTTTACTTTATAAACTACAAAGAAAATGTTATTTTATAGTAAATCCGGTGTCAGATTAAAGCATTTTAAATTTTGGGAATTAAACTTCTCTTTCTCTCTTTCTGGTGGCTCATTTCCGTGACATCTTTGTTATAAAACATTTCATCCAAACCAAGCTCAGATCTTCACAATGTGAAGCAGAAAGCCTCTTCTCTCACTGTAAAACAGCTAAAGGCTCGATGGCATCGAAGTCCTCTGAACACGGTGGCCAAGAGGCGCAAATGCATAAATGCGCTGCAACCACAAAAAGAGGATAACACACAAAACACATGCAATTGAAAAACGCAGCAAAAGAGAAACACTGCAATCACAGGAATTAGTCACACAACATGCAAACATGCTGCAAACACTTCCGTAATAACAGAAGTGCTCCAGACCACTAGGGGGAGTCGACCACCAACCAACTCATGTGGGACCAAACCCAGCAGTGCGAAGGAAACTTGGACAGAAGAAAGAAAAGGTCATTTTTCCTATGTGTATTTTTAAACTCTTAATATTTAACAATATTATAGTATGTATATATCCTTAGTATTAACGTGTTCTGATGTGTCAACCGCTGCAGTCTGGGGTCTGTAGACCGTTGTCTACTCGTGCTTCTGTCATGCAGAGCTAGTTTGCAGCTTTTCTTAACTTGCAATTGTTTTTGCTTCCTGCAGCATTTTGCCTTTGCGTGTGTTTTGTGTGTTTGTCTCTTTTTTGTGTTTGGGGTACTTTTTGTGTTTGCAGTGTATTTATATATTTGCAGTGCGCTTGCACTCTTGTCCTCTAAATAGTTAAACTAAAGTAGAGATGTTTGTCCATATTTCCTGCGCATCATCTTTGGAGAAAATCCAAATTAGCATATCAGGAAAAAGATCTGTGTCCATCTATTGAGCAACTGTGGACCTTACCACTGTGTACCAACATGTTCTAACCTCAGATGTTTGGCCACATGACTGCTGGACCAACCTGGGCCATCATACGGACAATGATCCGCATCCCTCCATACTGCAACTATCTGTACCCGCTTATCCATGCAGGGTCACTGGGGCTGGAGCCTATCTTTGTATCATTGTGTGAGAGGCGTTGCTCCACCCTGGACACGTCTCCAGTCTATCTGAAAACAAGGCGGAGACAAAAAGGACAAACACTCGCACCTAACGGCAATTCGGTGTAATCTTTTCGCTCCGAGGCCACCGTGCAACCCAAATCTGCAACAAAGAAATAAATCAAGGTGCTACAGTGGCCTAGTCAAAGGCCACACTACTAGCATAATTGAAATGCTGTGCTGGGATTTTTCTGTAAACTAACTTTCACCTTTTTTTATATCATGTATCTCCAGCTTTATTTTGTGTCCCATCTGTTTAAAACCTTTTCAGTAAGTGAGAAATTAAAAAAGCCTGAGATGTTTAATGATGCGTATGAAAAAGCTTTGAAATGACCTGTTTTATCATCTCTTTACTATTTTCTGATGCGTGTATTGTGTGTTATTATGTAAAAGTCTTTGAGTGGTTGTAACTCTGGAGCGCTGATGTATAACTGCAGTGCATTGGACCAAAATGGCCGTTTTACAGTTGCAAAGTGACGGATTCCACAGATGAAAGGTATCCAAGGATAATTTCAAGGCCAAGCCGCTCCTGGCCTCTTACATACAGTAGCTTATGTTCATTATGGTAACTAGTGCCTTCGCCGGAGGGTCTGGTTCACATTTATGTGTCCATCCACAGCTAAATGTGACCTTTCCCATTCCCTAAACTGCAGCGCTGGTCCCGCCTCCAGTTTAAACCTCCCCGTACGTCTTCATCATCAAACGCTCAAAAGCAGGGCAAGGTACTCTGCTTTAAGCTGGAGATAAAGGAGGAAAGGAAGGAGTGGGAATAAAAAGATCTGGACGAGAGAAAAGCTTCGACGGAAGGAGAATCAGCCGCAGTGGACGTGAAACGACAAGAGGGGGAAAACGGCTGGAAAAAAAGCAAAACAGACCAAATCAGGGCTGAACTGAGGGGGAAACAGGAGGGAAGACACGCAGGAGAGGAGTACATTCAGAGACTTTAGAAAGAAAGGACTTATAGGAAGAAGGGAATACGGAGGAAAAGAGAGCAGAGAGCGACACTTTCAAGAGACGATTGAAAGCGAAAGCCTGAGAGCGTGACGTACCGTCGGACAGCTGGCGCAGGATCCACAGGTAAGGAGAATCCAGACTCTTTCTGTCCTGAAACTCTTCCAGGAGGAGCTTTGAGCTGAAGAAAGGTGCAGCGTGGACACCACAGATCAGATACGTCCAGAACCAAAACTATTACAACATGGAAGGATGAGAAATGTCCAACCCCACCCGCTGAAATTCTCAGATAATCTCTGAAGTTGTCTTCTCTGAGCTCGACGGAACGTTTCACAACTTTTCCTTCGAGACGATTTTTCAGCCGTGGCCTTCAGAGCACAGCGTTCACGTTATCGAGGCTAAGAAAGCCAAAGCTGACGCGGCGATGGCTTACAGCGCAGCCGGGTGTCTGATTTCACCCTCCGACTTGACGTGTTTTAGGAGCACTTGTCTGTAAAAAGCAGGAACAGGATGGATCCAGTTGAGGAGCTTTGTGTGACCGGACGCCACAGCTGTCCACACAAACCTGCGCAGTAAATTCCCATCTTCACACACCATCACCGTGAAGCGATAAAGCTAGGAGCTGCAGCCGTAGCGTTCCTGACGCCGTTGGGCGCGAGCTCCGTCCACCGACAGCACCGCCGTGGACCGTCACCAGGCAGAGAGCTTCACAGACAGGAATCCAGGCAGAAATAACCTAAATCAGTGAGCTGAACGGGAGCCGTCCTCATTATTTAATTCTGCTGTTAGATCTGTGGCATTAAAATATTAAAATATCACTAAGAAACTCAGATATCGTTAAAGCTTTTTTTTTTTTCTCCCCTAAATAATAGGAACCAGATTCAGTTCATAGCACACAAACAACAGATGTGAAGCATCATCTGTAGTTCAATGAAAATTGAATGAAAACATTATTTTGGATCTTTTTTGATTAATAAGGACTGTGAATCTTTAAAAACGACATAACAAAGAAAATTCAACACTATCACTGCAGTCTGTGGGCAAAAAAAACGACCCTGGAGTCTTTAGTCTGAGCAGATTAGTGCAGAATCGGGTTTCCTCATTAAAAAGGCAAATATAAAGTTTAACATTTACATGAACAGTTTTAGATCCTATTGGGTTTTACTGACCAAAACAATCAGCAGCAGGCTGTTAAACATCTGAAATTTAAACTTAAAAAAATATAATCAATCAAGTCTCTGTCCTAAAACTGTTTTACTCGTTATTTAGCTTTACTAACATTTAAGCTAATTTAACCAACTTTAGCTGCAATGCGTTTTATAGTTTCTGGTATCTGGAAGAGGAAAACTTTATTTTAAAAATAAAAATAATTTCAAGTTTAATAAATATAAAAATGAGTTGTTTCTTTAAAATCTACTACTACTCCTACTCCTACTACTACTACTACTACTACTACTACTACTACTAATAATAATAATAATAATAATTATTATTATTATTAATTATTTACAGGAAAATCTAAAAATCATAAAACATTGTGCACATCGCTGGATCCAAGCTTATTTTAAATTGAAATGTGTCTTTTTATTGCTCTTTTATAGCTACAAATATAAATGTTACAAGCAACCTCTTTGTAGTTAAACGTGTGTGAAAGTTGAGCAAAAACTGCTTTTTATGTGTGTTATTGGAATAATTAGAGGATGAGAAACGACACTTTCATGCAGCCATTTGCCTTTTTACAAAAACCGCAAGCTTTTTGCAAAATCCAAGCGTATTTTATTTTTGATTTTGAAGACAAATGTCCTCTTTAGCGACAAAGAACCTAGAGAAGCGTGAATGTGAAGCTATGATTTCTCGTTTGCCAATTAAGGTTCTTCAAGCTCGTCTTACAGCGACGGCAAGCAAATATAAGGATAATGTCACAGTAATTTGCTTATTAGAGATATATTACGAAATTCTTTCTATTTTTGTTTCTCGTCATGTCAGCTAAGACATGAAGGAGTGTGGAAATAAATACTTTCTCGCTAAAGGCATTAAAGTAGCGGTCAGGTCTAAAGTCCAAGCAAGCAAACTGAAAGTCTTAAACAGGTCAACTGACCAAATGTTTAATTTAATCAGAGTATTAATAATTTATGTGACATTTCTGTGGCGTTAGCGGGCTTCATTTGTAGGCAGGCTGACAGGAAACAGGGAGAAGGCGAGTAATGCTGACAGGAGCTGCGTTGAGGACTGAGGCCTCCATAGACGGGCGGGAGTTCTACCCCTGCACCGCCACCGCACCCCAAAATTTAGAGATTATTAAATGATTTTTTAAGGTATTTTTATCAACCAGCACAAACTGCTAGAAGAAGTGAACTTCTAAATAGTCAGAAAATCTAATAAAATTAGTTTTCCATATATACCAGGAGTGCTGACCTGCTTCTCCAGTGTTATGATTGGCATAGGGTGCACTAACAGGCTCAGAGCACAGAGACTTATGGCGCTCGCATGATAATATTCTAAGGAAATATTCAACACACAAAACCATCTGAATAAAAAAAAAAAACTATAATATTTTATCTTTTTTTTAGTTTACATTGGAGTCATAATAGGTCCCAGGCTCTGCTGTCAAATTAGCGAGCAACAAACCCGTTAAGCTAACTTTAAGTTTCATTTCATTCAATAGAAGTAATAGAAAAGAGTAGAAATAACATTTATTTTTACTCGGTGAGGAAATTCAGATGTACCAGCAGCAAAGTGGAAAAAACATATGAAAAACAACAGAAATAAGAGACTACAGTAAGGGCACATTTACAACATAAGAAAGAAATACTGTACAGTTAATAAAAACAGCATACTCAGAAATAATAGAAATGTACAACTGAAAAGAATATGCAGACGTATTTCTACATATGAAACTGCAAAAACAGCGAGGATGTTAAATGCTGTTCCTCTGTGTTATCAGCCCACATGTTTTTTTTATCTATTTTATTTGATTTATTTCCTCTGCTGTATTAAATGTTGGCATTTGGCTGAGAATTTACTAGCAAGCGGTAGGAAATAATTCAATAAATCCAAAATTAAGTAATTCAATGTACAGGGAACACTTATTAAACATTGATCTACTCAATACAAATGTATTCAAGTTATCTGGAAAAATTTATAAATGAATTAAATTACATTATTTTGAGCATTATAGTGTTATTACACCTGAACTACGACATTGAAGCTTTAGTCAGTGAGTTTGTGACATATTAATGACACCTAAATAATAAAGACAAAGATTTTCTGTCTGATCAACCTGCTTGACATGAAGCAGAGATGGGACTCTTAAAATTGATATTTCACTGATATTGCATCCTTTATTTTTAATTTTAAAAGAAAGAAAGATCTTCCCACCCTGACATCATGGAGTCCTTTGCAGATTTCTGCCTATTTTAGAGCATTTTGCGCTGAGTGGCAGCTCTAGCCTCAATGCAGCCACTGTCTACAGACTCTCAGTTGAGTCTAAGAAACCTGCTTCTACTGGATTTTAAATCTTACTGAAAGTGTCTGAATATTATGCTGCAGAGTAGCTTCAGCTTGTTTTCTTTCCTAATTTTTTACACTCATCCCTGCTTAGTGACAGGAGCTCCCTACCACTGTTATTATCGTAGGATGCTAAAGTAAAGCAGGTAAGCAGCAGGTAGCTGCAGCGCTCAGGAGGGGGAAGTTTAGACAAATAATGGGAACGCCAGCCTGGATTGGGCTCCGGAAACGGTTCCATCACCACAAGTTTTCATTGTAACGGTCTCTTCTTGGTGTAAGATGTCTTTACCGGTCAAAGGGTTCAAGTCTAAATGAACTCTCGAGTCAATGCCCTGAAAGTCCAAGTCCTGAGTAATTTCTGATTTTATCATGTCAGTTTTAAAGTAATGAAATCTGTGAGTTGAGTCTGACCTTTACCACATTAACATGGCGAACTTAACTGTCTGGAAACCAGGAGGTAAATTAAGTCCTGAGCACATCGACAGTGAAATTCCTACCAGGTGTTGGTATCAACCCGTCCACAGAAACACAACCCCTGATGTCCATAGATAAAGTTATCTGTAAATAAATGGAATGAGACAGAAGGAAAGTTGTCCAGAAGACCTAGAAAGAGCAGGTTCAACAGTTTCAAAGAAAACAACAAGTAATGCATTCAACCGCAAGACTCCATTGGTGAAGAAACAGAATGTTGAGCTTGTTTTAAGTTTAACTCAGTGGATGCTAAAGCCGACACCAGGTCAGCGGTGAAGTTTGGAGGTGGGGCCATCATGGTCTGAGGCTTTCTTTAGAGGAAGTCTGCTGCCATCTGCTAGGATGATGAAGACGACTTTTCGGCAAGACGTTGATCCAAAAAAAAATTTTTTTTTTTAATTTAATCCTGCAGAGAATCTTTGGAAAGCTCAGGATTTATAGAAGGGCCTGACTGGGCCTTCAGAGTTTGTCTGGTAGAATGAGCCAAAATCACACCTGAGCAAAGCAGGTGACTACATTCTATGTACAGGAGGAATCTTAAAATTGCCACTGTAAAATAAGTTTTGAGTTAATTATTCAATAAATTTCAGTAAATGTGTTTTATTCTGAACAGCAACAGTTTGTTTTCTTTTCTCAGGCTGACTGGACTGGCTGTTAGCATTAGCAACATGTCAATGTGACCTTTAGAAAAAGGTTAGCTTAAAACAATGGTGATGAAACGCTAAACATAAAACACGGGGTTATTGGTGCAAAATATGACGTTTTAATCAATAGATTATGTTAAGATCAGCAAGATTTATACAATCCACAAGTTTTCCCTAAAACATAAATGTGTTTGACAGGCTGTCTAATCCATTATATTCACGCCATATCATTCTCTAACAAACGGCTGTTTTATTCTAACATCAGGTCATGAAGAACAGGATTCCTTACAGAGACCTCTGTTAGTTTGAAAGATGTTTGTATTTGAGAATAATATAATATCATAATATAAAATAATATCATATAGTATAACACAATTTAATACAGTATAATATAATGTCTCATTTTATGCTAGATCGTACAGGAAAACATCAGTTGACTTTAGGGTTTGTTTGCCAGTTTATTGAACATGGAACGTGTCTAGCAGCATTCATCTTTAAGGAAAATATACCAGATTATAGATCTCAGAGCAGTAAGGAAAACCATGCATATCTTATTTTTCTATTTTTCATTTAAGCTTTATTTATACAGATTGTCTCATTTAGATCCAATACATCATTTACAGGGGAGGGCTGTAAGTGATATGTTGAACAATAACAATACAAACAATTAAAGCATTCAACTCAAATAAGATGACAACAAAATATGTTACAAAACAAAATATAATAATAATAATAATAATAATAATAATAATAATAATAATAATAATAATAATAATAATAATACTTTAATTTGTCAATCTAAAATCCTAAAATTTAATTGTTTAAATTTCAAGTAAAATATCTGAATATATCAGAGAGGATGATTAGTTAAAGTTCAGAGGGACACTATTTCTTATACTCAGGTTAATAGTTTTTGTTCAGTTTATAATTTAAGGTAGAATTTCTTCTAAATGGTTGTTTCGGTGCTTTTGATAACTGAAGCAACTGAAGCCGGTTTCTGTTAGTCTTCCTCACTGATGAGACTCTAAACACCAAAAACTCTCAAGAATCGCCTTTGACCTCTTAGGAAGAATAAAATTATCATAAATCAAATAAATACACAACAATGCTACTAACTAATGCTTTAATCTGGTGAAACCTAAACACTACCTTACAAAAAACATTATCAAATAATTTTAAACATATTTATCCCAAAAGAAATCAATCTTTATTTTGATGAATAACTTTTTAATCATCATCAAAAACCTATTACGGCAGAATTTACGCGTTGCTCCGTAAACTCATGAAATTTGTGGTAAACTCTTATAAAACCAGACGACAGGTTGCCCTTAAAACTCAAATCGCGGATTTTATGTTTGCACGTGTCTTTGCTTGTGTGTAGATGAGTTTGGTAACGTGTTCTGCTGCAAAGCGTTTTACTGTTCGCCCGTTTCTGGCTGTGATTTTTGTGAAACGATGTTAAACATGTAAAAAGTCTGGTTTAAAAAGTAAAAAGCAGCGTTTTATCTAGTTAATGTGAATATATAAGCTTTTCTTTGTGATGAATGCAATTAAAGCAGTAAAAAGGGCTGAGAAACAGAATTTGCTGCCGTATTTATTGTTTTTCTGTTCTACATGCCTAAAACCTGAAAGCATTTCACAGCAAACCTACGATGTTTTATACATGGCTCATATATTTGGATCTGTTTTCTCCTGGACATTTTTGACTCATTTCTGAAATAACACGATATTTTTGGGTGAAAGCCAGATAAAAATGTCTACATATGTATTTTACATTCTTAAAGATGTAAAATGTTAAATGTAAATATTGACCAAGAATAATTTCCTGAGACCTCTGTTTACATGCTTCATGTCGCTGGGAAATGGATTATCCGCCTTATTGTGAGCAGCCGTGACGCGACCCTTAACTAGCAACGACAGATAAAGACGACTTCAGCACATAAACGCGTTTATCGCTGTTTAAATGTGGACGAAATGTTTTAAGGGTTCATCAAATGAACCAACCAGGCCTGAATTATGCTTTCTCTAAATTAGGATGGAACAATTTGAGTTTAGTTTTTCTAAACTGAAACAGCCATTAAACACATATGAGAATGTCTAGTATTTGTTAATAAAAATAACAGAATTAAAAATAAAATAAAATCTCTAATTTGTGTCTAAAATGTTTGACTTGTTCCAAAGATGGTCCTTTAAAATGTCGCTGACATTTAACAGCAGGAAGCAACGTTTCAGGAACGTTTTTCTTCTGAATTGTCAGAAAGTTATAATTTATGTTTCTTTACGTCAGCTTCCAATATTTTAAAATGAGTTTAAACTTACAGATCACTAAGCTCCCAGTCAGTCCTTTTGAATTACATCAGTTTTCATATTATTCTTACACGAATTAATGTAGATTTTGTATTATTAGAATTAACCATGTGATGATTGGCATAATAATATTATTTTTTCTTCAGTTAAAAATTAAAAATATCATTGCCAGAGAGAGTCAAGAACGTTATTAGTTCCAACAATTATTTCTGAGGTGTTATCAAAAACATAAATATCCAAAATGACTTGTTCTGATTTATTAGATCAATAAAATGTAAATAAAAAGGTATTTTAAAAGCTCCCGTCTGTTGGAAATCAACTTGATGAAATATTATCACTGTTTGTTTTCTGCTGATTTGTTTAAAAAACTAAAATAAAATAAAAAATAAAAAACATAAGTTACAAGCAAAGAGGGCACAAAGTAATTCAGGAACCTCTATTGCAGAAGGTTTGGCATTTATTCCCAGATTTCCTGATAAAAATGTAGGAAATGAATTGAGAATGAAAAGATGGCCGCAGAATGGAATCAGATGCTGGTTGAGTGAAACAGATTTAAAAATGTGTAAATAACTGTTAGAGCTGCAGCTTGATTATTTTTAGACGCTGTGACAGAAACTGGTGCCAACGTTGCAGCAACCTCTACAAAGCAACGATGCAACGTTCCCACGGGGCGCCGCAGGGAAACCGGACGTTTCAGCAGGAAAATAAATCAATTAGTCTGGTGAAGGAGGTCAAAGAGGCAGAACGAGAAGCTGTTTGGTGTGAAAAACAGGAGAATATGTTGCTGTTTCCATATAATTAACAGAATAGTGATGATTCAGAAGGTTTATTTAATCATTATATTTGAAATGCAGGTCCATAAGACTGTATAATATGATGCTGTTCTTGACTAAACCGAAGCGTTACATCTGAGCTCGGTTGGTAGAGAATTGTTTCTAAACCACAAAACGCTTAAATACAACTGGATCAATAGTCTGGTTTGTTTTTCAGTTTTGTTTTTCAGTTTTCTGTTTGTTCAACGATTTAAATGTTTGTTTCTGATTAGGTTAAAATCATCACAATTTTATTTAAGGCTTCTCCTTCATTCAGTTTCTCATCTAATGCCAGATTCTGCTGCCCCCACTCACTGGGTCTGTTTCACGGACTTCTCTAAGACTAAATACTTCCCGGTAACAGTTTGTTATGTTCAGTGGGTTTTAATGGATTTTATTTGATGAATCAACACAAGTTACCTCTTAACTACCAAGTAGAAATATAACCATTCATGATTATGTGGTACCCGTTTTCATTCAGCCTTCTGGATCCAGAATTTTGGAAGATTCTGGGCTATAAGTCCATATCTCGCCTCAACTTCTCATTTTGACTAGGCCGTTAAGATCAGCTTTAATTGCCAGGTTTATGCATTGATACAAGGAATTTGACTTTGGTTCCACTTTTCTCTGAATGGAGACATTTCAAGTACTAATATATATAAAAAGGAAGTTGATATATTGTTTTTTGAACAGACAATATATATATATAGGTTTTTTTGATCTCCTGTTCGTGCCGGTTTAGATGGATAGATATCAGTGACGTGCGGTAGGGTTTATAGCTGGTGAGGCACTGACGTCATCAGTCAGATTTACAAATATATACACTCTACAGAGTAGACTCGTTGCAAAGTGCTGAAGGAGACGGATTGAGCCAAATCAATTCACCAAGAGACATGGAAAAAATATTGATTCTTTGATGAAAAAAATAAATAAAACTAAATTATTTGTCATTTGATTGGTTAACAGTTTATGAGTTATGATGAATTTCTGCATTTGTAACACATTTAAAAACTATAACCCACATTTCGCACATTTCATTACAAAAACAAAACATCAGTAATTATCGCTGTCTTACCTCTACTTATAAATGAAGTCCATGTGGCGCTCTTTCTGCACAAAATATCATTCATTTTCCTGGTAAAAGTTCTCTTTATCTTCTTCAGTTTTAAAAGTCTCTCAGTCTCAGTGGAGCTCACTGCCAGGGAGGAAAGCCTTCCTTCATCAGTCCTGTTCCAGCTGGATGTTTAGAGTCTTTTTAGTGCTTTACTTGTTTAGCAAAACTCGCTAATAATACATCCATAACTTGCTGTCACTCTACAGTTTAGGATCAGGAGCGGTTCTCCTTGAGCGCCCCCTGCCTAGAGGCCAAGGTACTGCAGGCCTCACCTACAACCAGCTCTTTGCTGGTTATGATCGCCCAGCAGCACGAAAACATGTTATCTGCACACAGTATGATGACCAAAACACAATAAGATATCCACATATATTAAATTGTGGAAAATCAGTTCATAACTGTTTCAACAATTGAATTTATGATCTAGAGACAGGAAGATGCATCACAGAATAGAAGCCAGCACAGTTAACATGGGATTTCCAAAAAAAGGTAAAAAACAAAGCAACTGGACTTGTTTTCCGTAGTTGAAGACGTTTCGCTTCCTCTCCCGGAAGCTTTCTCAATTCAAAAGTCTGGAGTAATGATGAGTAACAAGCTTTATACCATTACCAAACAAAGGCCTGTAATGGCTTGGATAACATGCAAATTCAACCGAAACAGGTCCACCCCTTAGTAATGGCCGGTCGTTAAAGCCATTAAGCCAACGACTCCTCGTTAGGGTTGTTATTGGCTTGGCTTAAAGGAACAATGTTTTAATCACCTGAATGAGGGTGAGAGTTAAGTTGACGATTGGCTGGAATTAATCCTATAGCTGTGTTGTAGGTTTTTGAGAGTTGGAACCTAAGGCCTCCTCCTCTGTTTAAGGTTGGTCTTTCTCTCTTAACGTAGATGGCTTCCTTCACACCCCTTTCAAACCATCTGTCTTCTTTGTCCAAAATGTGAACATTTTGGTCCTCAAAAGAGTGTCCTTTGTCCTTTAGGTGTAAGTGGACAGCAGGGTCTTGACCTGAGGAGGTAGCTCTCCTGTGTTGAGCATATTGGAGAAACCAAACAACCTCTCCACAGACGCATGGCTATGGTACTACCAGGCTGCTACCTGCAGCCCGGTAGTACCATATTTTTTGTACTATAAGGCGCCCCAGATTATAAGGCACATTAAATATTGTCCACAAGTGTGTAATATCACTCCTCCACGTCCTCAGCTCTCTATCCTTCTCTGTCAGGAGGACAGAGTAGCTGGACTACACTGCCCTGTTTCTAACATATTGCCAAAATAAATTTAACTTTTACTACTAGGCTTATTGTTGCTAGCGTGTGCTCCAGGTGCGGGCTCCTAAAGGCTCCCACATATCCCACTGTGCGCATACTGTGAGCTTGGCGGACTCTGCGCTGACTCTCTGCTGAAGTTTTACCTTCATAATGGAGCGTAACTACATTTCTTGTAGCAAATTCCTACAATTCCCAGACTTTCTGCCATTGCGACGAAGCGGCGGAACGGATGGTAAAATGTGTGATTAGCTAGCTGAGCACCTAGAGCCGTCTCTTTTCCAGCAGGCTCCCACCTGTCAGTGAGAACAGAGAGAGAGACTGTGATGCTGCGTCCTGGAGAATGCCTGCTTGGAGCAGCTCAGTGAATCAAGCAGATAAAACAGTTTGATGTCAAGACTTTTGGCCTCAGAGAAGTTTATAGTACTATAGCAGTGACACAGTGTACCGTAATGCTCCTAATATCCATTGAGCGGCTTCGTTGCTAACCAAAGTCGTACTTACACATTTTAACAGATTTTGAGCGCATTGTAGCACATGTCAGTAAGCACAACGGTAAACTATAATATATCATATAAGGCGCAGGTCTCTTTAGCTCCTCCACAGTTACTGTGAGTCTCTGCTTCTCTGATAAATGCTGTCCTCTTTGTAAAAATCATATAATTTTCCTTCCACTTTATGCTGATGTGTGCTTTTATTTTTGTATATGTTTCGTTTTACTCCATCTCAACTCTAACAGAGAAATGATGACGGACTATCTAAATGACTCTGGCAGAAGGAATGCTACACAAATCTCTGTTCTCGCTGCGTCGTTCTTTTCTGTGTATCTGCCTTCACATCTGCACATACTTCTGGTGCTTATCAACCGTTCCTCTGTGTTTTCTGGTGTTGCTCCATTTCTTAAATAACTTTTTTTTTCAAAATGCACCAGTGCTAGAGCAAGCAACACCCTGATGTGGCCACAGGAAAACGTGCTCCCTGTCAGCGTTGTTAGGGTGAATACGCTGATCTTTTAAGTGGAGTCATAAATGACATGATCCACTCGGTATGTGACTAAAGAGCGAGGTCAAAAGGCAGAACGAGGAGTTGTTGGGTAATACTCGCACCGTCTCCAGGGTTCTGGATAACTCTGTCAGGAGGCAATAAAGAAGTGTTTCCTCTTTGCCTCTTGCAAAAAGCTGCTCGTGTGTCAGTGTGTCCTCGACGTTTTTAGGGTTCCTTTTGAGGACACGCAGGGTTTCTTTTATTCTGTTCTCAGCACAGAACCAAAATGTCAAGGACAAAATCAGCCACAGCAATAAACCCCACAACCGTTTTTCCCCGAGCATATCGTCACACCTCTGCAGAAAATGTCGTTTACACGTCAAGCATTCAATACGAGGAAGGGGGTCGGATTTAAGACACATGTAAAAAAATATAACATATAACGTGACAACAGCTAAATGCTCTGTTTTCATACACACTCAGGACAAAATTAGTAAAAAGACGGATAAATAAGCAGCCTCTGTTTCCTGGAGGAACTGGTTACTTTGGGGACGTTTAAGCCTGTTTCCATTAAGAGCGAGAAACCTTCAGGCTGTCAGGGTGAGGACGAGTTATGTCATTCCTGCTGCTCTGTTTTTGCACACAGTTCAGCTTTTTAACTTGCTTATGCCAAATATTACTACTTATTATATCCTTTAGATCTTTTTAAATTGTTAGAAGCTTTCATGGCTTTAAGTTCATCTGCATATCTTTTGGAAATTATCCTATACTTCATGAGATATTTTATCTAGATAAATAATGGATATATTGTCTAGCCCAAAGAGGAATTTAAACAATGGAAAAATTGATTCAGGTAAGAAAGAAAAGCTGTAAACTGCAGTTCGGCGCAAAAAGAACAGATGTGACCTTATAGGAGCTCTCCGTTCAGCACCACATCATCACCATAACATACATTTAGAGACGCTTTTCTTATTTTGTGGTCAGAAGTATCTCGTGTAATAAAAGAGATGGACTTGGTGCGTTCTGATCCCGTTGACCTCTCACCAAGGTTTTACACCATCTCTATCACAAATGGCCTCATCTTAAACACACTCAGCTACATGTGTGAGACAAAAACCTTGGGCTGTTGTGTAAAAAGACAATCCTGAGACTTTCTACTGAATGGATTTTATCTCGGAAGCAAATTCTCTTAAACAGTTCCCAGTTTCTTGTTTCATATTGGCCAAAATGTTTGATGTGTTGGATTTTTCCACCTAATTCTGCAGTTTCCAGGTGCCGTTCTAATGTTCCTGCCTGTACAACACAGAGAAGGCACCTCAGATGTTATCGAGACTTCACTTCATGATTTTCTCACACATCTGCAAATATCTTTTGTAATTGTAAACTGTCTAGGCGGTTATGTCTTTAAATCATTTGACCCTCAAATGTAACTACCCTCTTTGGGGTAGAGTACCAGACATAATGGGAGTAGCTTTAAATCCAACCAGATGTGGGTCAAGGTGTTCTCAGGTGATTTTTGACAGAGAGAATGCTTTCAACAGTTTCATCCATGCACGGCTTATTAAAGAGCTACCAAATGTGTAAAGCTTGTCTTTTTTCCCTATCCTGATACCCATCAGTAATGTTTGAGTTGCTATTTATTATCCAGTTTCTATCAATTCTGCCCATCAGTTAATAATAATAAGGCAAATACCCTGCTCTTTGCATCTGCTGGTAATTCCTCTGCCCTCTCCGAGAAAGGTATCCATTTTGTGACGTATGATGTTCACTCCTTCAGAAATAGTCGTTTTAGTTTTAGTTTTGTTCGGCCATAATGCAGGATCGTTGAAATTTAGTGCGCCATCTGTCTCTGATCCATTTTACTTTCCGACCAGGCAGCCAGAACCTCCATCACTGTGACTGCAGTGTCCGAAATTAACTTCCTGATTCACCAGTAGACGTAAAAATCAACCGGTCAACTATATTTTTTACCGGCCAAAGTAAGTCTGACTGACTCCTGCTAAATATCTCCACATAATGCTGCTACATAATTAGCCTGAGCTAATCGCTAGCTGTTAGCAAACGAACGTGACGTAGCTGCTGTAGTTCTCGCTTCACATGTGCAAGTGTTTGTGTTTGTTGTCATACCAGCTGAAAGCAGAGGAACATGAGGAAGCATCCACCCAGATGATGACTGAAAAACACAATTTATAGGGTGTAAACATTTACTCGCCATGTGGCAGCTAGCTCTCTGAAATTTACTTGCCAAACGGAAAATTTACTCGCATTTGGTGTCTGAGTGTTAATTTTGGACTTTGTGTGACTGGTATCTGTGGTTGGCAACGGCGTAGCTTTGGGTCTACCATTGGGGAGTAAAGCTCTCTGTCAATTTATTTAAGTATTGAATCATTTCATTTTGTAAAAAGATTAAAACTAATTAAACGTTCCTGTATTAGAAATACATTGTAATGTGTTTTCTTTGTAGTTACTCTAAACCTTGGGACCTTATTTATTTATTTATTTATAAGGTCCTTTTGAATTAGTATGTGTCACCAGCGGGAGCACGAATAACAAATGCTTACAATGAAGTTAATCTATGATTAAAGTGATATGGAGAGAAATTGAACATCTGACAGGAATCCTGATGCAGTCTGGCTACAATTCACCACTTTACCTTCTCTGTCACCAATTTCCACCATCTCCAGAACGAGCGTAGGCCTGGGTCAGAGTTTGCGTGATGGACGGCACATTCTGATGTAAAGTTAGTCTTTATTTTATAGATCACTGCTTTTGTGTGGAAAGTGACATAGGCAAGATTTAGTCCCCGTTTTGTGCTTTATTAATAACACAAGCTTTATCAATGAGGCCCTGGACCTGTTCGGTTGCACTACACGATATTAGCTTACTTTCTGCAGATGATCGTAGAACATCTTCAGGTGCATGCATTTATAAACACCTTCTAGTCAAAAGTCATCTCAGAGACATTAAGGCCACTGAAGAGAAAAATCAATCATGGCAGTAAAAAGCTGCTCTTTACCTCCAGGGTATACATGATGTTGTTAGCAACATTTTATGTAACACAGCGTTAGCAACGTCTCATGGGGGCCAGAAGAGATTTGAATGGAAAGGTCAGCAGCTCAGGGCAAAACGATTAGAGATCATATTGACGTTTTAGATGAAAATTGTCTCTGAGGGAAATGAGAGAATATCTGGAGGCAACTATATGACATGAACCTTTCTGAACCTTCTTGCAGATGTTAATGTTGCACCCTGCAGTAAAAACTACAGTTCCCACAATCCAACAGTCTTTGGCATCTTTTGGAGTCGGTTTGAGAAGGGCAGCGTTTTTATTTCTCTGTCTGTGCAGTTCATATGCGAAGATGTACAGCAGAATATTTTTAAGAAATCTTTTTTTTTTCATTTAGCTGTTACAATAAAATATATAAAATCAAGCAGAAGAAAAAAAGATGTAATAATAAAAAAAAAATATGTGTTTTAATATTTTAAATTAAATCTTCAGCCAAATGTTTTGGTTCAGTTTGTGAAAAAGATTATTTCTCCTTTTTTAATTCACATTTCAAGTCAATGTGTTGACATTCTTGTTTAAATGGGATAACATCCAAAGAAAGAATACAATTCTCAGAAAACACAAGCATGTATTTTTCAATTCCTTTGTAAACATGTGCATGTTCATAGAATCTTTTGTTACTTTGCATAAATATTTCTTACTGTGTTTTGAGGACTGTGAAAATCCAGTGATTTAAACAATATGGAGAGATCTGCTTTAGGATGAAATCATATTTTATTTCTCACTTGGCTGAAATTGTTCTATTTGTTGGGTTTTCATTTTGTCAAGCATCCAGTTTAACATAATTTGAGGATGATTTTGCGTTTCACACATTGCTGGAATACATATGGAATAATTTAATACTTGTCAGCTGGAGGAAGAAAACATCCACTGACAAACAACATATGTGCAGCTTATGTGTGAGAAATGATCCCGGAACACTGTGGGTTGAACAAATCATTGTTGACTCCCTTCTTAATTCAGCGCTTAAAAAAAGCTGTATTGGAAAAGGAACCGAAGTTGAACATCTATTTCATAGATTTAGTTCTTTAAAAAAACAAGAGTCTTCTTGGCCTGATGAGTTTGTTGCATGTGGGAAAGACGGGATCCCTGTTATGTCTTCCCACTCAGGCCTTGCACACATTCTTCTAAGCAGACTAGAAACATGTAGTTAAACACGGCTTACCCAAAATAGATCCAAAGGATCTCATTATTTGTAATGCATCTTTACCACACATTTGCTGATGTCTTTTTTTTTTCCTCTTTCCATGATTCTGTGGTCGGGTTCATGCTGCAAAGGGCCAAGAAATTAAGTCCAGATGTCCCTTCATTGTTTTTCAGCAACTCCACAAGGACTTCCGTGGCTTCTCCTTGTCAGATAATTTAGAAATATCCTGCGTTGTCACTGAGGTCTGCCACCTTTCAACCCTAAAACTCCCACAACAATCCTTTTTTCAGCTTCCCTAGCCTCTTTTTCTGGCTTGTTTCAAGTGGCGTCTCTGGCATGATGAGTTAGGTGGGGAACAAAAACTCAACACCTATTAGTGGCAGCTATTTTTTTGTGATGCACACAACCAGATTTTGATCAATTTTAAATGAAACAGATACATTTGCATAAACCAACACACTAGAAAATCCATTTTATATAGGCTAAATATAATTTAATTTTTATATATAAAATTATAAACAAAGGCTCACTCATATTGTTCATAGAAAAGATTGACATCAACCCTTCAATGAGCCAGCAAGGACAACCAACACTAGATTACTATTTGCTTTTAGTTTACATTTTCCTATGTTTCATTTTGTTTAAAGTTTCCTACATTTTATTCCATCTGTTTTTACTTGCTTTTATTCTGTTTTTATTTTCCTATGTTTTAATCATGCATAGCACATTGCATTGTCCTTTTACTGAAATGTGTTATACGAATAAATTTACCTTGATTAGATGGTCACACACTATCCAGCAGAACGTAAACGTAACGTGTGCAATTCAAGCATTTTGATTGGACGATCAGAGCTTGGGGCCGTAGGATTTCTGCCCCACAGCTGTCTACTGAGAGCGTACTGGGCATGCTCAGTGTGATTCCAGATGTTCATTATTTAAATATCAATTGACCTCAAGAGGATTTAATTACTGAGCTTGTTAGTTTCTTGGCAGACTTAGGTATATAGACACAAATGTTTCTAACAGAATTTTATTGGTGAGGGAATCTGTTGTTTTTACAATATTGCTCTATAAAGAACGCTCATGTCGTATTGATTATTATGAACATAGAGCTCCACAGCGACATCTTATGGGGCCCCACTGGCCCCAAATGCAGAGACGCCACAGCTCGTCTCACTGTGAGAACAGAGGGGGGGACTACTTTTACAGTCTTCAACAGCTACTTTACCTACAGCTTTATTTATATAGCTCTAGATTAAGTAAAGATACACAAGGGGATGGCCATGGGGCATTAGTTTGGTCATGTGGCAGTGACAGTGATTAAACACAGGGTTGGATAGTATGTTGTAGAAATACAACTATTTTCCTTAATGATCAAGAAGGAGATCGATGCTCCTTATAGAGCCAACATTTATTAATTCCTGCAAGATTTGAGAACAGGTTCCAGAATGGTAGCCTAAAGGATGTCCTGCAGCTGCTCTAACCAAAACAAGGAAAAACAATGTCAGCAGTGCGGTCGTTTTTTTCCTGGTGTCAAAATGGTAGAAATGTAATATCGGTAAATACTGGTTACCAACCATGACAGCAATATTAACAGGGGATAGTGTAGTTGGCACAGAGTTTCACATCAGTGCATCCCTGAGAATAAACCATCTCAGGGAACATTTCTGTGAAAGCGCTGAAAAAATCTTTATATTTCCAGTGGAGGCAAAATGTGTTTCTGGTTTCTTATAATACATGTTTGGGCCAGAAAATAATAAATTTGTTAAGGCAGATAGTGTGAGAGGTTGACTGTGTGTAAGCAGTTCAGTAGGTGCATCCAAAGGTGTTCTGCACCAGTGTTAGGATCATCGGTGCAGAGCTTACAAAACATTGGCAGCATGTGGGCGTAAGTATATTTGTACTCACAGTGAAGGGGATGCTTATAAAAGGGTAAAAAAAGCTACTTTTGTCAAAGAAAAACACACCAACGATAGACTGAAATACTGCAGGAAAGGTAATGATGGGGAAAAAAAATCCTGTAGTGAAGTTTTTCTCTCCCAGCCTAATGGCTCAAAGATCAGAAGTTTAAGACTTAAGAGCGAAGTAGCCTGGCTCACCAGCATACTGTGATCTAATATTAAACTCCTGTGGTGGTGGTGGCAGAAGAGCGTTCACACTGAGCCTGGTTCTGGTTCTGCTGGAGGTTCTCCTCCCTGTTAAAGGGGAATTTTTCTCTCCACTGTCACTTCACGCATGCTCAGTATGAGGGATTGCTGCAAAGTCATCAACACGATGCCAGCAACGTTCCACTCTAGCTCCATGCTCATCAAGGAGGAGTCAATGACTCGATGCAACCTGCTGGGTTTTGAATAATTGGTTAAATTGCTCATAAACTTCTAGAGAGCTACAACTGAAAGCATCCTGTGTCTCAGTGTGACAGTGTTGTATGGCAAAGGAGAGGAAAGATTAGACACATGCTGTCTTAACTACCTGAAGACGACGTGTTGTGAATTGACGGCAAATAAATAAACTGAACTGAATTGCATTAATATGATCTACACATTTAAGCAGTGGTGTCAAAAGTACACACATTTGTTACTTAAGTAGAAGTATAGATACTGCAGTTTAAAAACACTCTGGTAAAAGTTGAAGTATCAACTTGACCTCTTTACTCAAGTAAAAGTGAAAAAGTATGTGCTCCAAAAACTACTTAAAGTATAAAAGTATAAAGTAACCTTTAAAAAAATGCCACTATATGAATTGAAAGCTTAATTTAAACACTGATTAGTTCTACATGTGTCCCAAGACACAACATAATCATTAACCCATTAGTCAAAGACAAAGTCACTCAAGGAGCATGTTCTCTCTCAAACTTTATTGGAATTCAATTCCAAACAGAGGTAGTATTCAAGCCTGCAGAACTGCCAGAACATAAATGTGTGAGTTCCATCAAATATCTAAGGTAAACTTTATTGATCTCACAATGGAGAAATTCACTTCTGCATCTTAACCCATCCCCTTGGGGAGCAGTGGGCTGCCATGTGCGGCGCCTGGGGAGCAATTGGGGGTAAAGGGTCTTGCTCAGGGACCCAGAGTGCCGGGACCGGGGATCGAACTGGGTACTTGCAACCTTCTCTGAGTGCAAGCTCGCTGCTCTAACCACTCGGCCACGACTATTTGCCCACTTTAACTTTTTGTCTGATATATTCATTAAATTCCAGAATATTGTCCTCATGTAAACTGACTACTACTGTCTTTTTGACATTTAAACCATACCAGATGCTAAGGACTATTTGCTCGCTTTTAGCTTCTCATGAAGTGTTGTTGGTGCATTTGATGTAAACATCATGTTTTGTTAGGTGTGAATCTGTGTGAATTCTGAGCCAGTCTCTCACCAAAATTTCATGATGGTCACATGATGACAATAAAGATTCTTGATTCTAGCTAAGGTTATGGGCATATATATACATATATATATATATATATATATATATATATATATATATATATATATATATATATATATATTGCCTGTTACAAATTTGCACTTTAAGTGATAACGCACATGAGTCATTGCACTTTGCACTTTATTTTATTCTGTTTGCACATCACAAAATAATTTGCATGTCAGTAATAATTATTATTAATTTATTTATCGCTATCTGGTGAGTGGTTTCTTGTGGATGAAACAAAAATGTACGACGCCACCTGAGAGTGGAGAGTTAAATTGCTGCAGTAGCGGGAATTAATGCAGCGGATGAATTGGTAGGGAAGAAATATGAAGTGTCAAACATCTACAGGCTATGGTGCATGGGAGAACTGGCCACAAAGTGCATAAATTGTTGTGTGGGTAACTCACCTGTCTGAATGTGTGTGCTCTCAGGTGCGCAGTCAAAAGATTCCCCGGGGAAACAAACAGGCTCATAAACGTTCTGGGAGGGACCAAGCGGCTGCAAAGGAGAGGGTCTTTTTCAATAGAGAGGTATAATTGTATATGATTTTGATGCTTTTGGGTGTTTATTGAGATGGTGATTACCAGACCGATTAATATCAATACAATGTATATAAAAGCATGCCTATAATAATGTAGTTTCTTTTATGGAACAGCAGAGAGGTCAACGCCTGCTAATGGAAGAGGCCCAGGAGACTATTAGTAACTCTGTATATAATCCAGCAGTTTTAAATCGGTCAGGGATGGAGCGTCTTGGTCTGCTACTTCCTTGTTCTACAGGAATGACTTCAATAAACCACGCACAGCTGCTACGTGATTATTCGTCTACACCTCTTTATTTTCTGCATCATCCAGCAGCTAGAAGGTCACGCTAACGAGCACAAACAGGTCACAACAAAGTCGATGTTCTGGAACCGCCGTCACAATGCCCTGATCTCAGACCTGTAGAAAATATGTGGGCAGAGGTGAAAAGCTGCAAACTAGAGAGAAGCTTCTGGAAAGAAACCCAAAATGTCTGACCCAAGTCATGTAGTTTGAAAAGCATTTCCACCAAACCTGCAGGAAAAGGATGTGAACATCTGAATCTAAAGTTTAAAACTGCAATCTCGCTCATTACTCCGATGCAGAGAACAGGAAATGTTTAGTCTGCATATCTTTGATTGACCAAGCGGCTGCATATCTTTGATTATATGCATAAATGTGTGTTCAAATGAATAAGCGGCAGGCATGTCTTTGTTTTGTTCCAGAGAAAGATGCATGCCTTCCTGCTGCTGGGCTGCTTTGTCCTCGCTGTGACTCAGTACTACCTTGGCTCAGCCCACATGATTCCTGATGACAGGCTGTCAACCAATAGGGTCGTTGCTTCCAATGCTTTGTCTCAAAGCCTTCAGATAGACCCTCCCCCTGTTGTTATTGTGGGTAAATATGAACTCCAGTGTTTGCACCTTCATTTTAAAAACAAGTTGCTCAAAGCGGCATTTACATTAATGTCTCCGGAGGATTAAAGCTTCTTTGTGTTGTTTTTCAGAGCTGACAAAATCTCCCAGGAAGAAAGAAAAAGCAAAGAAGCAAAAAAAGGTCGGTGAAAGTATTCTCAGCTGTTAAATATTACCAAAGAACATAAAGTTGATAGTACACTTTGTGGGTATTTACATACGGAGATGCAAATATCAATAATCCAGCCCTCAACTGGATGTTGCACAATTAATCAGTCAGACCCATGGTGCATGCTGGGACTCTTCCTTGGACCTAATACTAATAATATGTTTTACTTTTGTTGGGTTGTGGTCGTTGTTTTCCTTTTCCTTCTCTGTCCTTGTCATTTATCTCTTTGCTTTTTTAGCTGTTATGTTCAAGCTGTTATGTTCTATCTATCTATCTATCTATCTATCTATCTATCTATCTATCTATCTATCTATCTATCTATCTATCTATCTATCTATCTATCTATCTATCTATCTATCTATCTATCTATCTATCTATCTATCTATCTATCTATCTATCTATCTATCTATCTATCTATCTATCTATCTATCTATCTATCTATCTATCTATCTATCTATCTATATATATTACTTATTTATATGCATAAAGTTTCTTTTTTTTCATTATACTTAGCCTTTTCTTGGGTTTCCCATCCACAAAAATAATTTATCTTTTATTATTTGTCAGAGTTTTTTTGTTTGTTTTTTCCACTTATTTTAATTTTTTTTTTACCAGTACTTTAAATCATCTTGTTACTGAAAAGTGCTATATAAATAAACTTTCCTTGCCTTATTTGATAATTTCTAATATTTTTTTCAGTTTATTTGTCTGTTTTTATCTTTTTATAAGAACTGAGTGTTACACCTACCAGATTAAATGGCATCTTTGCACCACTTTCTAAAACTCCCTGTCCCCGTCTCTCTCTTCTTTCTCACAGAGCAAATTTGTGAAGAAGCACCCCCCTCCTCCTCCTCCTCCTGCAAACTGCGTCCCCCTCTGGGGAAGCTGTAAATCTCCAGGCAATGTGTGCTGCGACGTCTGCGCTTTCTGCCAGTGTCGGCTCTTTAAAACGGTTTGTTTCTGCAGGATGGGGAACCCCCGCTGCTAAACGGGCAGCTGAGGGCCTGCAAAGCTCCCCATCCCTGCAGTACAACTTCCAGTTACAGGAAACCACATGCAGTGAGCGCGGTGAAAGGTGACTCACTTCTCCACCTTGGTTTGTAACTATGCCTAAAACTCACAGCATGAAAGCACTTTATCACAGAGGACTGCACCGAAGGGAACGGCACTGAAACAAGAGTGTAACGCTTTTAACGCCGCTATGAAACTCACAAGTTAAAGTTTAGGTTTCTCTTTGAGCTGAGCTTTTAGCACACGTACATAAAGTTATTATGATCAGGCAGTTTTCTATGTTATGTTTACACATGGGAACTTTCAACATAATATCATATTTACGACGGGTATCAACACTTTTATGACAGAATAAAAGCCCTCGTGTCGACTAAGTCTGTTTGTATTTCCTTCTTTCTGCAATCCCCCTTTTCTCAGAAAAAAACTGCAATTCAATTTATTGGTGAAAACAAGAATTAAAAAATGTATATTCTTTATTTTTTGTTGATTTTATAGAATCAGATCTATAATTTATTTTCTAAGTATACCAAGCAAATCTCTCGTGAAGAATATGGATGTCGAAAATAGAGATTTTACAAAACAGATTTTGCTTTGAACAACAACAAAAATGGCAATAAGACCTTAGATAAAAAATATATTACTAACACTTCAATGTTTCTTTGCATGGGTTACAATTTATAACATTAACAGCACTCACTAATTTGCAATCCACCTCCCCAGATGGGCCTTTATCATCATCAAACAGTTCAAAACAGAGTAAAACAACATAGCAACAAAGATATAATAGATCATACATGACATAAAGCTTAAAATCACCTGAAACAGACCAGATTAAAACTAAACCATCATAATATAACTATAATGTGTCGGCTGTTAATGATGACTACAAGGCTGGTCTTCTTTGAGAAACTGTTTCAGTCCTGATCTGAAAATGTGCCGTTCTGCAATCAGCTACAAATTAATGGCTCACAAAAGACTGACCAAAAACGGATGAGAGGAACCACAAGGTCACTGAGGAGCGAGACCTTTCAAACATTTTAAAATTAGGGCTGTATGAAAAAAATCTAACAAAGTTCATCATTGTTTTTTTAAGAACACGACAGTGAGGAAATCGAACAATTTTTTTTCCCAAAATGGGAATTGCTTGTTTATATACCAACCCTAGAGGAATCATAGAATTCATGAAACTATTTTCAGCACAACATGAAGGAAAATCTCCAATTAGTCCAAAAGGTTTGCTTTTGCTACATTGCTCTCCATTTTAATATGTAATTTTTTTTAATCAAATTTTAGATGAGATTCCAGAACAAAACCAAAATGTTTCACTTTTGAAACCTGCTCAATTTGTTGACCAATAAATATATTAATCAGAACTACTGATCACAGACAGACCCATGAAGAAAAGCAAACTGTTTTTAAAATACGATATTACATGTAAGATATGACTTGACTTTTCAAACTATTATGCGATGGTATCTAGATAACATGACAGCTGTGCAGAGACTGCCATATTATGCTTTCATATATCCAACAGCATCATCAGCATACATTAGAAAACCTGAACCAAGACCAGCTTCTGGTAAATCGTTTATGAACAAACTGAACCACAGGGGACCAAGAACTGTGACCTGACCCAAGGGAGGACGGTTTCTCACCACCAGTGATGACACACTGTTTGCAATTTACAAGCTGTGACTGGAATCACTTTAAGGCTGGAACAGAAAATGTTTCATGTGTCAAAGACCTTTTTCAGGTCTATAAATGCTGCTGCCACCACCTTCCCCTGATCCACGGAGGATTTGACCTTTTTAACAAAGAAACAAGCGGTACTTTCTGTGTTTTTGTAGCATAATCAGGACAAAAAACAAACTGTAGAGCAGAGGCGCCCAGCCAGTCGATCGCTGAAGAGAAAAAACAAAAACAAAAATGACGTTTTCCTAATGGCCACAATCAAACTGAGGGCGGAGCGGTTATGACGAACTTCAGTCAATCAGTTATTAGCACCACAAAATGGCAGTAGGGGATAAAAACAATAATTTGTTTTATTTCAAAACTATAATTTTTAACCAGAATAAGAGGAGGACTACATTCTTGTATTTTCCTAACTCAAAGACAATTTGTCTTATATGTAGTAAGTGTGGGGTTGCCTTAAAGGGCAACATGGAGAGACATTTTAAGATGATCCACAAACACTATGAGGCTAAAGCTAAAAGTGCTCTATGAGCTGAAAAACCAGCTAGCTGTGCAGCAGTCACTTTTCACTCAACCCAACACCAAGGGTAAGGCCTCAACTATTGCGTAATACCGGGTCAGCAATGTTCTTGCCAAGTATAATAAGGCTTTCAAAGATGGTGAGGTTGTAAAATAGGCGTTAATGGGGGCAGCAGATGCACTGTTCAGTGATTTTAAGAATAAAAGTGAGATTATAGCTGCTATAAAAGATGTGCAGTTATCCAGGAATACTGTTACTCAACAATGCGACGGGATGGCAGTGGATGTTATGGAGCAGCTAAAGAAGGACACTGAAGTATGTGAGTGATTCTCCCTCCTGTTTGATGAGTCGACCGATGTGATGGACGCAGCCCAGCTGTGTGTGTTTATCAGGATGGTGTTTTTGGACAGAAGCTAACTTACAATTTTACCATTGAAAGGACACACAAAGGGTGACGATGATTTTAAAGTATTTATGGAGTTTGTGGATAACAGGAAGCTAATTTTTGTTACAACCGATGGTGCGCCAGCGATGAAGGCCACACCAGTGGATTCATTGCACTCTGCAGGTGAAGGGAATCTTTCCCAGATATCCTGAACTATTGTTGTATAATTAAATTTAAGAAAATGAAAGTTAAATACCTGATTGCCTGTACTTACTTGTCAGATTAGCTGCTCTGGATTTAAAGATAGGCAGGACCCTCAAGGAGAGGTGGCACTGGGAATAAATATATATATATTTTTTTTCAGAAAAATTTTATTTAAGTAAATTAGATCGTTTGAAATTTATTCCTCCTATCTTAGCTTCCCTTCATTGGCTTCCTGTTAAATCAAGAATAGAATTAAAAATTCTCCTTCTCACGTATAAAGCCCTTAATAATCAAGCTCCATCATATATCAGAGCTCTGATTACCCCGTATGTTCCTAACAGAGCACTTCGCTCTCAGACTGCAGGTCTGCTGGTGGTTCCTAGAGTCTCTAAAAGTAGAATGGGAGGCAGATCCTTTAGCTATCAGGCTCCTCTCCTGTGGAACCAACTCCCAGTTTTGGTCCGTGAGGCAGACACCCCGTCTACTTTTAAGACTAAGGGTCTATTTCTCTCACTCTGCTGAGTTCTCCTACTGTTCTCCAATTTGCATTGCTTGTTGTTATTTCAACTTTTCGTTCTCTGTAATTTTTTTCTTAATAGAAGGTACACCTGGTCTGGTGTTCTGTTAGCTGTCATCCAGGGGAGGCAGATCATCTGCTATTACCATATAACATAGAAAGTACTCCTGGGTCAATGTGAGCTTCTGTGCTTTCTGTGTCTCTGCTCTGTCTTCTCTAACATAGAAAGTACTCCTGGGTCAATGTGAGCTTCTGAGCTTTCTGTGTCTCTGCTCTGTCTTCTCTAACATAGAAAGTACTCCTGGGTCAATGTGAGCTTCTGAGCTTTCTGTGTCTCTGCTCTGTCTTCTCTAACATAGAAAGTACTCCTGGGTCAATGTGAGCTTCTGAGCTTTCTGTGTCTCTGCTCTGTCTTCTCTAACATAGAAAGTACTCCTGGGTCAATGTGAGCTTCTGAGCTTTCTGTGTCTCTGCTCTGTCTTCTCTAACATAGAAAGTACTCCTGGGTCAATGTGAGCTTCTGTGCTTTCTGTGTCTCTGCTCTGTCTTCTCTAAGCCCCAGTGGGTGGAGGCAGATGAGCGTTCACACTGAGCCTGGTTCTGGTTCTGCTGGAGGTTCTCCTCCCTGTTAAAGGGGAGTTTTCCTCTCCACTGTCGCTTCATGCATGCTCAGTGTGAGGGATTGCTGCAAAGCCATCAACAATGCAGACGACTGTCCACTGTGGCTCTACGCTCTTTCAGGAGGAGTGAATGCTGCTTGGAGAGACTTGATGCAACCTGCTGGGTTTCCTTAGAGAGGAAACTTTCTCACCAACCTGGAGGATTGGTCAGAAATGTGACCATAATGTGATAAAGTGCATTCTTGGTGATAAATCATATCTTAAGTGAGGATTTTTTTTTGGTTTCAGCCATTTGTTTCTCCAGCAGCTTTCTTCTTGTGGTTTAGAGGAGAGATGGGAGTGAACCACTGACATCTGTCCTGTTGACAGATTCAGAGCTGCTAGAACAGGGGTGTCCAACTCCAGTCCTCAAGAACCGGTGTCCTGAAACTTTTAGAGGTTTCCCTGGCCCCACATACCTGAACCAAATAGCACAATTAGCTCCTCAGTATGCAGTCAGGTTCTTCAGAGTCCTGCTAATTAACTGATTATTTGACTCAGGCGTGTCAGACCAGGGACACATCTAAAGGTTGCAGGACACTGGCCCTCGAGGACTGGAGTTGGACACCCCTGTTCTAGTAGAACAAAGCTCTATGAGATGAGATGCATGAGAGCCTCTCTGACCGGTTCTGCTGGTTGTTCTCTAAAGAACCTCTGGGAACATCTGCATTTAGACTGATACTAGATTTAATAATTGGACGACTTCTGAAGGCAACTGTTTCTGGGTGATTTATAAATTGCATCATTTTCCTTCCACTTCATCTACCTGTTGGTCTGTCACAAAATCCCTGTTGAATTTTGTGTTTGCAACACGAAAACATGAAAAAAAGTTTATGGGGTGCTTAAGCGTTTTAATGCTTGCATCTAAAAACCTTGTTTAATATTAAAAGAGGTTCTATCAAGTTCTTAATAATAAAAAAAAATATTATCATGGTTGTCCTGTCATTGCACGTCATTATTTATGTCTCTAGTTACTGGTCATGTGTCTACCAGAAGTTAGTTGATGATTAAATGGCACTAAAAACATTTGTACAATGTTTTTTTTCTATATAATACAACATATTACCGATATCTGGACCAGGTATCCATGCATCCATGTTTATACCTGCCTGTCTGTGCAAGGTTGTGGGGGGAACTGTGAAAAAAAGGTTTTGGATGAAATCCTTGTAACAATGCCAAAATAAAGCAAATCTCAAATGTAAATGTCTCCTAGTTTTTACTCTACTTCAGCTATCCACAATGTCCGTGTTACACGACAGCAGGAATGTATCTGTAGATGTCTGAATATTTTGGTGAAAATAAATTACCTTCTGGGTTGTTTGAATATTATTTTTGAGTTGGAATATGAACGTCTTATTTATATTTTACATATGGGGTCCTGGGGTAGATTCCTCTGTTTCTTTGCTCTTTAAGAAATCTGGAAGCAGCGGTGCTACTGAAAACGTGAAGAAATCTGTTGCTGCAAGAAAAATAGTCACAATGGCACAATTAATATTCAATTTCTACCACCACAGAACCCAGAAGTCATCACGAACATGGATGAAAAAACGAGTTTTCACTGGACTTGGTAAGATAAAAAAGAAAACTGAGCAGCTCTTGAATTTCTCCGTCCAAAAACAAACCGGCCTGCTCTCCAGCGTGCAGAACAGCATGTTCTTGTATGTTTATTCGCTTTACAGAAACAAAGTTCTGTGAAATAAAAATTTACCCACAAGGGTGCAGTTCCTCGGCTCAACTGGACAAATAATTTTTTTTACAATCTAAGTTTATTTTACAATGCAGGAACAGCATATTCTCACTGGATTTGTTTTGGCGCATTGCCTCTCATCAACCCTCAGTACCTGCTTGCCCAGATGAGACGGTTTCAGAAATATTATACCATGCAATATGGTGCAACCGATCCAGACCGATGCAAAATTTCATATATTGTGAAACAAACAAAGAGATCAAGGACTCACACTTCCTCCAAATCAACCCAGCAGAGTTCAGGACCAAGCCTCAGCACCAGTTTGTTGGTGATACAACCAATTCTCTGTTGAACTGACCCGAGGACACAGAATTCTGCTGCCAGCGAACGTCCTGTGTGGATTGTGCTGAAAGGAGGATGTATGCCTTGCAAGCACAGGCTGAGTGATGGGCAGTGTAACAAAAATCCAGCAATGAGAAGCTTAAATACCGAGGTAGGGGAGGAGGATGAAAGGAACCAGGTGGCAGAAGGAAAGCAGGAAAGCTGAGGTAGGGAGGCTAAGGCCCCTACCTCAGCTTCTGTCCAACTCTTGGTCTCCAATATCACTGTTGCACTTTATCCGGAAATCAATTGGAATTTATCCTGTAAATTACTGCAATTTATTACTGCATTTTAATCCTGTACTGTAAATTCACTGCAACGTACCCTGTAGAGTTACTGCAATTTTTCTGAGCTGTATGAAAACAAAATTTCGTTCTGTATGCACTGTGTGCATACAAAATGACAATAAAGAAAGTCTAAGTCTAAGTCCACACAAAAAGGAACAGCGTACTTTTTATTTAACGATTAAGAGAAAATGTGCGTTCACATGAGAGGTTGCAGCACCACTAGAGTAGAAGTAGGTTGCTGGGCCCAATGGTGGCGCTGATATTCCCACAGAAACATGAAAAAAACACTGGACATGCACACACAGCTCCTGTGAAGTAAACACAGCCAGTGGTGTCTCTGGCATGATAAGTCAGCTGGGGCACAAAAACACCTAATTAGCAGCAAATAATTTTTTTGTGATGCATACAACCTGACTTTGATCAATTTTAAATGACACAGATAAATTAGTAAAACCAACACACTAGAAATTCCATTTTATATAAGCTAAATGTAATTTAATTTTTATACATAAAATTACAGTCAAATTCCCACTAATATTGTTAATTTATTGAACAGAAAAGATTAACATCAATCCTTCGATGAGCCACCAGGGACAACCAACACTAGATGGTAAACTTAACGTGTGCAATCCAGTACTTTGATTGGACGATCTGAGCTTGGGGCCGTAGGATTTGTGCCTCACTATGTCTACTGAGAGCGTACTGGGCATGCTCACTGTGATTTCAGATGTTTTTTAAACAAACGTTTTTAAACAAACTTTTGGATAACAAATATCGTTTGTTATTGGATAACTTTTCCCCTAAAATCATATTTTGGTATGTATTATAAAAGGTAGCCATCTCTTTTTTTCATTTCTTTTTTTTAATTGTTTATTTTCTAGTCCAATGTAAATTGGTTTCGGAGGGTGGGCATTATAAACTTATTGCTTTTGGCAATACACTTATTACACACTTATTTATGTTACAAGGACATATATTGTCATTTATTGTATACTTGTGTGTCTGAAATAAAGCATTTCAACTGATGGAGCCATGAAATCATCTCTCTCTGCCTGAACGTTCAGGAGGAGAATGTTTGGAGTGGCCTAGTCAAAGTCTGGATCATACATGTGATTGACTTCGGCTGGAAAAGCCTCGAATTTGTCTGAATTTTACCAATTCAGCAAAGAAGAGAGGGCCAAACTTCCTCCACAGGGCTATAAAAGACTCATGTCCAGTTGTCACAAACACCGGGAGGTTATTAGGTTTAGGTCAGGGCTCAGCAACCTTTACAACCCTAGCAGCCATTTTTGCCCTTGGTTCAGCTAAACAAATTTTGTTTAGAGCCACAAAACTTACACATCTGTTTGAAACAAGAGCTTGTTTTTATGGTATACTATAGAATATTTGTTTAATTTTTTTATTAAAGATCAACAGTTTTTTATTATTTAACCAACAGTATTTTCATGTTTAGGTTTATTGCATTTTCTTCAATTGCACATTTGATTTGTATAGCAAAGGCATCAAAATGATGAAATGGCAAGTTGTTTGCAACCTGTTGACAAGAAAAAACTTCATTTAGCTATAGTAAAATATTCTATATACCATTAGTTTGTTTCTTTCTGGAAATGTTATGCATATATTGCAGAACTAAATGCATCCTAAAGCTAGCAATTTTAAATGACCTTTAAATTTAGAAACATTGACTAATTTTTTCCCCCCTGTATTTTTGGTCTAAGTTTTTAAGAGCCAAAGCTGAAGATGTAAAGAGCCACAGGTTGCAGACCCCTGGTTTAGGGGCTAATTACTTTTTCACACTGCGCCAGGTTACTTTGGATCGATAAACCAAATCATCATTTGGAAACTGCTTCTGCTCTTTGCAAAGGTCGTTTCACCCAGAATAAAATGAAAAACTATTTAATCCCAAATGCTTGATTTGAGTTCTTAAGGTTTTGGACGTGGAAATTGCTCCTGCCGTTGCTACCATGACCCAGCAGAGGAAGCTCTACAGTAAATAGAGTGATATTAAAAGAGTTGACAGTGACAACATATTCTCAAATAGACGCAGCAGAGGGACCAAGAAGGCAGTAAAAACATACTAAACATGATTACAGCGCTGATCTTGACTCATCCATGGGTTGGTTGGTTTTTTAAAAGCTGTTTTAAACTGTTAGTTTAGTCTTTCCTCCTCCATGACTCTTCCTGGCTGTTGCTACGTATTTCAGTAACAGCACTGAACATCTGCCGGCCCAAGGCAGTAATGTGAACAGCCTGATTTCTAGGAAGGCTGCCTCGTGGGAGAGCGCGTCAGGCCGGAGGTCTAATCCTGAGGTAGTTTAAAAAAACAAAACCAGGATAATCCTTGTCAAGAGTGAGAGATGGTCGCTGTGAGGCAGAAACAATTCCTTTGTTACAATTAGAAGCAACTCCTGACCTTTTCCGAGCTATTAAGAAAAGGAGAAGGCTCCACATTTCAGCAGGGATTCTGATAAACTGCGGCAGAAGGAACAAGACGATACATTCAACTGATACTCGAGTAAATGTTATGACAGCATTAAGCCGTTTACGACCCAAGCTGGTTTTTAACCTCTGACGGCTGCCAGCAGTGGGAGCAGCTGTTGGGATCGGAGCCGGCAGGAGCAGGAGGGGAACCAGAGCAGCACCAAGCTGGAATCTCAGATCTGCTGGAGTTTCAATAAAGTTTCTAAAGAGCAGAACAGTTTACACTTTAGCAGTTAGACCAGTTATTCTGGGTAATTTACGGTAGCAGCAGACCTGCAGCATGTAGCATCTTATTAATGCAGCTGCATGTTCGACTGGGAAATGATTCAAATTAGAGTTAGATTCCAAACGTCCCAGTTTTAAATCAGCTTTGACTTCTGACCATGAATTGCTAATGATAATTTGTTGAAGTCACCTGTCTTTAAGACCTCTCTCACTCTGCTGAGTTCTTCTACTGTTCTCCAATCGGCATTGCTTGTTGTCATTTCAACTTTTAACTTTTTGTTTTTCTGTCATTTTTATCTTGATAGAAGGTACACCTGGTCTGGTGTTCTGTTAGCTGTGACATCATCAGGGGAGGCAGATCATCCTCTATTACCATCTACCATAGAAAGTACTCCTGGGTCAATGTGAGCTTCTGTGCTTTCTGTGTCTCTGCTCTGTCTTCTCTAATATAGAAAGTACTCCTGGGTCAATGTGAGCTTCTGAGCTTTCTGTGTCTCTGCTCTGTCTTCTCTAACATAGAAAGTACTCCTGGATCAATGTGAGCTTCTGAGCTTTCTGTGTCTCTGCTCTGTCTTCTCTAACATAGAAAGTACTCCTGGGTCAATGTGAGCTTCTGTGTCTCTGCTCTGTCTTCTCTACCATAGAAAGTACTCCTGGGTCAATTTGAGCTTCTGTGCTTTCTGTGTCTCTGCTCTGTCTTCTCTAACATAGAAAGTACTCCTGGGTCAATGTGAGCTTCTGTGCTTTCTGTGTCTCTGCTCTGTCTTCTCTAACATAGAAAGTACTCCTGGGTCAATGTGAGCTTCTGTGCTTTCTGTGTCTCTGCTCTGTCTTCTCTAAGCCCCAGTGGGTGGAGGCAGATGAGCGTTCACACTGAGCCTGGTTCTGGTTCTGCCGGAGGTTCTCCTCCCTGTTAAAGGGGAGTTTTCCTCTCCACTGTCGCTTCATGCATGCTCAGTATGAGGGATTGCTGCAAAGCCATCAACAATGCAGACGACTGTCCACTGTGGCTCTACGCTCTTTCAGGAGGAGTGAATGCTGCTTGGAGAGACTTGATGCAACCTGCTGGGTTTCCTTAGAGAGGAAACTTTCTCACCAACCTGGAGGATCTGATGGAAGCTGACTTTAGAAAGAGCCTTGAGATGATGTGTGTTGTTAATTGGCGCTAAATTAATTAAATTGAATTGACTTAAAGTTGTGATTAAAGTACAACACCTTGGAACACAATCAAACTTCTTTGCATTTTGTCTCTTACAACAACAAACGTTTGTATATTTTATGAGGGTTTTATATTACAGACACTCACCAAGAGCAGCACCACCGTCAATAAAAAAGAATAAAAGACTTTTGTTTTACAAAATTTTTCACAAATAAACATCTGAAAAGCTTTTGTGTTAAGCCCCTCTGAGGTGAAACTTTGCAGAAACAATATTTCCTGCAGTTACAGCTACACTTATTTTCTAAAGGATTTAGACATGGACTTTGACTAGGCCATTCTAACACAAGAAAATGTTCTTGATCTAAACCATCTATTGCATGTTTAGGGTACTTTTCCGGCTGGATGTGGATCCTCCTCCCCGGTTTTAGGACTTCTGCAGCCTCTAACAGGTTTTCTTCCATGATTGTTCTGGATTTAGTTCAATTTCTCCATCAACTCTGACCTGCTTCCCTTTCCCTGCTGAGGACGGCATCCCCACAGCACGATGCCACCACTATGTTGTGAAAGTGCATCCAGGGCGCTGTGGTGTTAGGTTTCCACCGCATATATATATATATATATATATATATATATATATATATATATATATATATATATATATATATATATACATATATATAAAAACAGCTCATCTCCCCTGTACTCAGGCCATGACCGCTCCTATATGTCACGTTCCAAAGCCTGTAATGACCAAAGCTTTTCTTTACTCTGAGTTCTTCTATGGTCCAAGCAGCTCATCCATACTAGTTATCCACCATCGCTAAAGCCCCTAAAAATCAGTCACACATGTTTATCAAATGCCTGGAGGTGTAATCATGTGTTTGGGAAATCCTGGCACCAATCATCAGTCAGGGGCAGCTGGTTCTGAAAGCAGCCGTCATCAGGACATAGTTTATTCATTTCACACCAACACCTGACAAAAATTGTCGGATTCTGGAACAATTACATGAGTTGGTTTTAGTTTTAGATGAAAAATATGATTGTTTTTTGTTTACACTCTATTTATTTGTGTCCATCGTGACAAAACTACTAAAAGGAAGAAGACTGAAGCTCCACAGTTAAGATATGAAATCAGATCAGAAGTTCAAGAAAACTAAAAAATAAGTTTTAAATGTGACGAAATATATGAATATGTTGTAGAGCTTACTAAGAAAATAGAAAAAGCATTTATGAGAACAGAAGAGCAAAACCAGAAAAGCCTAAACTAACAAGCAGATGTTGGTAATAAAGGGGAACAAAAAGACGAAGAGCATGAAAAAGTTTAATGTTAGAAAGTGTGGAAAGTTTCTCCTCCACATAAAGCAGCTGCAGCAATACACTGAAATATCCCAAAGACTCACTTATTCCTGGTTAATGATGCAATCTGTGTAATCTGTAGTTCAAAAGCATGTTTTGTTTTACTCACAAGGCCAGCCTCAGCCCTCCAGGAAAGCCTGCTGAAATAAAAGCCTTTGCTGAACAACATGTAAACGGTGAAAAGCTCCGCCGCAGCCCAGAGGTCGGGGGACTTCCTGTGTGTGGAGCCTCAGAAAAACCAAACTGTTGCATCCCCATCGACATCCAACCAACATTAAAATGTTTTTCTCTTTACTCTAAATCTATGAACGCAGCTCCGTGCCGCTCTCTCTGCCGAAATGAACACCCAGCATGTTAATTACGTAATAAACTTGCTTCCAAGCGGTGCTGTTGATTGGTTCGGAGATTTCTGACATTCCTGGATTTTAAATGAGAGTTTATATTGTCGTCTATGATCTTCTTGCATTTCACATTAAAAATGGAGAGACAGCTTTTACATCTGATGGGCTGAATCATTTTGTGCACGATAAGGTTGAAGGTTGCCGATCTGCAGCCTTCACAACTTTTATTAAAACATTTTGCAGGCATCCGTTTTAAAAGAAGACATTTTTTACACACAACAAACTGTAAACAGTTGTACAAATATCATGAAAGCACGAGTATGATTACGTATTTACTCTGAAATGACTCTTGCAACCGGGGCTCACCTTGTTGTTTTTGGTGAATAAAAAATGTTCGCCTGCACACCAAACGTTCAACCAATCGATTAACTTTAATCTTAAACTGGCTTCTTGTCTGGCAGCGCGTCATGAACTGAAATAAAATCTGGCTACAGCCTCTTTATCAAATGTTTTACTTCAGGGTTATGCTTTATGGAGACAAAACCTAAACAGAAATACAATCAGCTTCAGCTCAGCTCTGTGGAGGACAGATTTTACAAACTAAAATTCCTCCCAATCGTGTAGAAATCCTAATTAAATCAGACGGTGATGACTGGGTTGAGGACGGAGGCCTCAGTGATCTTCGGCTCCTCCAGACGTGGCTGCAGCAGCACGGAGAGATGTCTCATGGAGTGTGCATAAAACCAGTTCACCACAGGTTTTGACAGCATCCTGCTGTTTTTAGCCTCTCCCCACGGTTTGAGTCCCCGCTGATGTCTTCTTAAATGTGAGCGCATGTGTTTCAAACTCAACTGTTCGTGATGCGTCCTGGCAGTTCCCGCTGTTTTAATGTCTTCCTGGTGCTTGGACAAAGTGTCGAGTCTGTCTCTTTTCAGTGTATCTTCATCTGTGTTTGCACGTGTTTTGCTGAGAGTCCCTGCTGTTTGATGGCCGTTCTGTTTTTATATCCACTCGTTTGTTCGTAGCTCTCCGTCTTTCTCCCACCGGCAGCTCCTGAAACAGAAAACCAATAAAAGCACCAAAAAAAATGGAAAGATGTTGGCAGTAACTTACAGCTGAAACAAGATCTGGTTTAAAAAGGACATATAAGTGGTGTTTGACATTAAAGGAACAATAAGTAATAATGACACCTAGTGGTTACAATCGGAACAACACATAAACGATGCCTTTCACAGGACACAGGACAGGTATATAACATTATAATCTGTTCTATTTCTGGTCTGATTCTCTTTATGGCTTCCATGTTTGCAGGCGGCTGCTCTTTTGCCAAGATAAAATACCAAATGCTCTGTGTTGGGAACCCTGGGAACTCTCATCTGATTGGCTCAGGAACCAGGAAGTAAACACGGGCTACACTCTGAACCGAAGTAGTTCTGGACCGTCCCTCTGGGTTTGAAATGAGAAAAACGTGACTAAGACATTGTTGATGGAGAGGACCGATTATTTATAGGGAATGTTTCTTCCATCCTGGGTGACAAGTGAGAATGATTTAGGTTGATTTTACAGTAAATATCTTACATAATGCTGCTTTAAATCCGAATATTTTTTCCTGTTTAAAGACTAGATTACTAGTATCACCTTAGTTAGCAGCATGCCAAAAAAAGATGTCAATGTCAAACTCAAGTTTATTTATATAGCACTTTAAAAACAGGTGTAAAACTGCACCAAACAAGAACAACAGTAAAACAAATTGATAAAAACACAATATCAAAACACTATAAAAAAATAAATGCCAAAGAATAAAAATGAGTTTTGGGAAGTGATTTAAAATGATCCAGGCTGTGGGCAGATCTAATTTAGAACGGTAGATTGTTCCATAGAATAGGAGCAACAACAGAAAAAGCCAGATCTCCTTTCCTCTTAAGTCGGGTCCGAGGAACTGTCAGTAGCAGCTGATTATTTGATCGTAGGTTTCTGGACACAGACTGAAATTTTAAAAGGTCCCGAAGATAAGGGGGAGCTAACCCATTTATAAGTTTATAAGTTAATGAGAGAATCTTAAAATCTATTCGATAAAAGACGGGCAGCCAGTGTAAAGAGGCCAACATAGGCCTTATATGGTCATGCTTCCTGGTTCCTGTAAGAAGCCGTGCTGCTGCGCTCTGAATCGTTTGAAGTCGCTGCATCTGTGATTTATCCGTTCCTCTATAATATATTCATTATATAGACTCTATATAATGAGTCACAGTAATCCAAGCGAGATGTAATGAAGGCATGGATAAGTCCTTCAAAGTCCTTAAAACAAAAATAAGATTTAACTTTTGCTAAAATCCACAGGTCAGAAAAACTTGATTTAACGACAGAACTAACTTGTTTATCGAGCTTTAAAGTGCAATCAAAAGTAAAACCAAGATTCCTAGCAGAGGTCTGACAAAACCGAGCTAAAAAAACAAGAATCACATCTGGATTAGTAGTGTGAAGAAAAAAGGGCAGAACAAGATAATTTGGGAAATTTTAAAAACTGTCTTCAAATTCAGAAATGTACTCTGATTTAATCAACGTTTAGGAAAAATGTTTTGTGTTTCCCTGCACATGGTTTGCTGTGATGTCGGTGAGCCCGGCTCAGGTTCTGTGGGCCGCCAGGCGTTTAGGTGCTGCACCGTCGTTTTTGTTTCTAGCAATGATGGATTAGGAGAGAAAAGAAAAAAATGTTGATGTCGAGGATTCAGGAGAGCCTGAGAAAGCAGAGCTGAAACTATTTAAGAAATTCAAAGAATGCGACGCAGATTTACTATCCTTCCATCAGACATGACGCACATCAGGCGTGTAAATCAACAAATATTACAGTCCTTCTGTTAAACTGGCCAGCTTTCTCCCACTTGTGATTTGTTGGCCAGGCTTTAGCTTGGCTTGTTGGTTGGGGACATTAAATGTAAGATGGTTTTGGAAGTTGGAGCCTCCAGAATGATTCAGTGGTCTGAGACAAGTCCAGAAACCATAGAATCCCAAACCAAACCTAAATTGAGTTGTTTTTCTTCTGTCACATTCAGTTACATGAGAAATAACAAAAAAAACATGATCTCTGTATTCAATAGAAGTAGTTTATGTGACTCTAGTTGTCCTTCTAACACATTAAAAAAAGAATGATGGTATTTTTTTGTGACATTCCACTGTTCTTGCATCTTGTTCCCTTTATGCGTCCAACTGATTCCTGGAAAGATGCTTCAGACCCACAGTGTGAGTCCTTTCAGCTGCTCCCCTGTTCAGGGCTCACACAGTGAGTCAGTACAACTTGGCAGCGTGTTTACGCCGGGTGCCCTTCCTTATGCAACCAGGATTCAAACGCAGATTAAAGGAGATTCATAGCGCTACACCACCGCAGAGGGACGTGGTGATACATAGTGAAGACGTCAAAACTAGATAGAATTATATATCGAACACAAGATTGTAAAATAACTCAAAACATCTTGTATATTTCAGCTTTTTCTAAACACATTCCCTTTGTTTTGATTGCTGCTTTGGTCATAAAAATTAACCATTTAATGAGAAGATGAATCCAAACTGTCGACTGGCACTGTATGTCTAATAACTATGTGTGTAGAGGAAGACAAATGTCAAGGTTCAGCAGGTACCCACTGAGCTATATTATACACGGGAGTGCTAATCGCCCGCTTTTAGAACGAGTCGCTTTGAAGCCACCGGCCGCCATATTGGTACTCCCTATTTCCCCCCAGTAACTAGGGAATATGTGCGCTACAGCATCGAATAACAAGGATTTTCTCATGTTCAGGGGGGGCTTAAAACTTTTAAAATGTCAAATGACATATACTTTTATGTTATGTTATGTTAGTACTGAGAAAGTCATGTGCTGAAATATTTAGCATTTTATTTATTTCAATATATATATATATATATATATATATATATATATATATATATATATATATATATATATACAGTACAGTATATCAGTGTTGTAGTCAAGTCGCTATGCCTCGAGTCCGAGTCCGGGTTCGAGTCTCCAGTGTTTAAGTCCGAGTCATTAAAAAAAAAAATCAGAGTCGAGTCCGAGTCGAGTCACTATTGATCAAGTCGAGTCCAAGTTCCGCACTAAAGTAAGCATAGCCTATATGTTTTTAAACTAAAAAAAAAATCCACACTCCACCACATTGCACTAATAATTTTGGTATTAAAATCATAGACCAAATAATATTCTAATGAGATAATAAAATTATAGCCTAATGATATATATAAAAAAGTCTAGTCTTTTTCTCAATTTCCGAGTCAGAATGATCTGAATGTAGGAGTCCGAGTCCAAGTTCGAGTCATCAGTGCTCAAGTCCAAGTCTATATATATATATATATATATATATATATATATATATATATATATATATATATATATATATATATATATATATATATATATATATTTAAGATGAATAATGTGCTGAAATAAAATATTTCAGCACCTAATTTCCTAGTAGTTGATAGTGTTAGTACATCCACTGACTGTAGAATTACCTGTGAAACGTTTTCACACAGCCAGAAAACTGCTTGTTGTTGCAACCAAATCCTGTGGGATTCTGTGAGAGTAGGGAGATGGCGGCCAGTGACTTTTTCGGCAAAATCACCACTCCAGTGTATTATATAGCTCAGTGCAGGTACCTCAGTTTTAAAGTCACAGTTCGGTATGTTTTCTCTACCCTGATCCACAGAATTAAAGGAGCAATAAGTAAGATATTTACTGTAAAATCTACAGTAAATAAATTATTCTAATTTCTCACCTGGGATGGAAGTAACATTCCCTGGAAACAAGCGTTCCTCACCATCAACAATGTCTAAGGCTAGGATTTGTTTGGGGGTAAAAAGATCTGAACTGGGCCGTTCTCAATGCCGTGAAAAAGACAGATATCTGTAGGTCTAATATATGTGCATAAAGATTGGGTTGCATTTCCCTGCAGTGTGAACGTAGCCTTAGTTAAGTTTTTCTCCTTTCAAACCAAGAGAGCGAAGAGCGCAGCATTTGGTATTTTATCTTGATAAAAGAGCAGCAGCCTGCAGACATGGAAGCCAGTAAGAGAAGCGGACCAGAACCAGAACCAGAACAGAACACATCATCATAGACCCGTCCTGGGTTGGTAAAAACTCAGAAGAGTGTCACACTGTTTAAAAACGGCGTATTAGATTGTTGTGATTGGCAAACTGTTCTACCGCTTTAAGCCACAAGGTGTCAGTAATACTTATAGCTCCTTTAAATATATAATTTTTTAACTTTATTCCGCAGTAAACTAAGACTTTTTAAAATCTGTCTGATCATGTTATGTTTTAGAACATCAAAGTGTGAAAAATAAAGAACTCACTGGTGATTTGGGTTTACTCTTCTTAATTAGTTAAGGATAACCGAATAGAGCCAAGGTTGTCATTTAGGAACCTATGAAATAAGACTGAGCTGATATTTAGGAAATAAAAATGTTTAAATCCTTTTTTGTTGAACAAAATGGCCTTGGAACATGTAGGCGTTGGATGTAATAACCCGAAGTGCAATACAGGAATAGGGAAAAAAAGAGTTTAATTCACTCCTGTGTACGATTTGTCCCTGAATGCATCTTCAGCTTTCAGACATCCGTTCTCCTCAGAGGGAGCTCTGCCAACCTGTCTGCTGCTGTGCGGCTTTTTGAGTAACTAAGTTAGGTAATAAAAAAATGCTGACAAACTTTGAGTTGGACCTTCTTTCTTTCTCCATCTTTACTGCAGCTGAACAGCAGATTTAATTTAAAGCTGGGAATCGGTGTTGCTTGTTAAAGTTGCACGACGGACCGCAGCCCTCTGCACATTAACATACTCCATGTGTTCAATTTTAACATAACATTCATTAGGTAAACCTGCATGCCAAACCAAAACTACTGACAATACCAACTACCCCATATATGCTGTGATTGGTTTCCTGTTTGACACACAGATCACAGCATTTTAGGCCCTGTAACACTTTGCTTAAACGTATGACATTGAATTTTATTTGATTTAGAGGAGGAACTTGGTGGGCTGTTGGGCTGGCTGTTTTTTTCTCTCAGGCTCCTTTCCAAACCAATTTGCCGGTTTGTTATTCTCAGATGGTCAGATATGAAGACAACCCAAAATGTCTCCGCGTATAATCACTGTGAGATCTGTGCACATTATCCAACAAACCAGCTGGCAAAGACTTGGAAAATATATCTCCAAGCTCATATTTCAGGCATTTATGTAAATATACGGAGCAGGACTTGTTCGGCCTGGGAATGAACGCTTCTCAGTATTTCCATTCAGATCTAAACATCCCCTGAAATCTCTGAAAACACACAGACCTCCCAGGATCAAAGAGACAAAGATGCATTTGAGATAGCTGGTTAATATCAGTGATGCTAACATCTTAGCTGGGATTAAAATTTCTTGTCTTTGTGTGCATTTCCATAATGTCAGGAAACATTTCGATGAAACCACCAACGCTGAAGTCTTCAGGTGTAATTTGTGGAGGTGTGCAGAAAAATCACTGATCCCAGGCAGAAACGATTGTTGTTCAGTTCATGCCGGCTGGCTGAGATCTCCTCCGTCTCCATCAGCAGCAGGAAAACGAGTTATTTATCCATCCATACCATCAAACTTCAACCAAGCAGATGAGAGCCCCCCAAAATTAAATCAGTACGCTAAGGAACAAAGACTTGCTGAACTTTTTAGATTGATGAGAATCTCACTAGCTAAACATTTGTTTAGAAAAAAATGGTGCCGTTGTAAAAGATACGGGAAAAGCTGTAAAGACCTGAAGTCAATGAAAAATAGACTTTTCCCTTCATGGTGCTGAACCGTGGATCATTTTCAGCTTAGTTTAAATTGACTTAAGCATGGGAGGGATTTTGCATCTAATTTGGATCATGTGAGTGTGAACAAACATGTATGGGTTGTGTGTTTTTTTACTCCTTACCCTGAGCCTGCACAAATTGTTAATTTCCTCCTTTCTTTGAAAGATGATCGGTTCCACATTGTTCAGATTTTCCACCTATTTCAGATTCATTCAAACACCTTTAACAAATTTGGTCCAGAGCCTCAAATTTTAGGGTTAAAAGATGGTTTTGATCAGTTAAATTTCTCATAAACAGTCAGATTAAATAGAAAGTTCAGGTAGTGGAATAAACAAATCCAGTCGTAACAAGATTAGAAAATGACTTTGACTCAAAAACACTTTTTAACTTTGCTTTTGTTCTAATGTTTGCAGACATTTATTTTTGCTCAGGACTTAAACTGGACCGTTGCAACACCAGGACCTGTATCTTTTAAGTGATTCTGTTGTAGCTTTGATGGTGTGTTTGGGTTCATTGTCTCGTTTATGAGCCAGTTTGGGTCCAGCTTCAGCTTCACTTCTGACTCTTAAAGAGTTTGATGTACGGATGAGTTCATAATAAACCTAAAGACTAAACGATGCGCGGTACCTGTGGCTAACATCAAGCCCAGATAATCAGGCCTCCACTACACGGTTGAGACGTGGGGTGCTTGAACTGAAAATCTGTTTGTTTATCTTCAAACTAAAAGCATGCTCTCCGTTGTTCAGCCTGTTTCTTTCCTAACAAAACAAACTTTTCATTTTTTCCTCACGTGTCACATCTGCTATTTCTAAGCTGTTCTTTAATAGATCTGAATAATCAACATGATACCGCCTTCTTTCTGGGTCGACTCCATCACGAGATCTCTACTTTGGTCTCATCTGTCAAATGGACTTTGATCCACAAGTCTTGTGGTTGGTTTTAGCCAATCACGGTATCAGACTATAAAACCTAAGCAGCAGCTTAATGAGAAACACCAGAAAGCTAAGCTGGTGAAGGCACTTCCTGCTGTCCTTCTTTCAAAGATGAAATCATCCTCCTGCGCTGCTACGTTTGTGTCGGTTCGGCTGTGGGCTCAGCCACTAAGTTTCACCACAGCTGGTATGTCCCGCCTTAAACCTCAACGCTGCAACGTGATTGGCCCGAAACCGCTTTTGGTTCGGACAAGATGGATCGTCGTGTGTTTGCGAACGCACAAATACCGCGAGAATTCATCTTGCAGGTAAGGTTAGGTCCAAAAGACTTTTGATACAATTACTGTGACGAGTTTTTAAAATAAAGACTTCATTGCTAAAGGTGTAAGAGCAATTCAGTGATTTGGTAGCCTTACTTTTGGGAACAGGAACAATGATGGAGTGTTTCCAAAGCTGAGGGAAGAGCCATCAGCAGGACTCAGTTCCTGAAAACAGCCTCTGGTGGCATCGGACATAAATACTGAGGATGATGGTCACAGGAAGCAGGTGAGACTTCTCAGTGTAATTAATGGGAGACTGACTAAACCCAGGAACACAGATAGAAACTAATAAGACAATCTAAACAAATACAAGAGAAAACAAAGGAGCTACGATCCAAGAACCAAAGGACTGACCTGAGTAGAGAGCAAGGAGAGTCACAGAAGCAGCACGAAACGATCCAAATACTAAACCTCAGTAATACCCTCAGATTATTATAAGTTCAGAACAATATGAAGATCAAAACATACTTAAACAACGTCTGAAAGCTCTGCACAAAGAGCAGAATATCCGATGATAAAAAAGCATTTTATTCTTCACGTTTATTGACCATAAGTGGGATCTGGACATCCCTGGATGATTCTCCCTGGTTCTGAGGACATTTCATCTGGCCCGGACACGAGGAGCTTATTCTAAGGATTCTGGTTTATTTGGATTGCTTAGTTGGACAAAACAAAAATCTGTTTCAGTCTCAGCAGGAACAATAAAACAACAGTAGACCCCAAAAAAAGAGAAATGTAGTAGAAATTATGATGAGACTTGTGTACAAATATGATAATCAGAAAGTTGTTTAACTGCAAATATTCTGCTAAATGTTTCATTCTGACTGAAGGTAACATTTAAATAAAAAAAATGGCTCACCTCTCATGGATGAACAGAATCCATTTCTGGTGAAGGGCAACTGTTCTCCTGGACAAAACCACAGACAGGCAATGATAAATCAACGTTTGAAACTGTAGCGTTTGCTTTTTTCAGGATTATTTTCTCACTGTGGCCACATTTCTTCTGAATTAGTGCATGAAATAAAGTTAGGATTTAATGTTTAGAATGGTGGATTGTGATACAAATGTTCAGTGTTTAGTTTTGCAAATACTTTGTGGGGATAATTTAAATAGCTAAGAACCTAAATGTCCTAAATGTTACGCTGCAGGTAAAATGAAGCACCTGCAGCATCAGAAACAACTAACTAAAAACTCGATGAAGCTCTTTGCTTGATGAGTGAAAAGTTAAACACTCGTTACTTCTCACACCCTTCTGTAGTTTCCTAAAACCGTTCACACACCCCGTGGTTGTGAGTGTCATCCTGCCGGTGCTCTTCCTCCTCCTCGCCGTCCTCCTCCTCCTCTTCAGCGTTGCTGTTCTGTCTCTGATCTTCCTCCTCGTCCTCCAGCTCCGAGCTCGTCTCCTCCCCTTCCTGCCATGTCTCCTCGCTCTGACACTCCTCTGCTTTGATCAGATCTACAGCAACGCACACAGAAGAACTCAGACTGAAGACCATCTGCACAACCTGCTGAGTAATCACAGAAATGCCCTCGTTAAAAAAAAATGTCCTCGTTAAGACAAATCTAAAAATCTTACAGCACATTTAAACTGAGGTGGGTAGAGTAGACAGATATGTTGCACACTGCACAAAGGGATTTAAAAGAAAGGAACATTTTCTTGAAATCAGTATATTTTTGCTTGATTTTATCAGCTAAATAAGACTATTTGCCAATGGAATAAGAGATTTCCACTTAAAATAAAAACAATTCATCTCCATCATCTTATTTCAATTGCAGGATGTCTAATTATCTCATTTTAGGGGTAAAAATATTGATTCCATCGGCAGATAATCATATTTAGCTGCTCAAATCAAGGAAAATATACTAATTTCAAGAATATTTTGCTTACTTTTGGTTCTTTTTTTGCAGAATAGCACTACTTAAACATAATTTTAATATTTAAAAATTATGCAATCGGTCAGGCAAAAATATTAAATAATGTCCAAATTCTGGTATTTTAACAACTAACATATAACATTTACTAACAATAACAATTACAAAGTAACACATTCAGGCAGAAGGAACACAGAAATAATGTTTTTCAACATAAAACTTAAAAAGTTAATGAAAGTTAATACAGTTAAAAAAAAGTTAATACAGTAAATCAGGACAGTACAACGTACTTCCAATAACAATATTTGCTGTTTATTGTGGTTAATTGACCTGTAAATGGCTCGATGAGCTCAGCAGAAAGAAAATACCATTAAAACAACAAAGCTTGTGTACAGACAATAATTCTCACCTTAATATAAACATTAGATGTGTTTCTGGTGCATTTTTGGTTGAAACAAGTTTATTTCTTTATTCAGTGAAGTTACAGTGGATAAAGTAGCCAGAAATGTTACTTAAGTAAGAGTAGTGACACTTCTTTATAATATTTATTCAAGTAAAAGTTAGAAGTACAGGGCAGTTAAACTATTAGACGTAAATTTTGATCAAAAAGTTACTCAAGTAAATGTAACTGAGTAAATGTAACTAGTTACTACCCACCTCTGCATTTAAAGATGTTCATACTCAAACTGGGAAGAATCTGTGATTAAATAACCTGAATTTCTTTCCAAAATCGCTCTAAGTACCATGATCATTTGGACTTTGATTCCAGTTTTGGTTTCACTTTTAGACTTTGGTTGTTGTTATTGTTTTATTTTGGTTGTTACCAGTGGTTCAGTAATCCCCATCTAAGCATCCATCAGTTCTTTGCCTGGTTCATCCTCTAATCTCGCCTGCTGTCTCTCAGAGACTTAACGTTTTATCTGAATAAAGCTCACCATTCTGCAGGAGTCTTCTTCATCTCAGACTTCTTATAGTCTGATTATCTAATTATAGGGAGTAGACAGACCTTTGAGCTGCTACACACACAGATCACTGCGCTGCATACATATGCATGCAGAAGAAGCATTCAGGCGGGTTAATAAATCATTTATTACTGTTTATAATATTGGCATGATAACAGTTATTCTTTACGCACTGCAGTGGCGTCTAAACCTTTTGTCACATCAATTCAAAAGTGCTTGCAAAAGATCTACAATCATCAGCAAAACTGAAATCCACCCAAAAAGATAAATAAAATGATAGATAAAAAATAAGTTAACTGCTCAACAATATACTGAGCAACTTTTAAACAAATGAAGCAATGTGTTGTTTTTTTGGTAAGGAATGTGTCAGATAGAACCATCTAGTTTCTTTTTGGCTTTATTGAAAAGAAAGTTATTTTTCTATTTCATTTATTTAAATTTTTTATTTGATTCATTGTGTTCAAACAAAACAATTAAACATAAAAACAAACTAAAGTCCTGAATGAAAAGGGAGAAGAAAGAAGAATAATATTATCTTATCAGCCGCCTTTACCAAAAGCAATATATTTACAAAGAACTTAAATTACGAAGTCATCTTCCAAATATACATAACAAAAACAAAAGATAAAATGTTCACATGATTATTAATAATCAGGCATAAATTCACTCAGCACAGCAGCTTTTATTGTCCTTTTAAATGTGAATATTGATTATGATTGTTTGGTTTCTGTGTTCAGATTGTTCCATGATTCCTTCCACAGAAACAAAAACTGCTCCATCACCTTTGTTCCAAATTTGTATTTTTTTTAAAAGATCTCAGTTCCTCTTAAATTATAATTGCTTTCTCCTTTTCTAAATCCTTTTTGAATGTTTTATTGGTAATATGTGTTTATGTGCTTTAAACATTGTTTGTAAAATACAATAATTTACTAATTCATTAAATTTCAACAATTTTAACTGAAGAAATGCTGGATTTATTGCCTCTCTATAATGTTTTCCAGTTACTTAAAAAGGAATCTGGAGCAGGATTTGTATCACTCTATTTGAAAACGCTGATTTAGATGTGCAAAAGTTTTCTTTTGTCTTAAAGTCAGCGGATAGATGCGAGGCCGACTAACCATCAAATAAAAGAGAAAAGTTTGGTTATTAAATGAGAAATACTATGTGTGCATTTAAATGTATGTGTAATAATTTTGTAATAACAAATCTCTTATCTGCATTAATTAAGGCCACACTTTGGGCGTTGCTGATGTATCAGGTATGCAGAAAACGTTAATGTCAGCATATTAGTAGCTTTTTATTATTATTTTACTCATGAATTGGCATCTACTGCCATACACACATGCATTTCCTGAGAAGAGGTCCCATCTTTGCTGCCATTGAGCAATCGGCTCCCTCCTCCATCTGGGATCGGTCACTAATATGCCTTCATTGGGCCGAACACATGCTAGTCTCTTTAACAGCAGCGCTGGAACATTTTGTGAAGTTACAGAGTTCAGGAAAAAGATTAGGCAAATGGTGAAACCCCGTTTCCTGAAGGCCTGCCATGGATCACACGGTTTGGCAGACAAACTCTGGCCTGGTGGGAATTTAAACTCCAAAAAGAAACACAGAGCTCACAGAGAGGGGAATGGACCACAGAGCAGCAATGCTGAAAAAAGCCCAAACACAGGACTTAAAATGAGGAGGCCTAAGAATTAAAGAGGAAGGGTGAATAATTCAAACTCAGACACATTAAATGAGAGGACAGATGTGATAATTACCTTTTATTTTGTAATTAACTGTGTATACTTTCTCCTGCTGTTTTGATGGGAGCAGCGCCTCAACGCCACAGTAATGTGTTTTTAACACTGATGGCTGCAGAAACTCTTAAAAGCAGGAATTTAACTCTGCAGCGGTGGTTCCCCTTTAAGATCTGCATGAGTTTGGGTTTTAACGCGGATCGTGGGAAATCTGGACTTTCACATTTAATTTGCAGAATCAGCAGCAAGGGTGCGCTCAGTTGTTCACGCTCGACTTCCCCAGTGTGACGCGTTTCATCTGTGCGTTTGAAAATTTGATGTCAGGTTTATTTATTTGTTTTATGGCGAGGTAGGCAAGACAAACAAGGTCATTAAGAACAGGGGATCAGACAAAAAAACAAACAAAAGATTTATGCAAATATGATTAAAATAAAGAGTCCAGTCTAGTCTATTAACGCTGCACAGTTTGGATGTTGACTGATATACTAAACAAAATAATCTGATAACCAGGATTAAACTATAAAAACTGCCACAAGGAGAGAAGAAAAAGCTTCTTCACTTGCATTAATAGTGAGACGTATGATGATGATTATGACAATAAGCATAATAGTAAGTGTAATCAATTATAATAATAATAATAATAATAATAATAATAATAATAATAATAATAATAATAATAATAATAATATGGATGAAAATTTATGATGAAATATTGATAAATACCCTTAAAGTGCCACTTTAGCGAAAAAATGCTGTGTGTAAGATCAGGAAGTAGTCTATAAATGTGGTCCATATGCTGCAACTGATTCTGAAAAACCTAAAAGATAAGTAAATTAATTTATTAGTTAATAAAAATAACAATAGAAGGTGGTGACATTATTTTATTTTTGATTAACGTAAACATGTTAATTTTAGTTTTCTGTGTGCATCATCGCCAGGTGGTACCGTCAGGTTAAAGCAGGCGTGTCAAACTCATTTTGGTTGAGGGGCCGCATACAGCTTAATCTGATCTCAAAAGGGCCACACGAGTAAACTCATTGCAAGATTAAATAGAACTAATAAATGTGGACTTGTTGTTGATTTTTATATTAAATGAATTTCACTTTTACACAATATATTATGAATAACCTCAGCGTTTTTAAGAAAAGTATGTGCAATTTCAACAATACTTTTACTCAGTTAAACATTTATTTGTGCATTATGCATAAGAACTGATCACAGTGATTATACAATGTTGAAAAACATTTATTCACATTTTTTGGAACTTAAAAACACTGCCCTGCATGACAAAATACATCAAACAGATAAAAATTAAGAAATGATTTCAAATCAATTTTCCACATCTGAAGCTCAGTGCTGCTATCTCTTGTTCTTTCTTTGCTCTCCTACTTTCCCATTGTAGTGTCCATATCATTAGAGATATTCCCCGCATGAATCATAATAAAATTATTCACATTCATAAATCAAGCGGATCACTATGGCAAAAGCTGTACTGCTCCACTTGTGAAAGTAAAATCTGATGAGCATTAAGGCAACAATTGTTATTGCCACATTGCCAGACAGGACACTGGAGAAAAAAAAAGAAAAAGGAAAAAAAAATGTTTTTTTTTTTTTTTTTTTTTTTTTTTTGAATAATGACAATCCATTTAGCCAGCGGGCTGGAGTAAATTGTTCGGCGGGCCGGATCCGGCCCGCAGGCCGTATGTTTGACACCCCTGGGTTAGGGGATTCTAAAAATGGATTCTAAATATGGATAAATATTGATAAATACAGCTGTTTTGGATGATTTCCAGATGTTATAACATTGAATGATTTCATTGATTTCCAGCAAAGAAGAATTGTTTTCTTGCAGATAAGTTTAAATAAATGTGGAACTGGGTGAGGCAGAACGCTTTTTTTTTTTAAATGTTCTGATAAATAAAACCATTAAAATTGAAAAAGGGTGAACTGTTTTAACTTTAGTTTGGTTTTTCTTACTAAACGCCTTTCTCTACACTGGTTTGTGTTTTTCTTTGTGCGTCTCATAAGCAGCAGGTTAGGGTGGAATCACATTAATGAATATTTGCTGCACCGCTCGCCTCTTATGTGAGGATAAAGACGCGTTCCCAGACCTTTTCCCATTTTCCTGATCTTCCAGCGTTCTGATTGTCTGAAAAAATTCATTTCCTTCATTTGTTTTCAGAACTTTCTTCGTCTTCACTGCTGAAGTTTGTTAAAACCATTTGTTTTTTAATGTTGCTTTTAATTCCACGCCTGTTGAGGCTTAATTTATTGAGCTAATAATTTATTGAGCTAATATTTTGGGGAAGAACCACATTCATTCTTGAAAAAAATAAAAAAAAATAAAGCGTCAAGCACAAGTTGAAGATAATTACGGTTGAAGAACTGGGAAAATGAGGGGAATACTCGTCGCTGATGTGTTTTATTGTAACCGCGTCAGACTGAGATCTTTCCGTTTTCGACGGTTTAGTGTAACGTTCTCCCTGGGGTTGATTCTTGCATCTTTTGTTTCAGACATTTTAATGATGTATGGATGATTCAGGAGAACAATGGAGGACATAAAGAGTGCGGTAACCATCTCTTGAGGAGTGATGGCGTGTTTGTTGCTGGCTGGTTGCTCTCACAGGATCCTCCTGTCAGCTTAGAGTCCCCTGCCAGCCTGCCTGTCTCCAGAGGTCAGATGGATGACCTGCCGGTCACTAAATCTTTCCTGCAGGTCTGCAAACGGCAGCTGGGTTACTTTAACGCTTTCACATCCCGTCTGTTAGAATTCGAGGGTAATCTGGGTATTTATGGTAATTATTTACCAAGTTGGAGATCATCTTGGAGGTTTCCGGATCCTCCGAGTTTGGGAATGCCAGCGCAGGCCTGTGACCTCCTGACCTCTGATCCTTATGCGCACCATATGATCATAACAATGCCGCTTCGCTGTTTGGGGATTGTCTTATGACACTTCAAAGACCGACAAGTGGCTGTTGGAGTGGAAAAGTGGGCAACCGTAGGAGCACAAGTGGTTCTCATTATTCCGTTAATAACCCTCTCCACGTCGGCGGGAATGAGGCCGTGCCCTGAACGCTCCTCAGAGCTTTGAGTAACGGTTGAGCTTAACTCAAACTGTCAAGGCCCCACTTAAAGTCATTAGAGCCTCCTTAAAAAAATACCCCAGCAGATGGCATTCTTCTCTTTCAAGATCTCCTAGAACCACCCCTGAGTTCTTCTGAGAGGTGGATCAAAAAACATTATATTAAAGCAAATATTCTGGGTCATTTCATAACTGCATAAACAAATTCAGGCGTTCTGCAAACTTTACTGCGTTAAAAAGCTGCCGGGATTTCATATTCAGCAGTTTTTGTTAAACTCGGATGAATATGAGAAGGCGTCCTTGTATTCATTTCATTCATTTATCTGTATTTTCATTCCCTGTTATTGATAAGATAAGATAAGAGATAAGATAGGCTTTATTGATCTCACAATGGAGAAATTCACTTGCCACATCGGCTCATACAAGAAGGTGCAGAGTAGGAAAGGTGCATTCAGTTATATACAGTTAATCTTCATATATACAATGGATCAAAAGAATACAAAATAAATAAATAAATAAATATATATATATATATATATATATATATATATATATATATATATATATACATGTCTATATATATATATATATATATATATATATAGATATATATATATATATATCTATATATATATATATATATATATAGACATATATATATATATATATCTATATATCATCTATATATATATTATATATATATATATATATATACATATACTTATACGCTTACATACATACGTACCTACACGTATATATGTGCATATACATACGTGCATACATTTGTACATACATACATACATGTGTACTGACATATGTTTAGGTGGTGGTAGCAGCAGAAGTCACTACTTCAGGATTATTTCACGGGTTGTAGCCCAGTGTATTAAATAGGTTTAAATTGCTTTTAAACCTGAAGGAGGCTGAAGGGACCGTTCGTTTTTTAGCTCTGTATTCAGTGGCTGTGGTTTCTAACTCTCACCTGTGGCGGCGATGCGCGTCTCTTCTGTGATCTGCTCCAGTCGGCCCAGCAAAGCCTCGATGTTGCTTTTGATCTGAGTCAGCTCGGACTTGATGGCCTGCAGCTCGGTCCCTTTCACCGCTGCTGCAGAGAGACCAGGAGAGAAGCTAAAGGCAGGTTGACGCTGGAATGAAATGAAGCGAGTAAACTTCAGACATCTGGGGGACTTTCTAAAGATAACAGATATTTAGGATAATGTTTGAGGCAGGCAAATGCTGAATGAAGAGCTTTAAAACCTAAAAATGAAGCCAAAGTTTCACTTTCTTTGTTTTGGTATTTTTACTGTCAAATTTTGGAAGCCTTAAGATAATTTATTAAAAATTTTGCCTCATCTTTTAAAGTGTTCAAATATTGTTTGTTTCTTTTATTTCCATAACGTCTATATTTCTATGACAAAAATTGAGAGTAATTAGATGGAAAAGTTAAACTACAAGTTGTGTAGGAGTACAAAAGGCAGTTTAAAGAATGTTTTCAGCGTTAGCATTATAAGGGGGTCTTTGGACAGTTGGAGCCCGTATGAAGGGTCCTTGGCAGCAAAAAGTATAATGAACCTTTAAATACCGTTCTAGAGATTAAAATATATTGTTGTTTATTTCTCTGCATAACTGAGGAACTTTGTTTGATGCAGCGGCTCCAAGTTTGTAGACCGAAGCGTGGAAAAATCTTTTCTGATATCACATTTTAGCAAAGTTGATTAAAATGGCTAATTGCCCCCTAGTGCCATGCTAGAGACCTTTAGTCCGTTAAAAACTAAGTGGTAAAACTCTCAGCATTAGATAAGCAGCTAAGGTTTTACTCAACCATTTATGTCATCTTTGAAAGTCGTTTATTTTTTATTTTTAGTTTATTATCTGTACAGGAACATTTTTGTATGCATTTTTTACATTTTTTTATTCAGGGATTTAAAGTTTCTTGCACAATGTGTTTTATTTTTAATCATTTAATGATGCGGAGCCTGAGCGCTCCTTCAGTGACAGACCGCTGCATCCTAAACGCACAAAGGAGCGCTTTCACAGATCCTTCCTACACACACATTTATTTATTCTGAGCATGCTATTTTTAATAACTCTGCCGTATTATTCTTATGTTGTAAATTTTCCCCCATTGCACACTCTGCTGATTTATTTTTGTTTCCATATTTTTACCCTTGTGTAAATCTGCATGCTTCCATTTCCTTTTTCTATTGCTGCTGGTTCACCTGAATCTCCCGACTGTGGCACAATAAAGGACATTTATATTCTATCTTTATCCCAATGTAAGGTTTAAAATAGCTAAATTTCTGTTCTAATAAAGGTGGAAATGACTGTCCAGTGAGAGAAATACTGAGGGCGTTAATTCATACTGTCATCTTTGTGCTACAGTGGGATGTTTCAGTGATTTTGTGTTATCTCTCATGGCCATGAAGCGTTAGGAAGAGCTCTAGTTTTTGACTAAGTTTTTTTTCCTGAGCCCTAGAAACCTTAAATTATTCCTGATGAGGGAGACAGCGAGCTAACCCAGACCCCATCACCGTCTGTCCCTGGTGTGGGGGGACAGAAACGATCCATTTATCTCTACTCGGCTTTAAAGCGTCACATTCTCAACCTGACGACGACACATTTGACTTTTTGACTGAAAAACGAGACCAACAACAACAGAAGGTGCATTTTTGCACCATTATTATTTTGCACTGCCAACATTGAACTTTTCAAATGAATGTCTTTTGTGCACCATTATCTTTGTATTATAAACATGGTTGAACATTCTTCTGCAATACATTCTTATTAGTGCTGCACTCTATATTGTAGAGCATGTCCATAAAAAACAACAATAAAGTTTGTCTAAACTTAAGTCTAAGAAGGACTGAACGCAACACTAAGGTCCAAAACCGATTTCAAAGGAACATCCTGAGAACCCAACAGAACAATTTAAACAACTCTGAACTGTTTTCTTGTTCTTTTTACAGACTTTATATTCGATTTGCACCCTAATTTGAGTTGAAAGGATTTAATTTGTTAAAACTGTGGTGGAACTGCTTATCTGGCATTTTATTCACTGGTTAGTAACTCCAAATGATTGTTAAACATTAAGAAACAATATTTTATTCTTCTATCCCATTCAGTATATTTTGGTGAAAAGTATCTTGTGGGTCTTTCTCGTTTGTGCGTCGTTTTCTAAATGTTTACTATCCGCCCCTCTGAACAGAACAGAACCTGGTCCAAACTGCATAAAGTCATCTGTTAATCTTTACACGGGTTATGAGAGCAATTCAGACATATTTCCAAGTTTATTCTCAGTAAAAAGTCACATCAAAGCTCTGCACCACAAAGAAAATCCCAGCAATCCCCACATCTGCATGGTTGCACCAGATGTGGTTTTTAGAGTGCATGATGTGTGCGGGACAAATAGCATGCTCATATTTTCTCAAACACATTCAGAAAAGTACGGGAGACGCATCTGCGCTCATCACGCACGCTTTTAGTCCAAGCAGTTTGTTGAGGAATAAAATGGAAAATTAAGCGGTAGAGTTAGACAAGCCTGTGCTAATGTTCACGATTCCTCAAACTAAAAGAAGCTTTTCTCTCCATCTGGGATGGCTTGTGTTTCTTATTCTTCTACATGTCTGCATCCTGATGCTCTGAAAGCTTCTTTTATTGTTCTTTTTGTTTCCAGAACAAAAAAAAATAACAAAATAAAAGCCGTTTATTTGTATCTGCCCTACCACTTTATTCATAAAGCACCTAAATGAACAATAAGGTGCTATATGAATAAAGTGCGGAAAGTGCATTCAGTCATATATATATATATATATATATATATATATATATATATATATATATATAAATAACAACCTTTAAGCAGATATTAAACAAACCTTATGTTAAGCCTACATTTCTGCAGTAAATAGTTTTTGAGTCTGAATTAATATCTTAAAGTTAAATGTTCTGCTTTCTTTAGCTTTAAACAGAAAATCAATTACAACAATAGAAATTAGTCTGTGTATAATTATTCTGTTGAATGTGTTTCACTTGGTATAAATAAACTTTTCAATAATAATCTCATTAACTGAATATGAATGTATAGAATGAGTTAATATAAAACTGAAAAATACTGTTAAAATGTCAGGTTTTGTAAAAAAAAATTATAAAAAAAACGAAACAACTTAAAAATAAAATTATAATCCTATGACATGCAACTGAAAAACAATCATAAAAATATAAAAGGCATATTAACCACAAACTTTGTCAGATAAAGAGAATCGAATGAACCTGAAATGAAGGTCAGCTGACACGGCAGCATTAGTGGGTGGATGGAGCATTATAAACCGGTGGTGTCTTTTTATCCATCATAATCTATTGTGTGGTTTGCAGTAAAACACACCGTGCCGTTTAATCAGTTTAATCTCAGATGCATGTTAGGCTGACTCTTTATGTCAATAAGAAATTAATAACTACAGGAGCAACCGTTCACACTGAGCCTGGTTCTGGTTCTGCTGGAGGTTCTCCTCCCTGTTAAAGGGGAGTTTTCCTCTCCACTGTCGCTTCATGCATGCTCAGTATGAGGGATTGCTGCAAAGCCATCAACAATGCAGACGACTGTCCACTGTGGCTCTACGCTCTTTCAGGAGGAGTGAATGCTGCTTGGAGAGACTTGATGCAACCTGCTGGGTTTCCTTAGAGAGGAAACTTTCTCACCAACCTGGAGGATCTGATGGAGTCTGACTTTGGAAAGAGCCTTGAGATGAATTGTGTTGTTAATTGGCGCTATATAAATAAAATTGAATTGAATTGAAATCAGGTTAATCACATGTGTATTGTGATGCTGGACCTGTGGAGGAGGAGTTTCTGTTGAGAAATAAGTTTTCTAGCAAAATCAGGGTCAGTAGCCAGAGGAAAAGGTCTGATTTAGTCATAATTTCTGCTCTGACCATTGTTTTTATTGTTTTTATTGTTTTTGTGAACGTCATTCACTCACAGTTCCCACAGCCTATCAGAACGTTCTCCTGGTCTCTCATAACAGGAAATACATTCTTAACAGTTGTTTACATATTGATCAATCATTATTGATGCCATCTGGCATTAGGCACCGTCTTATCCAAAGATTGTTTCCATGGTGGATAGACCTGAAGAAAGCCCAGCCACACCTTGACGTGACATGTGATGGTTCCAGGTGATGGTTTCAGGTGAAACTACTGTTTGCGGCTTGTACAGAAACTCCTCCTCCACAGGTCCAGCATCAGAACGGCCACTTCTCCTGAAAACCCACGTCGTTGGACCCTTTAAAGCATTTCCTCTGTGTCTGCTGGCAGCAGCTTCTCTCATTTTGGACGCTCCCTTAATCATGTGTGTCCTCATCGTTCCATCAATGGTGACACCACTTCAACCACCAGCTCCCAACCAGTCACTTGGGTAACGGCCTCTGATCTACATGTGAAATAAATCTGATGGAAAACGGACCGTTCCTTCGGTCATGTTTTGGTCATTCATCTAAACGGGTTTTGTTTCTCATTTCTCGTTAAGGTTCTCCGCTCAGACGGATGAAGAGAACGAAGAAGAGACGTGCAGCTCATCTGCCGGCTGCCCAACCACATCCATAAACTTCCCGTCACCTACTGGCTCAGCAGGTCTTTCTTTTTCCTCACTCCTTACACTTCTCTTCATTTTTAACACTCTTTTACATTGTTTACAAAATACATTTAAGACAAAATTCTTCCAGCCCCATTGAACATTTTCACATTTATTATTTATAAACCTTTATTTGTACAGGTCGACCAGTTTTACATATTTACATAAAAGTCAGAACATTAATACAAGACCGACTGTTTAATGTTCTAAATAATTAAGAAATAAAAATGTAAGAACGAGAGCAGGAAATTTTTTTTTACCTTAAACATTTCTTGTATGTCATAGGGATTTCAAAAGGTTCCAAATGATCATGAAGAGTAAGGAAAATATGATTTTCTTTGGTAAAATTCTTACAAATACACATCTGTGCCTTTGTGTTCAGCCCCACGTTACTCTGCAACCCCTAAATTAAAATCCAGCATACCAATTAAAATTGTCAAGTTAGATCATCATTAACTGCAGCTGTTGTGTTTCTGGCCACTAATGTTCTTTAGAGGACAATAGCCCAAAAAATAGCAGCCGGGTCAGGGAGAAAGTTCTGGTCCAGTTTACAGCAGGTCTAATTTATTTAAAATTATCATATTTTGTAGAGCAGGTAAAAAAATAACACAATTATTTTGGTTTAAAAAATTGGTGTTAATATTTTGGCCCTTGAGTTTCTTTGAGTTGACAAAAAGTCTGGAGACCGCTGCTCCGCCATGAATCACATGAAAGCTCTAGCGGTGTCATGATTCAGTGGCACCAGGTCGGTGCATGTGTGCTCTCTCAGATTTACCGTCACTCAATAAACTCTTGGACCTAAAGCCATCAGAAAATAAATCAGAGCTTACAGTTATCCGCCGTTCCTGGAAGAGAGTGATCCAGCTGCTGATTTAGTGGGTTCAGAGTAAACTTTTGGTTTCTGGCCCTTTACACATTGGATTGATAACCTGCTTTGTAACAGTTTTAACGGGTTGAACATAAAATTTTTTTTCCACATTGATGTCTCTTTCCAAGATTGTAAATTAGGATTAATGTTGACATATAAAGTCAGCAGCAGCAGGCTGAACTTTTTGTTTCAATAAACCCAAGGAAACTGGGAATATTGGGGATTTTTTTGGATGTCGAAATACAAAAAAATGCAACAGATAAAATGGTGAAGAGATTCACAGAAAACTGGTGAATCTTTGGAGGAAATAGTAGAATAAAACACATCACCTGACCAGATCTTTGGTTGGATGTTTAAAAAAATAAAAAATATGTGGACTTTGAAACACACTTTAGCTCAATTGGATCGAGGCAAAAAGAAAACTCTGTCATGTTGTCTTTGGGACGTGATTTAATTTAATTTATCCAGAGTGTGTTTTTGCAGCGTTGACCACAGTTGAAAAGTGATTTGAATCTTGAGTGTTTCTATGTAATATTGTCATGCACTATGGTCTGCTTATTTGAATGTTTTTGGATGTTCATAAATCAATAAAAAAATAAATGACACGTTTGACAGGAAGGCTCTATACTAACAAAGTCTAAAGTGAGACAGTAGTTTGCCTTCAATCCTGGTCTTAAACAAGTCTGCAGTTTAAATCTGGGAGGGATTATTTAAGGGGTTCTCCTGTCTCCTAAAAAGTTAATCAAACTAATTAAATTTTCTATAATAATTAAAAGAAACTGTTCTCTTTGTAATATTGTTGTAATATGTAGATTTTAACGCTGTGAAAGAACTCACATCTCCTTTTGTTGCCGTTGGCGGGAAGGACGGTGGCGCTGCATGCTAACACTTTGACCGGCAGAGATTTGACCCGCCTCACCAGCGGTACCGCCACTCTCGGACGTTTGACCGGAACCACCCGAGGGATCGGAGACACTCTGCCGCGAAACTCGAACAACCTAGATGTGGGAGAGTTGAGGAGGGAAAGACAGGAGGGAAGAGGAGGAGAAGAAAGGAAAACAAAAAAGATAGAAACACATGGGAGGAAAGTTTAAAAGGAGAGAAAGAGAATAAGGAGCCTGGAGCAGAAAAACTAGAAAAAAACTATTAAAAGGTTGACAAATAAGGACAAACTTTTTGGAAATCTAAAAAAAGCAACAGTCTGTAAGCTCTCCAGTCTGAACAATTTTACAACAAACATCCTTATAGGTACCTCAGTCGGTGAAAAGACTGCCATAGATTTAATTTGTAACATTTCTTCCATATTGTTGACTTACGACACCTGTAGCAGGTAGAAAATGTCCCACTAAAAGGTTTACCATGTGGCTCGTTTATAACCGTGACGCGGTACGATGGAAGTCTAGCAGACAGCGAGTTATAACACGGGGAACTTGTGGGAGTTTAGTTTAATAAAGCATTTAGATTGAATCTGTAAGTCGCCATTCACTTCCATAATGGATGGTCTAGCCTGCTACTGACGCTGCATTGGTTGGACACTGACTGAACAAGGTCCAACATGGGGTCCATAGACGGTCCAAAGAACACCGGGCCCAGATTTAGGAAACCACAAAGAGAACCAGGAAGATGCCTTAGAGCCGAAAAATCTAAATTATAAGAATCAGTTTTGGTTTCTGTTGCACGGTTGCGGTTTGTCTCTGAGTGATCCTGTGAAGGAAGTCTGAAGAGCCAGTTGTTGTTCTGAACAGAGAGTTCTGACGGGTCGTATGTACATTATACTGCAAAAAGGAACTAAATGTAAGTAAAATATTCTTGAAATGGGTATATTTTTATTTGATTTGAGCAGCTGAATAAGATTATTTGCCAATGGTATGAGTATTTCTACCCCTAAAATAAGATAATTAGACATCCTGCACTTGAAATAAGATGATGTAAATGAATTATTCTTATTTTAAGTGCAAATATCTCATTCCATTGGCAAATAGTCTTATTCAGCTGCTCAAATCAAGGACAAATATACAAATTTCAGGAAGATTTTACTTACTTCGAGGTCCCTTTTTGCAGTGATATGCTCTGTACCTGACTCTTAATGGAGGGATGTCAAAGGTTCTGGGTTGTTATTTCATCTCGTCTTGACATAATTTGTAGAGTTAATTTACAATTCTTTGGTATCCTGGTACTGACCTGGTTTTATATGTAGTCAGGCTTTGGGAACGGCATTGTGGGAGCCTGATGGTAGCCGTTTTATCCCGTACAGAATCATTTTGGGTTTGGGCTCACCCAACCGTTTTAAGCTGTTGACTTTCTTCTTTGCTGTTCCCTCCATGTGGACAGTGGACCAGTACCACCAGCCCCACAGCATGACGCTTCCACCGCCACGCTTCACTGCTGATACTGCATTCACAGGTGTGAACGAACCACTTTGACTCCTCCAAACATACTTCCTTGTCTTGTCTGACCACCTTATCCCAGAAGACAGCTCACCTGTCCAGGTGTGTTCTGAAGGTGAAGGTGTCTATTTCAGAGCAGAGTCTTCTGTCATACCTGACCCCCTCTTAGTTCTTGTTTCATGATTGTCCTACAGAAATTAATTGGCCTTGCCTATCTGAAGTTAAACACCAACCTTCAGCACCACTCACTGAAGACTTTATTAAGTGCTCGTGTAAGATTGAAAGGTGATTTTACTAAAAAGCATTTATATCTCTCTTAATAATTAGTTTAAAACCTTTAGTGATATTACCAATAACAAACCATTCTTTGTAGCCGTTACTGCTCCCAACAAACTATAAATGTTAGTCATTTAATAACTGTACAGCATTATTCCTGATGTTGTAAATTTGCTCTTTGCTGATGGTAGAACTCAGCTTTCCCCCGTGAGACAGTAAAGGATTTATTTTTTATTCTATAACTGCTGAGCAGCTTTTTGCATGTCTCCACTGGTATTCTGATGATTTATCTTTGGTGATGAGCTCTTAATCTTTAAGGTTAGGGTGCCTTCTATCCATCACCCTAATCTTTGGCTCCGTCCACAGATTCAAGTCCAGACTCTGACATCTGAGCCGCTCAAAAATGTTGCTATTACCTCCCCTTGTTAGAAGAAAGATGTTGAACTTAAGATTCCTTTACCCTAAATTTGCAGAGGGTATGAGTAATTTTGGTCTTAAATGTGCATACGGTTTTGATTTTGTCTGGATTACTGAAACTCTATTATATATATTAAATACAGATACCATTTCCTCTTTTAAATATTCATTGAAACTGTCTGTTGTTAGTGAGTTGGGGCAAAATAACCTCAAAGGAGAAAGTCACACCAGCTCCTTTTGTCTGGAAGACAGAGAAAACTCTCACGTGTTTTATTTCCAAACAGAGAAAGTCAAAATCTGAGTCTTACCCTTTCAATAAACTTAAACAGCCACAAAAGAATCAAACTCTCCACCTATGCTGATAATAAATAATGTGGTCATAGCCTGGTAGAGTGGATGCTCAAACTGACCTCATATAATGCCTTACAAAGTATTCACACCTTTGGCCTTTACCCACTTTGTTTCATTCTTACATGTAATTTAAATATTTGTAATCTTTAGTTTATGTGATCCACTTGTACAAAATAGTCAAACTTGGTGAAATGAAATGAGAAGAACATACAAAAAAAGGGCAAAAAGAAAGAAAACTGACATGTGCATATGTATCCACCCTATGAAGCCCAAAAAGTTTGGGTGCAACCAGTTGCCTTCAAAAGTCCCATAATTAGTTAATGAAGTCCACCTGTGTGAAATCTGAGGGTCACATGACCTGAACACACCTTTCCTAGTAATGATTCCTAATAAGAGTGTTTTTAAACTGTTTAAGTCTTATTTGTCGAACTAAAAGGGACCACCAGCCCCTCTGCTTGTTAATGTGGTCAGAGTGGAAAAGTTAGAGTCCTTTAAGCTCCTGGGTTCACATCTCTGAGGACGTCCACCAGGACTTCAGACATAAGGAGGAAGGCCCGGCTCAGAAGAAATGGGCTCCATCAGAAGCTGCAGGAGTCCCTCCATCGCTCAACGATTGAAAGTCTTCTCGCTGCAGACGGTTTAGCTCTGCAGAGGCTCGCTGACCCGGCTCAAAGCCTCCGTCTGCCTCAGGAGGTCCAGATCCATCCTCAAAGACTCGCTCGCTGCCAGATCCACCTGCTCGACCTGGAAGTCTGCAGCAACAGCGTCTTCTGCACTATAGTGTCTGCTCATTTGGTTTATCGACTTTAAAAGAAGCTAAGACTGTCACCTTCAACTTTATTCCACAGAATTTATGAGGACAATAAAGCATATTTTATGTGCTGTCTCACCACTTTAGTGTTGTCCATTTTCAGAAAAAACATCCTATTAAATCCTGGATTAATTTTATTGATTGATTCACCTTTTCAGGGTGTTTTTTTTCCGCATTCATTGATTTTTATTTTGTTTTTGCCTCCATAGGTTGCTCTTAGCGTGTGTTCTCTGGTAATATAGATTTACATAAATTTACATAGATTTGTTTTTGTTGCTTCTGAACCGTCTTGGTTTAGCAACCCAAGAAGTGTCAGAAAACTGCTTTTCTCCTGTCGTTGCTTAAATACCTTCTATCTGAACTCTGTGAGCTTCCAGATGTTCCCCCAGCTAACAGAACCACCCAGAGGTTACACATTCAGACACCGTTTGTTCTTCACACGCTGCCTTCTCACCTGTCGTAGAAGTCCTCTCTGTAGTAATCGTAGTCAAACTCGTAGCCACTGAGGAAAAAAAAAACACAGGACAATTTAGTGAGAGCACAAAATAAGCACAATGGTTCTCAAATAACTTAATAAAGATGAGAACAAACACTTCTTGGGCTGCAAAACAGCTCACAATATGCATTAATTCTCTGTAACAGCAAAGCGGTCGGTCACACATCTTGGTAAAAACAGAGCGAAGCATGCAGAAACTGGTTTAGAGATAATGAAATTAAAGCAGAAATTAAATTCTGCATTTTTTTACGTCATCTTTTCCTAAATTCATCACTCTTGGTGTTTGTCAACATGGCTAGAAAGACAAATATTCAGGGTTAAAGTTGATTTGTAATTAATTAGGTGACAGGATTCTCTGATTTATAATTTATTAAGTGTAACCCAGGCTGGTTTCCATGCATCACCACAGAAATCAGTCCATACTTGTAGAGGGCAGCAGATGAACGCTTCAGGCCTTTGGGTCTGTTTGGTCTCGGTTCTCCTGCCATGTTGATATCTGATGGAAGAAAGCAAAAACAGAGAATTAATACTATAATAATAATAATAATAATAATAATAATAATAATAATAATAATAATAATAATAATAATAATAATAATAATAATAACCCAAACAGCCCTTTATTAAGGGCTTCATCTGTTTAAAAATCTAAGATATGTTCTCCAAAACAGGAAAGATCCCTTCATGTGTTGTGGCAGGACTTCCACTAGAGGACGCTGTTGGGCTATTTTAAAACGTCTGTAATGAACAGTTTTCCTCATCAGCGCCACCATACGACGCTGATAATCATCCATCCATCCATAAATAATCAGAAAGGGAAAAAAAGAGGAATATCTGACATGTCACCATGCAGGAGCTTCTGAATCTGCAGCACCAACTTTAACATAGTTCTTCTAAACCAGAGCTCTGCAGCCTTTACCATCCATAGAAACATGTTTGACCTCAGTTCAGCTGAGGCGTGGCATGGCGTTTTGAGCCTTAAATGTTACATGATCTCTTGAAAAAAAAATACTATATAACAATATATAACTATTAATAATATCATTTTTGATAAATATCTGCCATCAGAAACTTGGCCTATTTGAAGAAGCACCATTTTATTTCTTTAAATTGATCATGTATGCAGAGAGAGAACATGCAAACTGCATGCAAGAAGGCCCCAGGTCAGGATTTGAACCCATGACCTTTGCTGCAAGGCAACAGTTCTACCAAGTGCACCACTGTGCAGCAACATTTGCATACAGAGGATTGCTGCATGTTCTTCTATAGGATGTTGATATTTACAGAAAATAATAGCACATAATAATAATAATAATAATAATAATAATAATAATAATAATAATAATAATAATAATAATAATAATATTAATAATAATAGCTCATTTCCAGTGTAATAAGAAAAAAGACATTACTGGTATGATTAGTGTTGTAAAATCTGTATTTGTCATTAGTTAAGAGGAGGATAGAATAAACAAACCAATAAACGACGGTCCTTTTTCGTGACTTTCAACTTTTAAAGATGAATTTTGTGCTTCTCAGATCGTTTTACAGTACCCAGAAACACACTAAAGATAGGATTAAATTCTCCATGTTTGCCACTCGCTTTCCACAGCCAGCCAACCAGATCCTACCCCATAAACCCGGAGGTGCCTTGACTGGCTGGTAATGCCTACCCCACACCCTGCCCTCCACGCTTTAGGAGCAGAAGTGCCCCAGCCGAGCCCATACGTATGTGTGTAGTGAAAATCTTATAAATGAAAGTGTTTAAGCTGTACATTAAAAGACAGGGGGAAGAGGAAGAGCTTGAACTACCTGCACACAAACCTGACCACAACCTGATAAAGCACCTTTGGCATGATATAATCGTAAAGTGGACAGACAAAGATACCAGTGAATAAAATCTAGTGCAACCAATTGCTTTCAGAAATCCCCTAATTAATAAAAAGAGTCCTGCAGTTTTTAATCCAACATTAGTAGAAAACCATCTGTCCTGTTTCTGGACTCTGTGGTCCAGAAACCTGCAGACCTACCAAGACATGGACGTCCACCTGGACTGACAGGCTGGACAGGGAGAGCTTCGATCAGAGAAGCAGCCAGGAGGCATTTGCATTTTTCATCATGTAGGAAACACAGTAAAGATGTGGAGGTAGGTGCTCTGCTCAAATCAGACCAATGTTGCAAAATCTGAGTGGAGGAAACCTAATGCTGCACATGACAATGAACACACAACCCCCAATATGAAATATGGTGGTGGCGTCATTATGCTGTAGTGATACTTTTCTCCAGTAGGGGCAGAGAAGATGGTCAGAGTTGATGGGAAGATGGATGGAGATACATTCAAGACAATCCTGGGAGAAAACCTGTTAGAAGCTGCAGAAGACCTGAGACTGGGGTGGAGGTTCACCTTCCAGTAGGACCAGCTACCCTGAACCTGCAGCCAGAGCTACAATAGAATGGTATTTATCAAAGCAGAGTCAGTGGTTATAATGGCCTAGTCAAAGTCCAGACCGAAGCTCAACTGAGAATCCGTGGAAAGAGTTGAAAACCAACGCAGCAAACGTTGGTTCTAGAAACTGTTGACTCAGCTGGATCCTGTAAACATGCATACCACACTTTTCAGATTTTTATACAACACTATTTCCACTAGACAAAGAGCAAACAATACATTTGGAAACTAATACAAGCTGAAAATATCTTAAACACGTTCCAATAATTACTTGAAGACGTGCATCAACAGAAAAATCCGCTCTGGCCCGTATCAGCAATCTTAGTTAGAGCCATACCGGGAACCAATAAATTGTGTGCAAACACCCGGGGACTATTTTGTCTGCGCACCTGAGAGTAACGCCAGGATGAAGTCCCTCCACTGCAGGTGAAAACACGGCCAGAAAACAAATAAATTCCAACCAAACAAAATAAACAAAAGGAAAAACTGATCTATGTGCTGTTGAGCTGTTTTCTTTTGATGCATTTTTTAAACAATAATCTGCAACCTGACATGTAACGTTGGCTCATTGTTACACACCAGCTATCCTTTTCCTTCCACCACAGGATTATGCACCACTGTGTGTTGGCACGTTCCACAACATCCTGAAAAATTAATAACGCGATAAAAAGTGAAAAAGAGATATCTTTGTGAGGCGTTTTAACTTCTCTGTGAGGTGTGTGTGTTTTAAATGTGCAGATCAGAACTCTGACAGCAGTAAAGGGGGAAAACAGCAGAGCTGAGCCCAGCTGCTCAGAGGCAAACGCACACGACTTCATCGAGGCGAAAATGATTGACCCTTCTGTTTATGACCCAGGGGCCTAAAGCCCAAACGCACACTGCTCACCTGCTGCTTCCTGCGACTTTACCTGCAGGGTTGTGCCATTCAGACCGGTCCCTGACCGCAGCACACACACAACAACGAGCTCGCTCGTTTCCCAGCGCCACCTTAGGCAGAAACCCAGTTTAGTCCTGCTAAAGTCACTGCATTCTCTCCTGAAGTAGAAATTCATTAGCCTCGTGAGACCATCCTGATCTCGCGAGCTTTCGAGGTTTCACTCGCAGATCAGTCTGGCTACTCTCCGTTAAAGAAAATTTGGAGCCGTTCACCAAACGAACGTCCAATCAGCGTTGGCTTTGAGGCGGGTTGAGGTGTGACGCAACGAGAACCGCGACAGTTCAGTCTAAAGAACATGGCGGCTTCAGCCGATGAAACTAGCGTTAGCGTGGCTATCGAGCAAGTTTTATCAGAATTACAGAGTATTTCTTTGCTGAGCTAACGAGCCTTTACCTGCAGCAGCAAGAGCAGCTTGGCTTGTGGTTGTGTTTTCGTCGTCGCTCGTAACAGAGCGACGAGGAATCTGATTGGTTTATTTGGCCCGTCTATCACCAACATAGGCCAATCAGCTAACCAGTATTTTCGCCCCTTCCCAAAATTACTTCAACGGAAGGTTTCCAGATGGATATGCGGAGCAAATCTATCTGGCGGAGTCAGGTAAGAAATTCATTGCCTGCACGAGGATTTTCAAGCAATTTCTGAGTCAAAAAAACGTCAATGTATGAAAAAGTTATTTCCATGCCACCAGAACTGTAGAGTAAGACCAGATTTCCTGTTCAAAGCTAAACGTAGACCTCATTTAGACACGAGTCACAGCAAACGGATATTAGCAGTCGTGATTTAGACCTTTATACTGGCAAAAGTTTCATCTCCGGTTTTATATTTCTTTATTTTGAACAAACAGAAACGGACTGAAATATCAGCTGGCACACACTTTTAAAAAGATTTTGTGAACTGATTGACAGGTGACCGCTTTGAAACTGTCTGGTTCTAGCGGTCTGGCGCTGAGCACCAACAGAACTTACTGATGGATGTTCTGCTGGAGGCAACAGGGAGCTGAGAGCACAGCCGGTCTTATTTCTCCTCAGCGTGCAGCACCAGGTGGCAGATCAGGCTTATATTTCCATATGTTTGGGTACAGATTTAGCTAATCGTTTATATTTGAAGCAGCAGACCAACGATATTCTTTCCAAAAAAAAAAAAAAAAAACACAGAGCAGTATTTGATTTCCCCCCAGAGAGTAAAAAAAAAGCCTAGACATGACATTCTAACAGCAGTGCATCACTGAATGATTAAATCAGCAATTATACTGAATACGGGTTCCTGCTACATGCCCCTTACTGGGAACAAAAATGAATCCACAAAAATTATCAAGCCGGTATGTTTGCTTGCTGGCGTCAGCCGAGTTCTGCTGTTATCTTTAGAGTCTTACAGTGAAAACGGACGGAAAAGACCGTTATCAGCCGGTGAATCCATCCTTTCAGCTTCTTCTTCTTCGTTATGTGTTCATATCTTGGTAGACGCTTTAAGCAAAAAAAAAAAAAAACAACATATAGAAACTTTGCAAAATCCATGTTGAATAAGGCTGAAAATATTACTGAAATGCTTTTAACTTCACTGAACACCCTTTCCTGTTTCAAACTATGTGTTTGGAGACTTGAAGCTATAGTTGGTAATCCTTAGTTAGATTTCTGTTAGCGCTGCAGACCTGTAAAAATGCCACCATTCGTTCTGAATGGAAAAGACCCCGTCTCTCGTGCTAGCCATTCATGCTAGAATGTTTAGAAGAAATCAATACGTGCATGTGCCAAAACTTTCTTCAGTTGAATAAAAACAAAACAGAACTAATAATATTTGGACCAATAGAGGAGAGATCAAAAGTTAGCTCACAGCTTCAGCTAGGAACCACTAATCAGGCCTGAAATCTGGGAGTAGTGATGGACTCAGATCTGAACCTCCAAAAGCATCTAAAGACAATTACAAGGTCAGCTTTCTATCACCTGGAGAACATTTCCAGGATTAAAGGACTGATGTCTCAGCAGGATCTGGAAAAACTAATCCATGTTTATCTTTAGTAGAACTGATCACTGCAATGGTGTTTTCACAGGTCTGCCTAAAAAGTGGATCAGAACGCTGCAACTGATCCAGAACGCTGCTGCACGTATCCTCACTAAGACTAAGAACGTAGAGAACATGGACCCGGTTCTGAAGTCCTTCCACTAAGACTAAGAACGTAGAGAACATGGACCCGGTTCTGAAGTCCTCACTAAGACTAAGAACGTAGAGAACATGGACCCGGTTCTGAAGTCCTTCCACTAAGACTAAGAACGTAGAGAACATGGACCCGGTTCTGAAGTCCTCACTAAAACTAAGAACGTAGAGAACATGGACCCGGTTCCAAAGTCCTTCCATGGCTCCCTGGATCTCAGAGAATAGACTTTAAAATCCTTCTGTTAGTCTATAAATCCCTGAATTAGCACCTAAATCCATCACAGACTTGTTATCAGGGCATCAACCCTCCAGACCACTCAGGTCTTCTGGCTCCAGCCTGCTCTGCAGAACCAGAACCAGAACCAGAACCAGAACCAGACATGGAGAAGCAGCATTTATTTCCTATGCTCCACTGATCTGGAACAAACTTCCAGAAAAAGCCTGAGTTCTTTTAAATCAAGATTAAAAACACATTTGTTTAGGATTGCCTTTGACTGTTCTAGTTAACTGAAACACCATTAGTGTTTTTTTAATGTTCTATTTTCTATCTACATTTTATTCCTACTTGCTTTTATTCTATTTTATTTTGCTATACTTTAATCATGTAAAGCACTTTGCATTGTCTTTGTACTGAATTGTGCTATATAAATTAATTTGCCTTGCCTTGCCTTGCCCTGCTGCTTTGACTATATACTTTGAACATGGCTGAGAGTCGCACAAAGCGAACCGGGTTCATGTTTATGAGAAGAAGAGGAAGACCTCAGTAGAAAGAAATTAGACCAGAGTGGATTTGGGAGATTTTTTTTTTCACGCGATCCACTGAGGAGCAGAAGAGCAGGTAAGACGGTCTTGCGCATGTGCAGTTATTGAAAAAGGGATTTTTCTTACTAACATTTCCAGAAAAAATCCAAAGTCTACCTTAAAAAGAGCTCCTAAAGTTTAAAAAAAGGTTTGGAGTAGTGAGGAAGACTTTAAACGAGCCTTAGAGTGTCTGAAGCAGGAAGATGGTGGGAACAGAGCGAGCTGATTGGCTGATCCACCACCTAAACAATGGAGGGAATGAGCACATAAACATGTTTAAAGGAGTGATGACATCACTGTATAAACTATTTCACGTAGCTGATTTTGCTTCATATATAAATTTTCCAAAGAATTAAAGAAAAAAATGATGTCACCTTTTTGTAGTGGGTTGTTTTGGTAGGTAAAAGGGTTGGGTATGGTACTGTTATGTGGCTCTACCTAGTTGGCTTCACTCTGATTGGCTACAACCTTCTGGGAAACTGGTCAATCGCCCCAACACGCCTTCGTCCCCTCCATCCACACCTCTCTTTGTGTTGCAGGATGCCGTAGAGGCGAGGCCAAGCTGAACAAAGGCTTTAATCTGGCAGCACAATTCATCATCAAGTACAAAGCCAACAATATAGCATTGCATTTATAACCCCCTGTTGGTACATTGCTGTTGTACCAACAGCTAACATCCAGAGGCAGACACAGCAGAGCCACCTGAAAACCAGAGGAGCTTCTTCTATAACGCATAAACAACTTATAACTGACTTCTAGTAGGTAGCTACTTAAATATCACATTTACTTCCACTTCTCCATAGAATAAAAACATCAACATTTGGAGTCAGACCTCTCCATCAGTAACAACAGTTTTGTTCAATATTCTGCTGCTGGTGTTGTTGCGGTCTGTTTTTTGGTGGCCAGTCTGCTAAGAATGACTGAACACCTGCCAGTGGGTGGAGGCAGATGAGCGTTCACACTGAGCCTGGTTCTGGTTCTGCTGGAGGTTCTCCTCCCTGTTAAAGGGGAGTTTTCCTCTCCACTGTCGCTTCATGCATGCTCAGTATGAGGGATTGCTGCAAAGCCATCAACAATGCAGACGACTGTCCACTGTGGCTCTACGCTCTTTCAGGAGGAGTGAATGCTGCTTGGAGAGACTTGATGCAACCTGCTGGGTTTCCTTAGAGAGGAAACTTTCTCACCAACCTGGAGGATCTGATGGAGTCTGACTTTGGAAAGAGCCTTGAGATGATGTGTGTTGATAATTGCCGCTATACAAACTGATTCGATTTTGTGATATTTTAGTTTTTTCTCTTTGTAGGTGTTGCCTTTCCCTGTTTCTCCATGGTGGCAGTAAGAGGATTTTTTTTGTTGCAGTTGGTTGTCTGATTAAAATTTTTTTTATCTATATGTTCTGTTTGCATGTCTGTCCTCTCTCTGCCTCATTGTTCTTCTTCCCATCTTTCTTTAGCCATGAACATTTTTAATTTTCACATTTTGAAGTATTTCCTTAGAAAAGTTTGATGAATTTGACAAACTTCAAAATAACTTCTTGCTTGCTTCAGGTGATTTCTGGATTTAGCAAAAAACGGGAGATGGAAACACATTTTTCTCAAGTTCCACAATGGCAATCGTAGCAAACAGGAAAAAGAACGGCAGCAACATCCAATTATGTCAAAGTTAAATAGTGCAAATACAGAATGTTAACCACAAATTAAAGACATTTTAATATTCACAATAACGTTAAATAATTTATTTAAACATCAGATGCAAACCACTCTTTTTGCACCAAATAAGGAGGTAGATTTGTCATTTCAAAATTTAATTTGAACGTTTTGGTAGAAGATTAGATAAGCTTCAACAAATTGTTTTGCATTCTGCTTGTAATGACGATGTCAAAAACAACAAAGGCGAACTGCGTGTGCTTTTTATGGTCTATATTTTGGTGGTAACTGGAAAAACTAGGGCTGGGCAACGATTAAAATATTTAATCGCGATTAATCGCACTGATTAATCGCGATTAATCGCGATTAATCGCATTGTATTTACAAACTCCAAGAATGAATTCAAAAGTAGTGTAAAGAGCACTTTTATTTTAATGTTCTGCTGCCATATGAACAAAAGTGTTGTAACATTTGTAGCACTTATCAGTAACACATATTTAGTGTAAAGCTCAACTTAAACATGTAAAACAAAAAATAGCAATAATAATAAATTAAAGCTTATTGCCACTGACAGGGAATTCTCTTTATGGGGAAAAAATCTACCAAAAACAGGCAATTTCTGAGGTAACTGCAGGGAGCAGCATTACCATTTTATGTTTAATACCAAAGTTTAACTTGGCAGTGGTTCCAACTAACTTGTTTCTGTCATATTCCATGCTGGAAGAACTTTAAACTGAAATGCTTGCTAACTCGATATGCTTGCGTTGATTTGACGTTGACACGCGTTTTTTTGTTGTTGCCTTCTCGCGTGCATATAGTGAATGGCAGGGAAAACAGGCAAAAACACATGGATACTTTGAAACGAGAAGCGACTTCACCGACGGCGTCGATGCAGACCCCCCCCCGCTCCGCTCCGCACAAAACTTGTTCCGTTCGCCAACTCACTAGCCTCGTGAGACCATCCTGATCTCGCGAGCTTTCAAGGTTTCACTCGCAGATCAGTCTGGATACTCTCCGTTAAAGAAAATTTGGAGCCGTTCACCAAACGAACGTCCAATCAGCGTTGGCTTTGAGGCGGGTTGAGGTGTGACGCAACGGGAAGCGCGTCAGTTCAGTCTAAACAACATGGCGGCTTCAGCCGATGAAACTAGCGTTAGCGTGGCTATCGAGCAAGTTTTATCGGAATTACAGAGTATTTCTCTGCTGAGCTTACGAGCCTTTACTTGCAGCAGCAAGAGTAGCTTGGCTTGTGGTTGTGTTTTCGTCGTCGCTCGTAATAGAGCGACGACGAATCTGATTGGTTTATTTGGGCCGTCTATCACCAACATAGGCCAATCAGCTAACCAGTATTTTCGCCCCTTCCCAAAATTACTTCAACGGAAGGTTTCCAGATGGATATGCGGAGCAAATCTATCTGGCGGAGTCAGGTAACCAACTCACCGCCTCGCCTCGCCTAAGCTCGCTCGCGGTACCTGCGGGAAACACCGCCTTCCCCATGTAGGCTTTGTTTTTTTCCGGCCAGCACCTTTCTTCCTCTTTGAATCCGAGGCTGGGCTGACAGCGAGGTTATTGGCGCATTATCGCCACCTACTGTTCTGATTCAAACCCCTACACCGCAGCAACAGACCTTCACAAAATAAAAGCATGTGACCAACATGCGTTAACGCGCGTTAAAGAAAATATCGCCGTTAATAGTCTAATGAGTTAACGCGAAATTAACGCGTTAACTTGCCCAGCCCTAGGAAAAACATAATGTCGTTACTTTTCATGGACTCATAAAGCCGAAACGGTCCAAAGAAGGAGGATGTGGAATCTGGGGATAATACCCTGACAGCAACAAACAAGAAATAATCATAGGTTCGGCAACAAGAAAGGATTTATAGGTATAAACCTCTCTGGGTAAAGCAAATGTAGCTGGCAAAATTATTTCATCCAGAGCATCACTTTGCTCGCTATAAAACTGGACATAAGGAAAAAAAGCAAGAAACAAAAACATTTGGAGTCAGACCACATTTTGTTCTCCTCCTTATTTTGGTTGAATCTTGTGACGGACTGCCGTGTGTTGCTTATATTCTTATTTAACTAGTTTTGATTGGCCATGGAAGTCAAAGTAGTTTGTCTGGATTCTGCGTAGATATCTTTACCTCATGTTTGGGTCATATTTTTCCAAACTGTTCAGTTGTCTCTGTTTTCTCTCATGTTTTTTTGAACAATAATGTCCCAGCTGCTAAACAAGGTCATGCACCTCCTGCTTGCCAGTCTCGTGAATCCGCCATTTTTATTTCTCTGAGAGATTTTGTAGTCCAAGCTTAAGGATGCCAAAAGTGAATAAGTCATCAGTTGTTCATCACTCCATCCTCCTGCAGACTATAAAACAGGGTAAAGTGGAATGCTGTGCCACATAGAGGGGTGAGAAGGTTGCCTCTTTTAGATTTAAAGAGACGGCACCAAAACGGTTTGCTGTCAGATGCACCTCAGAATAGATGCAAAAAGGGTCGATGTGGGGGTAAATTAACAAGGAATTCAGACCAAAGCATTGCATCTCCACTTTATATAGATCACAACTGAATGATTTAAATGTGAAAAGGAAGAACTTAAAAGCATGACACCGCCCCTTTAAACTGCATATTGCTGATTTTATTTGGTTACATTAAGGTTTATTTCTGATTTTTGCAGGAACTCCTGCTTCATGTCAGCCGACAGCTCTGGAAGGAACACTTCATTGTTGTAGTGATATCTGGGAATGCTGAAAGCTAATCTACTCTTACAGTTGTGCATGTGTCGACACAAGCGAGGACAGCTATCAGTCTGGGTACATGGCTTCCACTGAAACAGATTATGTGGCTGATATTGTTGCAGTTTCCTTCTGAATGGGAGTCTAGGAGGAAAGGTGAATAAAATATGATGCTCGACTGAGGCTCTGTCCAAACCAACAAGACTCTTTTTACAGCATCGTAGCATTTTGGATGGAATATTTACTGATATAAATTTAGTATTTTGACACTGAATATCTGTCTATTAAAAGCACCACCTTTCAAATAAAAAATCAGCCAAATTTAAGAGCAAAAACAAAATCTATGAATTTATTTGGGATCGGTAGGGGTTAAATAGGGGATCGTTAAGTCTCTTCTAAATGGAGATACTGTTTCAATGAAGGAGCAATAGTTAATAGTTTAAGCCTGAATTAATGGATTTAAAAAAGTATGATACGACATAGTTTCTTCTTGTTTGAAAGCCATTACTGCTCTATATGGTCTCCTTTAATCTTAAGCATAGTAAACACAAACTTACGATCTACGGTTTTACTGAAAACGGCCACATATCCTCATCAAAGGTTTAACGTCACAGAATAGTTTTGGGTTGCACTGGATTTTAATTAGGCTGGGCTTCACTAATTTGAATTAAAGCACCTTGTTTTTAATCACACTGTAATTTTCCTGGTTTTCTGTCTGAGGTGCCTTGAGATAAACTGTTAGACAAGTTGTTATGAACTAGAGCTGCGCAAACACGCCTCAGCTGTACTTAGTTAATAATCACACAAAGAGACACAGACCTTTTTAATTACGCTGTTTTCCATAATTTCCCTGTCTCCCCCGTGTGCAGACCCTGAACTGACAGATCCCGTTAAAGAAATGAGCCCAGAGCTCTGCAGAGACAGAACACAAGCTAGTCGGGTTCTTCGCGCCGGAGTCATGACGGCTCACCTCGTGCAATGCTAAGATACCGGCAGATGGAGGAAAACACTCCGGCAGCTTAAACACCCGTTCAGCTTAACTCTAATTTCCCTTTGGATATGATACTGCATTGTGAAAGCAAAGGAGTGTGGGAAATAAGGTGTAATTAAAACCTTATGGAGAAAATGGGTAAATTGGATTTCTTGACTTTTATGTAGAGATGCTTGGACAACAAGGTCAGAAGATAGAAAACATCTTAGTTATTTAAAGCTTTCACTGCAAATCAAAGCCATCAGGCCTTTACCAAAAAAAAAAAAAACTGCTGGGATGTTTGGGAGCAAATGCAAAGTTTATGATGTTTAGTGTAATAAAAAAGTGATCCAGTTTGTTGGATGAGAGAAAAGACGGGATAGATCCTCAGCATCATTCAGGATAAAATGTGAAAGGGTTAGATGCAATGTGCCTCTGTAATGTTTTTCTTTCCTCTTTTTGTTGTTCATGTACATCACTTTGAATAGTTTTTTTACTGAAAAGTGGTTTATAAAAAAACTTGCCTTGCCTCGCCTTAGACCAACGGTCACCAACCTTTTTGAAACTGAGAGCTACTTCATTAGTACTGTGTCATACGAAGGGCTACCAGTACTGATCTTTGACCTAAAGAGTCAGAGCTCACCTTAATGTTACATAAAAATTTAAATTTTTTAATGCTTTTGTCATTTTTAAATCTATATAAATGCAAGTGGGATTAAAAAAAGGAAAAGCAACAAGATAAAATCATTTTTTTGATTTAGCTCACTGGTGGGTTGTGCTTTATTTTGAACAGGCTCACATGTGGGCACCACATGTGGTCCTTGGTGACTACCTGGTGCCCACCGGCACCATCTTGGTGACCCCTGCCTTAGTCCTTGTCTAGTTTTAGGACCAGCTCAAAACTTTTATTTGTGATGAAGCTGATGAAGAGTTTATTATGTTTTCATGAGCTTTCTCTGAAGTTATCACACTATAGGCTTAGAGTGCTGGGTGAAACACGGCTACTTTCTCCTACTACTCCCCATTCATAAATTGTGTGTAAACATCGTTGCCACTAGCTGTATTTCCGTCAAATTTTGAGTTTCATTTTGAATTAACCAGGCAACGCACAGTCCTCATACGCTGACGTTGGCTGTTATAAACAGGAAGTAGATGTTTCTAACTAGCTCGAACCGCAGATCAGTGATGGAGCGGGGCTTTAATGAATGTGCTTATTTTTTATATTTCCCAGATGAGAAATGCTCGCGTCTCTTCATCGGTTCAAACGTGCCGGTTGTTACTCCCAGGCATGTTTCAAGCGTTATTGGAACATCTGTGAAGACGCCGGCAGCAGAAACAGTTGATCAGTCCTGTGAGGTAAGCGTTCGCTATACGTCAGAACTGATTTGACAAATGTGTTTCCATCTCCTCTTTAGCGCATTTACATTTTTCGAAAAAGTCTAAAACTACCTCAAGCGAGTGGAAAAACATTTTAGCGAAATCTAGTGAGTTAATTTGAATTTTGCCGTTTCCATCAACATTCTATTAATGCAATATTTCAAAATGCGCATTGTGCTGCTTACGCTACGTGCCCGTTGTATTTTCTCCTTAATTTAGAGCAGATCAGAACATTTTAACAGTGTTTCCAAAAAGAAGCAGCTAAATGAACTACTACTGGGTCAGAAAATGGATGGATAGAAAGTACTACTGGATCAGTACTTTCTGTGGACTGTGGAGGAGTACCCAGAGAGAAGCCACAGGGAGAACCTGCAAACCCCATGAAGGAAGACTCTAGGCTGGGCTTTGAACCCAGGACCCTCTTGCTTCAAAGTAACGTTGCCACCAACTGCCCCATCGTTCAGCCCTCAGTTGGAAATATTAAATCTAGGTAACTCACCCAGTGTTTGTCCTGCGAGCACCCTGCCGTTCTCCCCAATCACAGCCCCCCGTGCGTGCCTCTCGTTGGCATACTGGACGAAGGCAAACCCTTTGTGCACGGAGCAGCCGAGCACTCGGCCATACTTGGAAAAGATGCTCTCTACGTCTGATTTCTTCACCACCGCGGTGTTTAGGTTGCCGATGAACACTCGGGAGTTGATGGACTTGGGGTCTGTCTTGTTTGTCACGTTACTGGTCTGGACCTTCAGCGACATGCTGGGAAGGTGGATGTCTCGGGTGACGGATGAACGTATCAGGAGCCAGGAAGGCTGAAAGAGAAAAGATGCCGGCTGTTAGTCTCAGCAGACTGAGCTTTGTAGTCATGACTGGTTCAAAATAAGCAAACCAGGCGGGACAGTCCTGATGGGCATGAATACTTAGACATGCAATACAGAAGGTTCTTTTTTTATGATGTAAGGTTCTGAGATGTCTGGTGCAGCAGATCCTGGAAGACATCCTTAAAATCAACAAAAACGCAACCATAGTTTTGTAAGGTAAGTTTATAGCCAGAACAATCCGATTAGCTGAACAATGATTCTGTTTCATAGGTGCAACAAAACAAATAAGAATCAGAGTTTTATTTGGTGTTAGAGAGCCAGCCATGGTATTATAAGAGGGACAAAATTTTACAGTTACTGCAAAAGGACAAATCTACTGCTGCAGAAATCTGATTTTATCCTCTTGGCGTAACTATAGTTACTTCCAGATAACATGAACAGCAATGCTGCTAATTTATTGTTGTTGCATTATTTTTTGCCCTTTCCCTTTTTTAATTTATGCTCAAACTTATGTGTCTTAGTTAAAAGTCGTGCAGCAGCATTTTGCACCATCTGTAGACGTGCAACTAAAGATCCACTTACACCAAAACAAAGTGCATTACTGTAATCCAGCGGAGTGGTCACAAAGGCGTGGATTATTGCCTAAAAGTGTGAAGAAAAGTGGATTTGACAACAGCTTTAATCTCGCTGTCAAAGGTAATTGATGATAATCATTAATTTCTTTTATTTATTGATTATTAAGTGCCAGTAACCAAATCATCACACACACACCCAGTGAACTCTAAATATGTATTTGTGTTGATTTTTGGTTCCAAATTATTAATCATCATTTCTATATTGGTAATTAAAACCATAATTGCACAACACAGTTTTAATCCTTTGTAATTCTACTCACATTTTGTTGCACATCATCCCTCAAAACCTGAATCATGATTTTCTTTGCCATTTTTTCACTCAAAAAAGGAAAAGCCTCATCAAATCCCTTCAAACGTTTGTTAATCCCAACAGGAGGTTCATTTGTAGCTCACTGATCCATACATTTACTTCTAACATGCATCAGCTAACATAAAGCAGCATTTAATTAAACAAAAACACAATATAAGTCCCACAAAAGACAAATACAAACAACACTTAAGGTACTGTGCATATTTAACAGCGTAATAGCAGAAGGAATAAATGACTTGGAATAGCGATTAGTTCTGGACGTAGTTCTGCTGAAAGTACTTGATCAGCAGTAGGATCAATAGGGGGTGCTTGAGCGCTGCCCCCATCAAAATTGCAGGAAAAGGTATAGACCCAAACATAAATTATAAAAAAATCAATTATCACATCTGTTGTCTCATAAAATGTGTCTGACTTAAAATTTTTCAGCACTCCCATTCCACACTGGGTTCATCTGGAGTTGGTTTTTAGTGGAACTCATTTTTATTTATTTTTTTACCAGCATGGGGGGACAGACAGATGAGTGCGCATGTTTGTTTTAAAATTTTGCCATCCATCGCAAATGCAACCTTGCTGGTCTCTGATTGGTCAAGTATTCGCAGGGTGCAGCTCTCTGCACCCTGTGACCAATCAGAGCTGTTTGTGTCATTCTTCATCCAATCCCATTAATTCATCAAAGTCACACCCCTGGCAGCTAGCAGCGTGGACCAGCTGTATCGTCATGTTGTGCTTAACTCTCTCTGCTGAAGTGTAATAACCTGGGATCAGACATGGAGCAGATGCCAGAATCATCTCAACTGACTTCCATCTATGCAGACGAGTAGCTGCTCTATTCAGACATCCATTGTGTCCGACCTCTTGATCTAACATCCCTTGACTTTGGGTGAGAGTCTGACAGTAAATCGAGAGCTTTCCTTTTTGACCTAGCTGTTACAGATTTGGGCAACATATTAATGCAGATGAGCCCCAAATCTGTCAATCTATGTACTGCTTCATCTACCATCACTTCACCAAGATACCTAAGCTCTTACATTTAAGGCAAAGGTCGACTCCCAACCTGGAGGGAGACATTTCCAACCGTTTCTTGTTGAGAACCAAGGCCTCAGAGTTAGAGGAGCGGACTCCCATCCTGGCCGCTTCGCACTCGGTTGTAAACCACTCTAATGGTCACTGAAGGTCATGGAAAAACAATCCTTACTAAAAAGACTTGAGGTTTCCAAGCCAGATACTCTCCTCTCTACACCTATGACCTGAGATTTTGTCCACTGACCCCACAAACAGGATCTGGGACGAAGGGGTAGCGCAGGCGAAGTCTAAACTGTGCTGACCGATTTAAATCTTTATAGTCCAACCGAGGAAAAATTAGTGTCTTCGTTTAACCCATCCCTTAGGGAGCAGTGGGCTGCCACAGTGAATCGCACACAGGGGGCAATCTGGTTCTCTTACTCAGAGACCCACAGTAATAGACTGAGCTTCAAACCAGCAACCTTTGCAGCCTCTCCAAGATGCAAATGCCCAACTCTCCAACCACTAGATGACCACTCTCATTTGCCGAGAGGTATAGCTTATCGTATTTTCTCACAACCGTTTTATTAAGAAATTCGATTTGAATCCCGATTCACATGCCACAATCCGATTCTATCACAATGCATCGAGATACTTGAATTATTGCGATGTATCGCGATGCATTGTGACATTTTCACTGAACATTGTTAGAAAAAAATTCAGCCATTACCAGTGGCTGACTGGCTGTGTATGATCTGGATAGTGTCTTCAATTGATACAATTCATACATAGCTGTATTTATTGAAACGACTTTTGGAAGTATTGCCATGAAAACAAATATTACTGTTACTGGAGTGGACACACTGACAAAAAGTGCTTAGGATTTATAAAACTTAAAATAACAAAATAAGGATAATCAGTGCCGTTTACATGGCCTCAGTGGTCCTTTAAACCAATGAAGTTGTATTCAACTTGTTTTTGGCTGATGTTCGTCAACCATTCCTGCAATTTTATTTATTCATTTTTTTAAATTAATAATCGATACTTGGCATCAAGAATCGATGCAGCAGATCGTGAAACTTAGAATCACGATGCATCGTCATGACGATTATTTTGCACACCCCTAGATGAACAGTTCCTGTTTTTGTCACAACTGAACCTAACTTTGTCCAACATGCCATCAAACAGAAAACCAAGAAGGTCGCTGGACGACTGTGAGCTGGAGCAGACACAAGCTCAGCGGATCTGAGCAGACACAGCACACTCCATCCTCGTCCTTATCCCTTCTACAGAGATACTCACTCTACACAAGCCAAGATCCCAGATTACACAGATAAAAAAGCCAACAACGAAGGAAGATGGCACAAAGGTAGCGCAAAGTGACAAAATAAGAAATTAAGAAGTAGAAATGTAACAAGGAAATGTTATGTCGGGGGACAAAAAAATAAGATAAAAGCATTAAGACAGGAGAGGATGGAGGTTAAAATAGCAAGATGGCTCCAGAGCAGGAGAAGATAAGGTTGATGGAGAACAGCATAAAGTGGAGGAGAGAAAGGGCAGGACAGGAGAAATGAAAAATGTTGAGGGTAAAGAGATAAAGAGCAGAAAGTAAAAATGATGGAGTCGAAGCTGCCAGAGAAGCAGAAGAAAAGAGGATTTTGTCTCAACATATGTAGCTCTAAAATGGTCACGCTGGTGTTTTTCCCTGAAATTTAAGTTGAAACTTAAGTTGTTTTGATAATAAATTGAATAGTAAAATCAAGATTTTACACTAAATATATATTTACAGCTGGTCAAAGTTCACAAAGTACATAGATGTCAATCAACAGGAGCAAAACATGCCAAAGTTCCCAGTGAAGGACCATGTTTGTGATAAACACCTGAGAATGGGAAAAGGGATGAAGAGAAAAGTTTAACGTCCATTCTGAAGCAGCTGCACTGAAACAAAATCAACTCTAACCTCTTTTAAAGACACGATAGACAAAAAATGGGAAATAGCAACAGAAGCCCTGATAGAGATGTTCATGTAGTTTGGTTTTTGTTTTCATTCAAGCTCTTCTAAATAATTCTGCCGGCCTCATGCGTGTTGTTGGGTCCAACTATAAAATCAGACAGGATTGGTTAGGTATTAGGATCAGCGAGACTATTATGAGTATGATTATTCTTAGAAGAATGTTCTCTTCTAGTCTTAAAGGCCAGGATTTCAATTAAATTCAATTAAATTTTATTTATATAGCACCAATTCATGAAACACGTCATCTCAAGGTTCTTTCCAAAGTCAGACTCCATCAGATCCTCCAGGTTGGTCAGAAAGTTTCCTCTCTAAGGAAACCCAGCAGGTTGCATCAAGTCTCTCCAAGCAGCATTCACTCCTCCTGAAAGAGCGTAGAGCCACAGTGGACAGTCGTCTGCATTGTTGATGGCTTTGCAGCAATCCCTCATACTGAGCATGCATGAAGCGACAGTGGAGAGGAAAACTCCCCTTTAACAGGGAGGAGAACCTCCAGCAGAACCAGAACCAGGCTCAGTTTGAACGCTCATCTGCCTCCACCCACTGGGGCTTAGAGAAGACAGAGCAGAGACACAGAAAGCACAGAAGCTCACATTGACCCAGGAGTACTTTCTATGTTAGAGAAGACAGAGCAGAGACACAGAAAGCACAGAAGCTCACATTGACCCAGGAGTACTTTCTATGGTAGAGAAGACAGAGCAGAGACACAGAAAGCACAGAAGCTCACATTGACCCAGGAGTACTTTCTATGTTAGAGAAGACAGAGCAGAGACACAGAAAGCTCAGAAGCTCACATTGACCCAGGAGTACTTTCTATGTTAGAGAAGACAGAGCAGAGACACAGAAAGCACAGATTTCAGCTGTGCAATCAGACGCAACAGTTGCTGCAAACAACATGTAACCTCTGATCTATGCTGCCTTACGTCAAAATGTTGGGCTGTTGGTGGTGGTGTCATGGTGTGGGGGAAATTTTCTCGACCACAGCATACCTGAGTGTTGTCTACACATCCCATCCACTCATGTCTACCTCTAGCTGGATAATGCTCCGTGTCCAAAGCTCAAAGCATCTCAAACTGGTTTCTTAAACATGAATCTGTTTTCCAATGGTTTCCACAATCACCAGATGATCTCAACCCGGCAGAGCTGCTTTGGGACGTGGGGGGTTGAGAGTTTTGTCAGTATCTGACATCCCGTTGAGCCATGAAGACTTCTCAAGGCAAAAGGAGGTCCAAGTCATATGTCTTGCACGATTATTTCAGCATTATCTTCCTGCAAAGTGAAAGAGAATATTACCTAATATCCATCAATTATCTATACCCGCTTGTCCGAGCAGGATCAATGTGGAGGCGAAAATGTTAACCAACGTTTAAAACTAAAACCTGTTTTTTTTAAACCAAGCATTGTATATTTGCTTTCTTCAATTATCTATTTTCTCACCAGTTTTCCTCAATATGTTCTGAGGAAAAACTGGAAATGAAGACGTTGGTGAAGGGCAGCGGCAAAACCAGAGTTTTTCTGTTGGTTTCAGCGAAAGGAGTGGCTAACTGCAAGTGTAGCTAAGAAATCTCTTTTCTGCTTTTTGTGTTTGCTGTTTGGAGGAAACACAGCTTGGACTCAACCAGGAATTGTCGATCTAAAACATTAATCATTGAAACCTTTGATGGCCAACTGGCATAGGCTCTGTGTAAGCTTGTTTTTTTGGTTTGTTTTGGTGGCTTTTTAGTGGTTGTCTTGGAGCTGAAAAAGGACGTGTCCACTTACAGCAGGTTTTATTTATTTCAAGTTGCAAGCTTCTGTTGTTGGAATCCAGTCTGCAGCATTTTATTACGTATAAATCTGTTAGCCCACCCTACAATTATCACCACCAGCCGCCACTAGTCTAAACCCATCCTGGCGTCAGTGACTTTCTAGCCCCATTTCCACTACCCTTGTTAAACTGATCCAGGCCGAGCTCGGACCGAGCTTGGATCAGTTAACCAAGCCGAGCTTGGTTCTGATGACCGTTTACACATCACGCTATCCCGGTTCCTTGGTTTCCTCACCTCTTAGTGACGATCTGTGGTACTACTGCTCTCTGGGATTGAAGGAGGAAATCAAGCAAATAAAAATGGCGGCACCCGTAACATGAAGTTATGTTTGGTTATTTTTCGTTGTTTGCAGAGAGTCAGACGAAGATGGCAACTTTTGGTGAATTTATTTGACAGAGTCGGCTTTTGGGACGTGGATAAGACAACCAAACGTCTAATAAGGATTTACAGACGCAGGAAACAACGATAGACGCTGAGGTTCATCACACTGCTAAGCAGAATCATCACTGGAAATCATGTGGCACGGAAAGGAAGCTAGTATTATTATGAATGTCTGAAATGTCAGCTGGCTGTAAGGAGATGACGCGGTCTGCTCATGCGCTGTTTGTTATCAGAGAACCGAGCTACTGAAGAACCGAGCCGAACCCACACATGGAACTAGTCTGCATTTAGCGCGGTCCGGTTGTATCTGGCTCGGTTCAGTTCAGTTTGCGTTCCATTTACACTCAACAGTTATCTCAGTTACCGAGCTCGGACTGGTTCTCGGCACGGTTAAAAAGGGATAGTGGAAACGGGGTAATTGTGTGGAGGAGTTTAACTCCTGGTTAGTAGAGCTGGGTTCTACGAGGACAGCACACTCTGTGTGTTTAAGCATTAACAATTTTGCTTTTCATACTTTTCATACATTATTTCCAAAATGCTTCCGGCTGGTTTTGGCGATTTCATTTGGAAGTTTTGGTTCTGATTTGCGTTCAAGCAACATTTTGTGTATCAGTCCTTAATATTTCTACATGATTCTTGTGTTCAAACATCGGTGGTTGTGGTCTTGACCTCTTCATCTCCTTGGAAAAGATTATTCTCCTCAAACAGGCTGGGAGAAAAACAACATGGTCTGCTTCCAGTCTTGCTGGAACATACAGAGCAATGGCGGCTAGATTAATTGGACTGGACTGGCGCAGCAAGACACTCTGGAGATGCCGTTTGCATTTCATGTGTGGTACCTTTAATTTTTACCCAAAGCGTAAAGCATCATTAAACTTTCACTCACATGGTCAATAGAAACATACGCGTAATTCTTACAAAGCCCTGTTTCTAACACAACATCCCTTCATGTTCTGCAGCAACCACACTCCCACACAGGCACACACTGAAATATCGCTGGAGGTGACAGCTGTGGAAAAAGGATAAACCGGGATCTGTGAAGGGCACACGGACTCACAGTGGGCTTCTTGGCTTGGTGCATAACTGAAGAGTTGAGCTGGAAGCCCCCCGAGCGAAGCTGCAGGCTGAGCGAGCGTGGACATGTACAGCTCACCTTGGTGCTCCAATCCACACGGAAATTCAGACCGGAATAAAGTTCATACATGAAATCAGGAGATGGAGGGATGCTGGTGAATGAAAATTACCACGAAAAATAAATAAACCACGCCTGATTCCTCAGCCTTGCAGGGTTGGAGAGTCAGGCTGACTAACAGCATTATTATTCTAGATTCACAAAAAATTCAAACCATGCAAATGACAGCGCATTGATTTAACATGGAAATGTGGCAGATTTGTTTTCATCAGCAGTCATGGGTTGACGATTTAAAATGCAATAAATTAGACACAAAGAGCTCCCAGGAAAGAACATCCCATTAAAACCTAATATGTTGTTCCTTATTTCCATAAATCTAGTTTATGCAAACTAAATTTGATTTGATTTGAAATAAACTAAATGGGTGTATCGTACATGAGGCTTTCAGTAGGTTGACTGAATATTAAAATCATTTAAAAAAAATATATCACCTTCTTCTCTGGTTGATTTTGTTTCCCAGAACATTCGGGTATCTCAGCCTCGAGGATTATTACAAAGAAATCCTCTTGGTCAGCCCAAAGGGAGAAATATTTCTTCTACATGTCCATTTTACTGTTTGAATTTCTGCTGCCATTTAAGTCCCGACCACCATAGAAAGCCTTTCAGCACATTATTACACCTGAAATATGAGACAGCACTGCTGTGCTTAACAATGGAAAGGTAGTCTGCTTCATTCTTAATAACTTCCTTACAAGAAAAATCTGTTCTTTAATTTATTGCTGGGATGAAAACAGCCAAAGGGAGCTTTATGGACATTTTGAAGAGATTGCTGACCATTGTTCTCATCAAGAGTGGCATTGACTGGGTTTTGCTTTTAGAATATTTGAGCATTTTATACTTTAAATGACGAACGTTGAAAAGCAGGAAATTCAGGAGGAAACAGAAGATCTTAAGTTTTTTTAGGTACATTTTTGCTTCTTTATACAGAAAATTTATCCTTAAGGGTAAAAGCTTTGTGGCAGCGTGCTGCAAACATGCACTCTTCCACAACTTGACTTCAACGCCTCCCTCTTTGCTTGAAACTAGTCGTTCTAAACTCCAGTCCTGCAGGGCCGGTGTCCTGCAACTTTCAGCTCCCGTTCTGCTTCCACACACCTGACACCAATATGAGCTCATTAGCAGAGCTCTGCTGAGCCTGACTGCATGCTAGTCAGGTCAGCCATTCGATCCAGGCGTGTAGGACAAGGGACACGTCTAACAGTTGTAGGGCAGCGGAGTTTGTGACCAGTGATCAAACTGAAGACTGGTGTCTAACTGAAACCAACAGAGCAACAAAGCCGGAGCTGAAAGTGTTCTGTTGCTTCTGACTTTGCTCTTTGGTCCTCCTCCTGGTAAGTAAAATGTAAAATTTCCATTTCATTTTATGGCAGATAAAACTGGACAGTGGGTGAAAGACACCAGTGTTTTTTTAAAAGTCTGATCACATTGAAACAGAGAAATTGAAGAGAACAAAACTTTTCATGAACAAATAAATAAATGCAGAAAACAAGTCAAGCTGTGAACTTAGGTCAGAATGTTCAGGTAGGAACTATGAACACAAATTGGTTCATTTTCAATGATGAGTGCAAGACTTAAAACTAGTTCAGTTTGTTTTTATTATATCTGTCAGAAAAAAATGGTAATACAAACATGAATATATTGTGTTACTCACACCACCTCTACTGTGCTTTCTTCCCTCACTCTGCTGCTTTCTGTTTTAGCTGTAGAGTCAGAAAGGTCAGATCAGAGACCTCAAGCTGTAACTTTCTTAGTTTTTACTGATTTAAGCTCGTTCCAGTGAAACTTTATCCTGAATAGAAACAATTCTCCCGTTGTAGCTTTGGTTTAGACGGGTCGGATCAGAGACATTAAGTTGTAGCTTTGAAGAATGTGTGAATTAAAAAAAAAAATAAGCTTTGAATTTTTAGTGATGAAACTCGTTCCAGTGAAACTAAATAAGTTATTCTAGTTGTAGCTTTGGAAAGGTTGGACAGAATTACTTTGGATCAGAAATCCCCATGAAAATACTTAGCTTATTTCTTATTAAATGAAACAATTAAGTCTTTCTGTATGTTTAAAAAAATTATTGTGGTCAAGGACTTATTTAGCTTTTATCTTTGTTTTTCCTGTGTCTGTAATGTTTTTGTGTTCATGTACAGCACTTTGAATGATTGATTTACTACTGAAAAGTGCCAAATAAACTTACCTTACATATCACAGTCATTGTGTATTAAAAACCAAGTTAGGAATGTCTCAGTTCAGCATGTCGTTTTGTGTTTGGACGTAATTCAATGTAACAGCACATCATTGGCTCGTCCTCCGGCTGTTTGTGTTGTAGTTCATGAGAGACGTAGTTCTTAAAATGGGTGAACTGTAACTGACCATGCAGTACCATCAAGTTAAAGTAAAACAACTGTAATCTGTTGTGATCGTCACCACTAAGGTACGTATTTTCAACCAATAGAAACAAACTGAAGCAGTCAAATTAGTCAGTTAGTGAAAAACCTTTGAGTGAACATGTATTTTTAAGGGCTCTGTAGGACCTCCAGTTAACCCACATCCAGGTTATAACAAACAAACACCTCCCATAAAGGCTAAGCTTTTCATCACCCTGGTTCTGTGTGAGTGCCTCTTCCTGATCAGAGGATCCCTGCTGGAAGGCTTGGTACAGGCTGTCTGTAATCACAACCATCTGACTGCTGAGAAAAAGGAGCTGCTAGACGCTCACGTTTCCTGATGATCAACCTTGTAGAGTCAAGCCAGCTGTGCTCATGTTGTCTCTTTTTCAAAGTTCCTTGTGATTCTATATCTTATTCATGGTTATCTACTCATCTCACCACTAACAAACCGGCAGGAGCTTCACTCCTTCCACGATGCTTCCAAACCCTGAACAGCAAACAGATTTGAAGCCAGGACCTTTCCAATGTGCCGTAAAGGCCCCAACAGCCGTACTACGGTGCATCATGGTGACCAATGTCATTCTTACAGGTTAAATGATTAAGATGGAGGAGAGGAGGTGCTAGGTTATTGCTTTTGTCAAACAATCACCCTTTAATGGTTAAAAACTTTAATAATTAAACAGCAGATGATGATCTATATGTTCAGTTTGCATGCTAGTTCATATTTCCACAATTAAAATGAATCGCATTAATTCATGAATATTCTCCAATTAAAGCCAGTAAAATAGTTTCTTTACGTTTGGCTCTCAGCCCCCTCTTCACCTCTCTCTCTCTGGTTTTCTGTGCTCACACACACCAAATGTTAGTGCTAATTACAAAGAAAGCTGCTCAAACTTACATTTCTGTTTTTGCAAAGGTAAAAAAATCTCCTAAATAGTAACATGTGTACCTGCATCTCTTAATCATGCTCCCACAAACTAAATCTTCTGCTTCAGAAAGACCTGTTTTACTCTTTATTTTCCAAGGCTGCATGTTAAGATCCAGATGCTCTCTAAGTGAAGACCTCTCTGCAGAAAACTTTCAGTTTGACGGTCAAAGCGTGACAAAAGTCTGTTTTTACGGCTACATTTAGGATGCAGTCACCCAGCACCGCTGTACAACATCCTGACACCTTCAGTAGATGAGCAGACCCTGCACTTTCTGTAAAGGAGCACACTTTGTCGTCAGACTGAGCAACACGGAGGTCCATGATTCCAATAAAAACTTTTTAAGGCAACAATACCTGATGCAACAACAGCAGTAGAATGGATTTGCAAACATCAAATATAAAAGTGACCCGGTATGGCCACTGTAGACAAAACTATGTGCAAAAGAGGTTATAAAAGTATCAATAGAGAAGGACTGTGACAGAATGAGGTGTTTTAATGGTGGTACCTTCATGCCTGACAGCTCACAGTTTACCTCCAGCTTTGTCTCCATGGACTCCTCCATCCCCACACCTCCACAGGTTGCCCATAAATCATTGCCACGCGGGCCAGCGAGCGGTAATAGAGACAGATAGTCCCTCTTAGACCACATTAATGAACTGTTGTTGCTGGAATCAAGACAACCGTTGGAGAGATCGATACTGCATCGTTCTCTCCTCTGCATCCTCTGCGGGCTCGACATCAGCGCAGCACCGGTTCAGGTGGGCAATTACCAGGAGGGCGAAGTTACTGGATCAATGCTTCCTGAAATAAGAAGGCTAAGTGTGAACTGGTCCAGGACCAGTTGGGTTGAGTGGAGGGAAACTGGCTGAAGCCCAGCCTTTGTTCATCAGTTTAACACTCTTGGTTTTCTTTGTAGACATTATTCAGCCGTGGTGATGAGATCAGAACATTAAAGGTGTCACTACGGACATCCAAGGCAACATTCATTTTAAATGACAATATTATGTTATATTAAATACATTTTGATTATTATTATTGAAAAGTTACTTTATTTCAGTAACTCAGTTCACTGAGGGGAAACACATGAACACAGACAGACAATGTTAGTTATATTTTTTGACCTCCAGCTAATCTAAAACACATTTAAGTTTGAATATTGCATCAGACCAATACAAAACAATTTTTCCGGCAAAAATGGGAGCTTAATGAAAAGTGTTTATCGGCTTAAAGGTTTATTGTTTCTTTTTCAAATGGTAACTTTTAATCTGACAAACAAGCCTCTTCGCAATGCATATGCTAATTTATTGAATAAAACTATGTATTCATATTTCCGTTGAAAACATATATATTTAACCTATTTTATATGTTATAGTTGAGGCGGTCCTCATTGGGAGGACGGTAGAACCAAAGTCAGATTCCTAGCTGTAAGGAGAAACTTAATTAAACTGATTTAGTTTTAAAGTTTCTGCTCCTCCCCCATCAGTCTCTCTGTGGATGAACAAACACCATCAGTATTTTCATCAGCTCGTGATGAGAACATGCTGTTGATGTCATTTTCTGTACTGAGCGCCATATAGTAATTTAAGCGGGCACTATGGTGCTTCACAGGTCCACTCAGAAGTAATCACGCCGCCTCGGACAGACCGTCCTCATTCTGACTCCCTTTAACGCCACAGAGACTTAGAGTGTGGGACCTCAGGCTTTAGACACGTTCTTATTCCACCTGTTGCTGCATTAATGAAGTTCTGACGCTGTAGGAGGAGTGAGATCGACCTGAACTGTCTAACTTTTATCCCAACAACTAAAACCCAAAGAAAATTAGATTTTATTTATTTTAATCTCCCGTCCCAAATGAAAATGTTCCTTGTATCCGTTTTTATTTTGCTCCTGCTTCACCACTGAGCCACATATTCTTTGTTCTTCTTTTCCACAGTAATCCTCTTCCCTTACAGCGTTCTTCATCATTGCCCTTCTTAGTCCTTCGTTCTCTTTCCTTTCAGTCATTTCTTACTCATCTGATCTCATTTCTGTCTTCTTTGATATTCCTGTCTTTTCTCCCATCCCTTCTCATCTCTGCTTTTCTTTGCTCTTTTCATTAAAACCTGTCTTTTTTTAGCCTTTAATTGTTCTTCCTCTCCTCCAGTTTAATCATCATCATCATCATCATCATCATCATGGTCCCCTGTTTTCTTTGCCCCTCTCTGTCTCTACTTTCCATCAGAGTTTCCTTCCTTCCTTCTCCAAATGATGAACGGCTGGTAGCACCACTCATCCATCTACTGGGCAGCATCATCCATCTATCTCTGCATGCCCCCCCCCCCTCCCCCCCCCCCACCCCCTCACATAACAGCAGAGCAAACAAACACAGGAATGAAAAGCTGCATAAAACCCACACAGGGTCCTGACGTCCACAGTGGGGGAAAAAAACAGATGACGTGTAATTTTAAATGGGTTAGCCATGCAACCCCCCCCCCCCCCCCCCACACACACACACACACCCTGAGGATATGTCACTACCGCTTCTGATTATAGAGCCTCTATAGGAAATCAATTCCTCCTTCACTACGGTCCTACATCTCCCACCTCCGACTCCTTTCTCCTTCCAGCTTGCCTCCCCCATCTCACCAGTTCATCCCAGCTCCACTGATAAACAACACATGGAAGAACAGCAAAATGCAGCTTTAGCGAAAATTCAGACTGAAGAAACACTATTGCCTACCTCCATCAATCAGGGACTCATCCGCCTCCAACGCAAGCCAATCAGCTTTGAACTGCTCCTCCTCAAAGCCAATCAGCATCCTGGGTTCATCTTAAAAAGAACTCCACATCCTCATCTCGGCCTTGTCCTCAGCGAGCAAGCAGTGGCTGCGCGTGTCCGGTTTGGACTCTGTCGACCGGTTTCAAGAGACAATAACTTATCCTGAAATCCTCCTGCCATAGGAATACCGTCTAGCTGCACATCTTCCTTCCCAACCTCTGTTTTCGTCAGCTCCGGTTCCTGGCGCAAAGAACTCGCAAGCAACGCAGACGCGTCGCAACTCTGCCTAAGTTCCGGTCAGCTTCGCTTCATAGCGCGCCGGGGTCTTTCTCAAACTGATCCCGTGGGGCAGGCTCTTGGTTCGCGGATCCGCCGACTCATCCGGGACCTCCTCTGGTTCTCATCGGCTTTGCGGCGCCACCTTGCCGCTCGTCCCGGCCGCATCTTTTCAGCCGGATCTACTCTCTCATTCACTCGCTAATGCGTTCGGAGCCAGCTCAGGTAATATGTATTCACCCATGTTTGTTTTCGTTTTCTTCTTCTTCTGGTGTTGCCGGTAGCCACCGGGCTTGTGGTGGCATTGCTGCCACCTACTGGTTGGAGTATGAAGTGCATTTTAAAATTCAGCAATTGATACCAATCGTTATTAAACCGCTGCAACTCTGGTGCAATTTGGCATCCGCTTGGACTGGTCTGTATTGGGTTCAGACTTCTCATTTATGCTGACCAGGCCACTTCTGTCACTCTTGTCATTTCAATGTTTTGCCAATCAATTATTCAGGTGTTGTGAAATGATACATGTTAGTTATTTAAGGTTTAGTTAGTAGGTATTATCTGAATGTCAGCTGGGACCCTACATACGGATGGCTGTGGGGGATGGTTTGAGTATTGGGCGATCTTTAACAGCAACTTGCTCATGTATTTAGGGATTGTCTATTTCTTCTTTTAGGTTCAAGGATTCATTCAAGATGAATAACCGGAGAGCATCACTGAAGGTGCTGTTGTCTGGTTGATACTATTTTCAATTACGGATCCTCTCTGCAGTTGTGAGGCTAACTAAAGCTACTAAGCAACGAGATCATCAGTCAGCAGGATGCAGTGCAGAATCTGAATTAAATTATTAAATTCATCCAAATGACATGGAATAAGCTAAATAGCTAATCGATTCATAACAGCATTTGGTATGCGTTTAGCACTCTACGTATTTATGAGCTAAGCAAACATTATCGATTATGTCTTAAGAAGTGTTAACCGTGTTTAATGGTCCTTCATTTTCTGGATGTTTTCTTCTTATAGATATTCTTTTCACTATTCCCAGTTATTTTCTCAAACTAAACCTGTCAGCCTGCATTGAGTTCTACGTATTGATCTTAACCTAGTTCCATGATGGCTTTTGCCTGCAGACAAGCTCTCGAATTCTGGATATCAGTTTCATTCTCATATCAGTTATTTCTGAGCGTCAGCTGCTCTCCTCGCTCGGTCACCTCAATCTCGCAGGTGCATCATTTCAAGAGTCACGTTTTTATTTCCAGGCAGCTTGAGCTCACTAATTCCGTTTCCTTCCCTCCTAGAACAGGATACTCTGGTTAAGAGTTGCTGTTCTGAACTTTCCTTCTGGTCTGGCATGCTTCCCGTCCGGATTTGGAACACACTTTCTATAATGTATTTTGTCTGTAGATGCGTTAAATTTTACGGATGTGCATCCGTAAGTTTTGGAGGATTCTAAAAACAGTTGGTTTGCAGATTCGTGAAATTGTCAAAGAAATCGTTAATCTTGTGACCTTTCATCTAGAGTTATTTCAGCATTCAGGATGTGAGCTGCGCAACAGCAGACGCTTGTGGAGCCCAATCGTAGGTGATGGCTATCATCAGCATGCCTCACATATCTGCTCTTACTTTTCATCTTAGCCGCCTAATGCTCATCTTAAAGGTAATCTAACTACGAATACTGGTGGTGGATTCAATCTCATTCAAGTCTCATTAAGCCCGCGTCCTGTCCTGTTCATTCCCTCTTGGTCACTCATTCATTTATGTGCATCATCCCTAAGCATCCTCTGTTATTTATTCTGTCATCCAGGCGTCCCGCCATGCAGGCATCCTGTTGTTCTGTTCATTCTTTCATGGTCATTCATTTATTCATGTTCCCTGCCATGTTCCCCACTACGTTCCTTGCATACTCCTTGCATGCTTCCTGCATGCTCCCAGTGTGCTCCCTGTGTGTTCCCTGCCATGCTCCCTGCCATGCGGCCTTCCCTGCCATACTCTGCCATGTTTCCTTCTACGCTCCCTGCCGTGTTTCCTTCTATACTCCCTGCCGTTTTTCCTTCTACGCTCCTTGCCGTGTTTCCTTCTACGCTCCTTGCCGTGTTTCCTTCTACGCTCCTTGCCGTGTTTCCTTCTACGCTCCTTGCCGTGTTTCCTTCTATGCTCCTTGCCGTGTTTCCTTCTATGCTCCTTGCCGTGTTTCCTTCTACGCTCCCTGCAACGCGGCCTGCCCTGCCATGTGTTTCCTTCAATGCTCCTAGCCATGTGTTTCCTTCTATGCTCCTAGCCATGTGTTTCCTTCTACGCTCCTTGCCGTGTTTCCTTCTACGCTCCCTGCAACGCGGCCTGCCCTGCCATGTGTTTCCTTCCATGCTCCTTGCCGTGTTTCCTTCTATGCTCCTTGCAACGCCCTCCTCCCTGCCATGCGGCCTGCCCTGCCATGTGTTTCGTTCCATGCGGCCTGCCCTGCCATGTGTTTCGTTCCATGCGGCCTGCCCTGCCATGTGTTTCCTTCTATGCTTCTTGCCATGTTTCCTTCTATGCTCCTTGCCGTGTTTCCTTCTATGCTCCTTGCCGTGTTTCCTTCTATGCTCCTTGCCGTGTTTCCTTCTATGCTCCTTGCCGTGTTTCCTTCTATGCTCCCTGCCGTGTTTCCTTCTATGCTCCCTGCCATGTTTCCTTCTTTGCTCCCTGCCATGTTTCCTTCTATGCTCCTTGCCATGTTTCCTTCTATGCTCCCTACGTTCTCTGCCATGCTCCTTGCGTGTTCCCTGCGTTCTCAGCCATGCGTTCTCTGCCATGCGTTCTCTGCCATACTCCCTGCGTTCTCTGCCATGCGTTCTCTGCCATACTCCCTGCGTTCTCTGCCATACTCCCTGCGTTCTCTGCCATACTTCCTGCGTTCTCTGCCATACTCCCTGCGTTCTCAGCCATGCGTTCTCAGCCATGCGTTCTCTGCCATGCGTTCTCTGCCATACTCCCTGCGTTCTCTGCCATGCTCCCTATGTGTTCCCTGCGTTCTCTGCCATGCTCCCTGTGTGTTCCCTGCGTTCTCTGCCATACTCCCTGCGTTCTCTGCCAAGCTCCCTGCGTTCTCTGCCAAGCTCCCTGCGTTCTCTGCCAAGCTCCCTGCGTTCTCTGCCATACCACCTGCGTTCTCTGCCATACCACCTGCGTTCTCTGCCATACCACCTGCGTTCTCTGCCATGCTCCTGTGTGTTCCCTGCCATATTTCCGGCCATGCTCCTGTGTGTTCCCTGCCATGTCCCCTGCATGCTGCCCGCCTTGCTCCCTGCCATGATTATTCATTCATCACGTGCATCAGCCCAAAACTGACCATTAAAATCACTTTCCACCTCTCCATCAACCTCACCTCATCTTTCCATTCATCTTGTTTAATCCTGGTAAGCCTTTGCAGCAATGGCCCTCTTTGCTAAGCTTTCACATATTTTCTCCTTCTTTACTCATCCTTCTCTCTGCCTTCTGAACTTGCTGACGCTCTGGCCTGGACCTCGGCATTTTTGGGGGGTAATTTCCCTATTCTCATACATCTGCTTATCTACGTTAAAGTATAAATCACCGTTTATGTTCCTGCTGAGGTCCGAGCGCCAAAGTTTAAACTATTGTATCAATAAATTCCTATCGCTTTTCTCTCTTTGTGAGTCTTTAGTTTGAAATGATGCTAAAGCGGAAATACAACCGAAGAACTCTTGCTTACTTCCATTCAATCAGAGGCTTGTCCGCCTCCGATGGAGCATTTGCTTCAAGCCACACCTCCTCGAAGCCCAATCATCCAGTGTTCACCTTAAACAGCAACTCCAAATCATCTCTCAGCCTGCTTTTGGCAAGCGCAAGAACCATTGCACTAATATCGTATTTCGCTTCAGACATTCCCCTTTGCAAGCCTTTCAGTTCCAAGTATCATCCCGTGACCGACCATCTCTATTCATGCACTTTACCATACACCTCACCTCATCTCCCCATTCATCTCACTCAACTTTGGTAGGCCTTCGCGGCAACCGGCCCTGTTTGGTAAGCCTTCGCAGCACTTTTCCTCTATAGCTCATCCCACTTGTCTCTGTTTTTAGTTTAATCCAAGTCTCATTGTCTTTCAACCATGCAGACGCATCGGCCTCGACCTCGGCAATTTTTGGGGGGAAATATCCCTATTCTCATACGCCTGCTAATGCATATTCAAGTATAATTCAGCGTGAATTTTTCCTGCCGAGGTCTGAGCGCCAAACTCTTAAAATATTGTATCAATAAAATTCTTCTAATTGCCTTTTCTTTCTGTGTGAGTTTTTCAGATTGAATTCAGTGATGACAAGGAATAACTCACCCAACCCAAAATGCTCATGTGGGGAAAAAAAATGCGGGTATTCCCTGAAAAATGGATCCGATCAAAGTTCATTTCCAGAGGAAAAAAACTGGTGTTTAAAATCTGCCCGGATTCAAAGTGGCTCTCCTCCATCAGAAAGGGTGTGGGGGTAAAATGTAGTCTGTACTGGGAAAACAAATTCAATTAAATTTTATTTATATAGAGCCAATTCACAACACATTTCATCTCAAGTCTCTTTCCAAAGTCAGACTCCATCAGATCCTCCAGGTTGGTCAGAAAGTTTCCTCTCTAAGGAAACCCAGCAGGTTGCATCAAGTCTCTCCAAGCAGCATTCACTCCTCCTGAAAGAGCGTAGAGCCACAGTGGACAGTCGTCTGCATTGTTGATGGCTTTGCAGCAATCCCTCATACTGAGCATGCATGAAGCCACAGTGGAGAGGAAAACTCCCCTTTAACAGGGAGGAGAACCTCCAGCAGAACCAGAACCAGGCTCAGTGTGAACGCTCATCTGCCTCCACCCACTGGGGCTTAGAGAAGACAGAGCAGAGACACAGAAAGCTCAGAAGCTCACATTGACCCAGGAGTACTTTCTATGTTAGAGAAGACAGAGCAGAGACACAGAAAGCTCAGAAGCTCACATTGACCCAGGAGTACTTTCTATGTTAGAGAAGACAGAGCAGAGACACAGAAAGCTCAGAAGCTCACATTGACCCAGGAGTACTTTCTATGTTAGAGAAGACAGAGCAGAGACACAGAAAGCACAGAAGCTCACATTGACCCAGGAGTACTTTCTATGTTAGATGGTAATAGTGGATGATCTGCCTCCCCTGATGATGTCACAGCTAACAGAATGCCAGACCAGGTGTACCTTCAATGAAGAGAAAAATGACAGACAACAAAAAGTTAAAAGTTGAAATAACAACAAAAACACAAATTGGAGAGCAGTAGGAGAACTCATCAGAGTGAGAGAAATATACCCTGATGTCCTCCAGCAGCCTAAGCCTATAGCAGCATAACTATAGAGGTAGCTCAGGGTAACATGAGCCACTCTGACTAGAAGCTTTGTCAAAAAACAAGAGAAGTCATATTTCCCAGGACCAAACCCTTGCCACGTTTTTATGTAGAGAAAATTCAAAGCTGGAAGCTGAAAGTGTTGCATTTGTCCCAAGAAAAGCATTTACAGTTTACCTGTCAATGGTCATGTTATGGCTGTCTGTACTGTCTGCCATAACCCTGTTGCTTATGATTGGGTGAAGTCTTAAGTTGGTGTTTATATGTGGTTTGTGTTCATATTAAGATGCAAAGCAAAATGAAAAAAAAAGGCCAAATGTTAATTTATTCCGGTTTAGTTGTTGATTCAGAACGCTGAAGCTTGGGTAGATGCAGACCTGCTTCAGCTGGGAGGAAATGAAACATGCCGAGGAATTTCTGATGCCATTTCTTTTTGCCTTACGAGTTATTGTATAGCAGATAAAAACCCATTTTGGCTTGTAAATCTCTCAACCAAACAGTCTTTTCTCTGAATCTCTGTTGCCAGTTTTCAATTCTACTCTGCTAAAGTTTCAAATGTTATGAAAAAGGAATAAAACTACCTTCTTCTTTACGAGCTAATTTCCACTGAATCAATCTGAACATTTCTGTTCATTTAACACCAAGATGAAAATAGATTTAAATTACCAGGTTAACCTTTCTTATTAGATGGTTATTCCGTGGAAAGGAAGGGGAAGTAATTCATGTTTTATAGTTGTTGTGGAACAGCTTATTTAGACACTAGAAGAGATTTCAAATAAACTTAAATTGCCATTTGCTAGTAATTGATCTTAAATTGCTAAAATTATAAGCGATAGAATAAATCTTTTGAAGTCTCTCAGTTAATGTTTCTGGATAAACATTTGCCAGAAAATGTAAATTTACTGTAATTATAGTTTGAGCACACAGTACTGGAAACATTTTAGCATCAGTATTTTCTGTAAAAACTGAGGTTTAGTGCAGAGATGTTTAGATGATTTTCACATTTGTGCAGGTTTTTATTCTGCCCTGTGGTTGTTTATCATTTGCTCTCTTTCACAGTGATGCATGAATGAGTTTTTATTGTCATCAACTCATGGATAACTAACATGAACTTAAACTGACTGAGATAGCAGCAGATCTGGAGGAGAACCCTTATTTTAGGATTTAATCCATCTTCAACATCTATTTCAATTAAATTTTATTTATATAGCTCCAAGTAATATCTCATCTCAAGATTCTTTCCAAAGAGCCACAGTGGACAGTCGTCTGCATTGCTGATGGCTTTGCAGCAATCCCTCATACTGAGCATGCATGAAGCGACAGTGGAGAGGAAAACTCCCCTTTAACAGGGAGGAGAACCTCCAGCAGAACCAGAACCAGGCTCAGTGTGAACGCTCATCTGCCTCCACCCACTGGGGCTTAGAGAAGACAGAGCAGAGACACAGAAAGCACAGAAGCTCACATTGACCCAGGAGTACTTTCTATGTTAGAGAAGACAGAGCAGAGACACAGAAAGCACAGAAGCTCACATTGACCCAGGAGTAATTTCTATGTTAGATGGTAATAGTGGATGATCTGCCTCCCCTGATGATGTCACTGTTAAAAGAATGCCAGACCAGGTGTACCGTTCAGCTTTTGACAACAAGTCAAAAGCTGAAATGACAACAAGCAATGAATTATTCTCTACATGTTTTATTTACCATGTTCATTGCATTTATCACGTATTTACTCATTACTATTAAAAAGGCTTTAAGGATTGAGTTCATTCAGATATTAGTGTTTTTCAGATGACTTACAGAGTAAGGCTTTGTGAAGAGAAAAAGTCTCATGCAACTGTGATGAATTGCATCTAGCCGTCTGTGGTTACTACGTTCCCTGAGAACTGAATGCTCAATTGTTCTGCATAACTGAACTGCTAGTGTATAATGTCGAAGGTCACATTGCAGTTTGCTTCCCTGGGAAAATAAAAAGTATGGAAACAGCAGGTGTGCCTCAGAACGGATAGAGAGTTTGAAACTGAGCATGTCCCTGTGTCGTTCTCCTTGCAAGAAAATATCTAATGTCTGTTGTCTTTCTTCCCTTGTGGTGTTTAATGAATGTTTTAGGTGCTTGAACCTGGCACAATGCAAATTGGAGAACAGTAGGAGAACTCAGCAGAGTGAGTCTATGAAGCTTTGAGAAGTTCTATTTCTTTCTCCATGGTAGCAACATGTTTACATTAATGGTGGAAAATAAATCTTTTTTTACATCTTTTATGCACAGCTCCGGGTTTTGGGGTCTGCTCAGTTTTGTGTGAGAGATTGCTGCAAAATCAACACCACAATACCAGCAACTATCAACTGTGGATCCATGTTCATTAACCTGCTGGGTTTCCTTAAAAGAGAAAACTGAACCAACCTGATAATAAACTGAACTTGATTCATTGTTTAATAACCAGGATCAATTGGAATAGAAATAATTGTCTTGGAATCTGTTTTTTTTTTTTTAAACTGCCTTCAGAAGACATTTGTTGTGAATTGTCACTTTAGAATTAAATTAAACTGAATTGTACACTTGAGGTTATTTTTAAGTTATTTTGGAAAATGTAAAGGTCAGATTATACATTAAAACTTTCTAGGGTGTATTTTTTTTGTGTGGTACAATGTTTTATTACTGACAAAAAAAACTTTGAATTTTTGAACTAAAGAATTCACAGATTCAACCCTTAATAAAGGCATTATATTTATGACATTATTTATCTTTTTATACAAATTTCCCTCTCCACTTCTTTAGTATTACTTCTGTTGCAATCCTGACATTTTTATGTACTAAACAAGTTTTTGTTTCTGGCCCTTTCCTGGGCCATTGGAATGAATCAATATACATTTCATGATGCAAATCTGAATGATCATAAAGATAAATCTAAGTCTAATAGCAAAATGCAATGACGACACATAATTACCAGGGGATTTGAAAAGTTCTGATTTAAATACCTCTTCCATCAAACAGCATTTACACCCACTCAGTTTGATTCACGTGATGCACTCATGTACATCCATCAATACTACATGAAAACACTTTAGACTGAATACGTTTCCCTACATTTAGGAGAGGACGTGGCTCCTGAAAAGGCCTGGTCCCATTCAGACTCGATCCTAATTAAGTTCTGAATCCAGCGCCCACCGAGGCTGAACCCACGCAAAGACTTCCCGTCTCTCTTATGGATCCGCGCTGCTGTAAGTGAATTGTCATTGGCATTAAAACGCCTTGTGGTGCCTTCTAACCAATTCATCTGCAGTCCACTCCAATCAAACCACAGCCTGAATGGACGGAGGGTTCTGCGCTCATCCGCTGATCCGTATTCACATCAGTCGAGCACAACAGACATTTCACTCCGATTACTTTGGTTTTTTTAGTTTCATGTAATTGGACTGAATGGGAAGTAGGTTAATCCTATGAATCATAAAGTTACCAAATTACAAAAAGTGCACAAACCTTACACTTGATTACCATTGATTCTATTAATAAATTGCAAAAATTTTACCAGCAAATAGGTTTTAGCAACACATGCAAAATACATTGTGACGTAATAAAAAGTCTGAGCTGTATAGTTGATTTACAGAGAGCTTATTCCTCTTTGTGACGTTAGCTTTGCTAAACTCAAGTCATTAGTCTGAAACATCCAAAGATATGATTATTAGACACAGATCACACACTCTGTTAATGTTTCCACCTAAGAAAGAAGGTTTAGGTTTTCCTTCTTTTACTTTTGGTGTCTCAGCCGATGCTGATCTGTCCTTCATCAAGGCAACAAGTCAGAACAGTAAATGCCACGAGTCAAGCAACTGTGAGCCAAGAAACCAATCCATTGCCTTCAAAACCATTCCCTTTCACACAGTTTACATGTGGATTTTTTTTTCTTTTGCAAACAAGTTTGCTCTCAGAGTAAACCCCTGCTTCAGAAGAAAAGAGGAGAACTTTGACGTTTCTAATGGAACGAGACCTTCTGAACACCTTTTCATCAGTGAGGGCGCAGAAAGCAGCTTCATAAAGACGAGATAAACTGAAGGGAAAAGATACAAAAGTCAAAGGATTTCTGCCAGGGAAGAATTGTTTTCCTCAGGAAAGACGTAGCTCTAAAGTAAAAGGCTTTGTGTTCCTTATTCCGTGAACATTTGCATTTGGTGCCTTTTAATTTAAAAACACATCAGTCTAAAGAAGGATTGTCCTGTCACTGGTGAGATGATGAAAAGCAAAGTTCCTGATATCAAACACCCAGCGTTGAAGATGCAGCTAAATGATATCTAAATGGTGGCCAGGTTAAATTTCTTTATTAGAACCATAGATTTGTTTTAGCCGACATTGACCTCAGACGTATGGCTCTTAAAAATCGTTCCGCTTGTTTCTGAGTTATTTGTTTATATAAATAGAAATCTGGCTCCTGACTCTGGTTCTACTTGCACATTAGGATTCTTTCTGCAGAATTAACATTTGTCTTGTGGCAACAACCTGAACTTTGCCTCTGAGGATATCTGGAAAGCATCTTATTGTCAGAGCACACACTGTATAGCTCGATTGTTTAACGACACTACAGAATGAATGAATCTGTGGTCTGTGGCCGTTTAGTGTGACCGATGCACTAAAAGCCGATTTAGCTCCTTTGTGTCCAAAGACCCCCAATGCTTAATTGATACTTTGCAGCATGACTGATGCCAACAACTGTTTCTTGTCTTCTTTTGCGCTGACATAATCGCTTCGGAACCATCTACTTTCTCTTGTTCTACTTTCTTTCTCCTAAGCATGTGACTCTGATGATAAGCACGTTAACATGACTGGTTCTGTTTTTTCATTAACATGCATGTCAGACTTATCTGTCTGATTCTGCAGTCTGGCATTTAAGGTGCAACCATATCAAGTTTGCACAATGTGACACATTCAACCGTTGGATGGTTTTTGAAAGTCAGGCTCAATCAAATTTCCATAAAACAAAATGCCACAGTCAGTTTTTCAATTAGTTTTGGTATTTTGTTGTAAACTGACACAGACTTAACTAAAGTGAATGCTCCCTTACAGCAAAATAACTTTTGCATAATGTGCAAATGACGTCTTTCTAGGTGCAACTGAGACGAACTCCTGAGACTACAGCTAATGTGCTCAAAGTACCGACATCATATTTTTTTGTGTTATTAACTCATGTGAACAGAAACTGAATTAGAAAATAACACAGAAGAAGTGTAACAGAAATGTACATCAAACACTGAATTAAAATGGCAGCAAATGGAGAAAATAAACAAGGAAGAAACAGTGACATAAACCCAAAAAGCTCAAGCCCTGAGCCCAGATTCTGAATACAGAGAAACAGAAATTCTCTTCTGTAAATAAGGGGAAAAATTAGCTTTTTCCTAGCATAGTTGGTGAAAACAGCATAAAGCATAAATCTGCTCGTTTATTGGACATGAGATATCTTGACTGTATAATTGGATGAACCACTGCACAAAATCAAAGCCGCATCTTTCCTGATTACACTAAATCAACGTGAAACTTGCTTTACATCATTATAATCCTTATTTTAAGTCTATTAATTCAGTTACCAGAAACAGGCCTAATTTGGAGGTAATCAGGCTTTTGCTCAGTTTTTCTAAATTAAGACGTTTTGACACCTTTGGAGGACTTTTTGTCAATTCTGGCCAAATAACTCACCAAACAGCAACAGCCTCTAACGACCCATGTGCTTAAAAACAGCAGAGCACCGACTGCAGGTTGCTCAAGTTTGAGCCTCCAGAACTGACAGACTCCTGGGTGGGTTTTCATAAAGAACTGAGAGAAAGTCTGTTTGTGGTTGCCATGAACTGAATAACTGAGAATTTACTCAGACCTTTGGCTATGTTTATTTGGCTATTTCATGATTGGATTAAAATGTATTTGGATTAAATAATGGGATTGTGCCATTTATATGGGCACACAATCAATTAATCTAATCGTAATGTGTGTTTCTGTGCACCAGGCTTCATTCAGAATAGAACCACTCTGACATGAGCAGCTATCAAATTCCCCTAAAAACACAGGAGAAAAAAAACTTCCTTCTTTGTTGAACACAAAAATAGTAAACAAAGCAGTATTATACCACTTTGTCTTATGATTGTTATGAATCATGTTTTATTTACGGTTGAAATATTACTGAGAAAGCAACAATTTTGAGCTCTTATTTTTCAGACAAAGGATTTATTGGGATCCCCGACAGTTTTGCTTCTCGATGTGTTTCCTTCAGTCACCAACGTGGAAATTTGTCACGTTTACGTCGGACACACTCTGGTCAGTTGGCCACATTCAGAATAACTTGATCCTGATAAGCGTTTATACGCACATAAACCAGCCCTCTCATTGGTATTACAGTTTCATTCCGACTAAACTTAATCTGATCACAATATTCCAATTGGTTTGTTTATATGACACTTTTTTTTATTCCGACTGGCCCTTTATTACCATTGTTTTTGTCCATGTAAACATAGCTAATGATTCATTAATCAACCAAAGTTAGTTTGAACTGAAAAACTTGACAAAGCCTCTACGTAATCAGATTCATTATTTTAAAGACCATCAACGCTTTTTATTTATCTACTGCCAACAACACACCCTGCTGAAAGCTGCAAAACAACAGAAAGCATCTGCAACAACAACCAAGCAAACATATAAACACATAAACATATATTCTATAATAACTGTACAGCTGCTTAAAAGTAAGTGCACCCTCTGACCACTTACTTTGAATTACTTTAAACAACGTCCTAAAGCACATTATTCATCAAACATTTAGCAAAATGCCCTTTGAGATAAAAAGTCTAAACGTGGCAAGAATTTAGCATTTTAATCAGCAAGATTCTGGCTTTAATGCTGAATTTTGCTGATCCTAAAACTAATCTGTAATCAGTCTCTCTCCATTTTCCCTCCAAAGTGAATCTGGTGTTTGTGTTAATTGGACAGAAAAAAAACAACAAACAGAAACAGAGAGTTTGGAAGCAGAGCCAAGTACAGCAAGCAGTGGTGCCGCTGATGAAAGTTAAATAAACTCGGCCTTAAAACACAAAACTGACTTTTTTTTTTCAGCTGAGAAAAGGTCAAATGTGGTTCAGTGGATAGTCACATGTGTGATGGAAATGTTTAGTGCCCAAAGGAACTGTAGCTGCTCAATTACTCAAATATTTTATCATTTGTTGCAATGAATCTCAGAGTTTCTTCCCAAGCAGCGTCTCGACAGAAAACGTCTTGGTTACCAAAAGCATCACCAAGTTCATCAGCTATCCCCAGAAGGCTTTACTCTTTTCCGTTTTCCTCCAGCTCTCCGACTGTCGGCGCCTTTCTCTTCATTTTTCCGCCTGCAGGAAGCAGCAGAGAGAAAGCAGCAGAGAGAAAGCAGAGAGATAGCGAGAAGTGAAAACTCAGACTGGAGCCGGTGGCGGCAGACGGCCTTTCAGCTGATTGGCTCTGCAGGTGGCTAACGCCGCAGCGCGCCCACGATGTTAATGGGAAGCACAGCCTGAGGATAGACTCGCTCTCTGGACTCACCGTGTTTAATTGATGGACACTTTTTGACTTTTCCTTATGCACGAACCCCGTTTTTATGGCATGTATTGGAAAGTTATCTATATGTCTCAACCAGAGTTTGTAGATTTTTAAATATTTATCACTACCAGCTCGAACTGCTCCTCTGACTTTTTTTTTTTTTTTGTATCTCCTGAGAACAGCATATGAATGATGAATATAGCAATTTTCAGGATTATCTGCAAGTATCCAAGTGTTTGGACTTTGCTAAAAGTCCTGCCCTCCCCATGGAGAGCTGGTTGTGCCTCCGTTTCTGCTGCTCAGGACAATTTAAGCATCAATGTTTTTGAGGATCGACTCACATTTGAAACCATCATCATCTGGATGTTTGAGGCACCGAATAGGCTTTAAAAAACATCCCAAAATTACAAAAACATCCCAAAATTACACTGCAAACTGTTTTTTTTTTGGGTATAATTAGTCAATGGCATGGTGTTGATGCTTTAACATTTCATAACACTCACATTTCCATGACCTTAATGATAAATTCAGTGCGCTCTCGTTGTAGCAGCGTCAGAACCAGTGACTTAAAAGAGCGGATAAACAAGGCTGGTTCTGCTCTGCGGACTCCTCCAGAACCTCTGAAGACGATTGTTTGTTCATAAAACTAAAAACATTAAGCAGCGTGTCTTCAGAACCGCTGTAAGACGGACCTCTACAGGAGGCCCTGTAGAGCCGCCAGCATCTACAGGAGCGCTGGAGTCCAGCATTATATGAAAGCATTTAATTTCCCTGTGGAATTAATAAATCAATCAGTTCTGTTGTATTCTTTGTATTTTTTATATATTTATCTTTTTCCATCCTCCTTGCTGATTAACTGCTGTTAAGAACTGCCGTTCTTCCTTCTAACTCCTCTTTGTGTCGGCCATTTTCTCCTGTTGAAATCGCTCCTTCACACTCGTTTCTAAAGGGCAGAATGAAGAATGCTGGGATCACGGTGACCGGATGCTCTGCCACGTAGGAAATAAGGTCTTGAATTCAGTTTAACTTCCACTCCAGCAGCTGCTGTCCCACAGCGCTACCTTTGGTCCTTCCTTTCAGAGCTCCTTTTTCATTTCTAGTTCTTTCGTTTCACTACAAGGATCTCCTCAATTTTCTTCGTAACATTTAACCTGGCCTGGCTTCATAGAGCTCTACCTAATGTGCCAGCCATTATCCTGCAGAGATGTTTGTGATAACCTGGTAAACTGATTTTATGTGGAGGTTTTTATTCTCTCTTTTTTTGAAGTAGCGCCTTGTGAAGTATTTATTTTACTTCTGAAAGTCTCAAAACTCATCGCAGGATGAAACCTGTGAGATGGATGAAATCATGAAATTCAAAGTCATCCAAAACTCTAACTAGGGCTGGACGATAATTCAATAACAATATAATATAAACAATATAATTGATCGATAGACGTGTGGTTCAATAGAAAAAAAGGGTCAATAAAAAGTTCAACAGAACAACAGTTTTCCTTTCTTATGCAGTCTCCCAACCAATCACAACGGAGACCCAGGATCTCCGACACCAAGCTCCATCCCTTTCAAAGAGTTCAGAGAGCATGCGTTCTTTTTAAAAAAAACTTATTTTGGTAAAAAGTTGGTTGAATAGAGGGTTGAGTTTTAATTAAGTGTTCTTTATTTTAGAATAGGTCGCTAAGCAACTGCATAAAATGTCCAGGGCTGCACTTAAAATGTATGTTTTGAATTTTTTGACAATTATCGAAATCAATCAATATTTCTATTTTATCAATATGCTTTTTTTGTATATCGTCCAGCCCTATGTGGAAACACTTTTAAATCTAGATGATTTTTTTTCAATCTTACATTTATTCTTAGATGTATTTAGGTCTTGTTTAATTCAATAAACTAGATGTATGAAAGTTTTAAAAACTTTATATAATTTGGAACTTTTGTTTTTTTGCCTTGAATCAGGCAAGGCAAATTTATGTGTATAGCACATTTCTACGGTGGCCCTGAGGTGCAAAGCACTACAACATTACCAAAAACATTGCAACATTTAGGAAAGCGCTACAAAATTAAGGAAAGCGCTACAACATTTACAAAACGGAAGAGGTACGTCCCAGTGGGAGACCTAGGAAATCGCTGATTGGACTACAGCTCGTTTTTAGCAGTTATTCAGGCTTTAATGTGTGTTTTTTTTTTTTTATAATGTTCTCGGTGATCCAAACCATAAGATGCAGTCTAAAACGCCACTTAGTCTGTTTATAAGTTTCGTTTTTATTAATTCTGCTTTTTTTTTTTTACTATGTGCGCTGTGTTTCTGTAGCTCAACGCTCTGGTCTGCTCCTCTCCCCTCCCTTCCCTCGGACCCAGGGGCTTTTATCAGCGGCAGCCTTATCACTACGTTTAATGTCTTTCCACTCCTACCAAAATGTCCAAATTAAAATCAATAGGAGAGTCCGTAGCTGTGTTTCATGCTCTTTTCTTTTTAACGACAGTGGTGCTTCGGTGGGCGTGCTGCCTTGGCTTGAATTCAGGTGTATAAAAATTACGTTGCATATAATTTAGGTGCGCACTTTTAAGGGTCATTTCAAGAAACTTGCAACATCAGGAGCTTCAGCTCAAACCCATTATTCCTTCTCTTGCCTCTAAAGAAGCCCTTTACAGTCTTTATTTATGCATTTTGCCCACTGTTTATCCCTCGCACACAGCGCACAAGGGTAAAATCGAGCAGCTGGATCATTTGTAAAGACGCAGCGTGAACCCCTGTATGATTTAAGGGTTGCAGCTGAGGGGAAAATGTTGGACCTTCTAGGCTTGATCAAACTCCGCCTCATTCACAAATTAGACCAACATGGATAGATTAATGATAAGCTGTAGTTTCATTATCAACTACAATAGCATAAAAAAAGAAACAAATCGGTTGCATTTACAACAACACAACCATAATAACAAAGGTTGTGGAAATAAAATTATTGCGTCTACCTCCTGCCGAGGTCTGAGCGCCAAACTCTTAAAATATTGTATCAATAAAATTCTTCTAATTGCCTTTTCTTTCTGTGTGAGTTTTTCAGATTGAAATCTTTCTAGCATATTTTTAGCTTCAACTGAAAACTCAGAACAATGTTGGCTGTGAGGAAAACTAAAACCATATTTGCAAAACACCCTAAATTTCCCAACGCCGCTCCACCTTCCCCATCTAAAATCGGCCATCAAGCAAAGGAAAGGAAAAATTAACGTAAATTTATTAAGGCATTATTTTTAAAACACTTAAAATAATGTCCACGGCTTCTGTTTTCGTTCTTTTTTTCTTGTTTGTCTTTTATGGTTAATATATGTGAGAAAACGCAGACCTGAGATCAGTTTCAGCAGGATTCACCTTCCTGCGTCTTGCGCCTCTGAAAGAAGCTTGCTTAAGCTCCTTAATGAGGGGAATGGATGCAGAGTCATGACACCGTCTCAACACACACACACACTGATTGCTTATGCATGCATATTTGCTCCAGAGAATGTCTATAAATCCTGTTTCTGCTAAAATGACTTCAGATAAACTCAGCAGCTCCACACGTCCAAACACATTGAAGGAAGGGCGAGGAAAACAGGAGACAAAATAACGGAAATCAATGAGGGATAGATGAAGTCTGGTCACATCAAGGTTGTGATACAAAGTTCTGATATTCTCTTCGTTAACTCACGTAGCGCCACGAAAAGCTCTGGAGAAGTGCAAATAACAATGAAGTGGCCCAAGGTAAGGACATACTGCATGATTAAACTAAAGAGAAGAGAAGAACCACCTGACAGCTCTAAAAGTATCATTTTAATCACCCAAACATCTTTTCATCACAGAATAATCTGCATCAATATAATGTTTTCATCCTAATAAAGAAAGCCAACATAAAAACCTTTACAGTTTGAGTGGCCCTTCTCAGCTTCTTCTCAGCCCAATTATTCATTTATATAGCCCTTTATAGAGCCTATAAAGGCAACCAACATGATTTATGATTAAAAACCATTAAAAAAACATACAGAGATAAAAAGAAATAGCTTAGAACCATAAGAACGGATTAAAAATCAGTAACAGAATCTTTTTTTCACGCAATCTCCCTGAGGAGCGGAAGAGCAAGGCAAGCCGGTCTTGCGCATCCACAACCATTTTACTGAGGGCATTTGGCCTGACAAAACAAAAAACCTGATGTTATTTGTTTTTTTTAATAAGATTCTAAGGAGAACTCACAAATGCAGCAATATCAACTACATGAAATGTTTTATACAGTGATGTCATAGAACCTTTAAATACAGAGGTAGGGGTGGAGAAATGACGAATGAATCAGAGGAGCAAATAAAAGGAGCTGTGGAGCAGCTGAGGCAATATCAAGGCAGGGTAGCTGAGGGAGGGAGACTAATTAACAGATGAACAGAGAAACCTGTTTTAAGAACTGCAAACCAAGGGAAAGATAGAGATCTAAGAGAAAAGAGGTTCTCTTCTTTTACTACTCTATCTCTGTGAAGCTAACAGCAGCACAACCAGCTGCCATAACAGCTGTTAATGCACAAAACATTTTGTTCTCGCTAATTCAGCACTAAAACTGGGGACATTTCTGGGGACAGGTTTAACCGGGGACAGGTTGTCCAAAGACTGTCCTCAGTAATTGCGGATGTCTGGTCATCTTAATTTAAATAGTGACATCACTGTTATGTTTTCAATTGCTTAAACAAAAAGCTGTACCAGTGTAACACGTCACACTTTACTCTCAAGTTCGGTAATATTTGCAGCTTTCCTGCCAGTTGTATAAGTTTAATAAATAGGTAATTATTTCTGACTTTATGTCACAAATCAATTTTTACCACATCAATTTCTCCGCTGGTGTTTTATTTTTATTTTTTTTATTATGGCAGAAAGCAGCCTCCGGAAGCACTGTTGGCTTCTGGGCCATGTAGTTTTACTTGGATTACAGTGTACACTTATTTAAAGGAAACTTTAAAACGGCACTGCCCATCCTATGATTTTATTTTTTGCATTATTGCCTTAATCCCTCTTGTTCCTGCTCCACTTAACTTTTTTTTAATCATTTACTGTCCCAATTAAGGGATTATTAACTACGTTGACTCACATTCCACGGGAATCCCATGTCCTGTGGGATTCTAAAAAAAATGTCATCATCTTATCCGGGACTCTTTATCTATTTTTAACACTTTATCATAAAAACGTAGATGGAGCATGTATGCAAAACGTGCAGCTCCACTCCACTTGTAACACTCTTACCTTTTTATATAAACTATTTAAGGTTTTTGACCCCAAAAAAAACATATAAATCTTTAGTTTGCTCCCAAACAGAGCAATGTTACATGAAGTTAAGATGCGCTGTCCTTACTTCATGTTCATCTTATAAAAACAACATTTTTCAGTTCAAAGTTTAATGAGTGAACTCCCCTTATGAGCAAAATCACACATATAACCTTCTATGTTTTTATGTTTTTTCTTCAACCTATTCAATTGTTTTCTTAATTGAGCGAATTTCATAAATCGTGGTGAAAAAGGACTGGTTCCAGTGTCATAGATTTATTTAAGTAGATCATTTTACTGGCGGGAGAGGAGCTACGTATCCTTTCTAGACTGGTATGGCCAGGAGGAAATGGATGGATGGATGGACAGAATTAGTATTTTTTTTGTTTCAGCCTGAAACCCACAGACCCATTAAGCATTATCTTTCGTACACATGCATAATTACTGTCATCGAGTTACCATAATTAGATCTTGATGAGACACCGGTTCAGAATTCACATAAGACACACAGACACAAATCAAAGATATGCGCAGAGAAGACCCTCAAACATGCAGAACGAAAAAGCTAAAATTAAAGTTAAGCTGTAGAGCAGAAAAGAAAGACTTATGAGAAAGGGGAGAAACAAACTGCTTGTTTTCAGATTTTTGGATCAACACTAACATCTCAGAATGTGTCTGATCTAGATTTGTTTTCTCATCAAGTCCTCTCACTACTTCCTGTTTCTCTACGAGCCTTTGTTGCTGCAGCTCGTTGGTAATGTTAGCCTTTATGCCACACCGACAGACTCTGCAGGAAGTCCAGAGCAGCTTGTTTACCTCACAAATACAAAAACCAAAACACGACACGCGGCTTTTGTTCAAGGGAGAAGAAAAAAAAAAGCACAGAGCTGTAAGCACTGAAGCATCACAGTGTGAGACCTAAACGCTCACCGCCTCATTCCTACTGCCATATATTCACAGATAAACCGTTCCTCTGTTCGGCGGCGGTGAAGAGGTCAGGTCCCATCAGAGTCTTCCTCACTGGCGTCGGGTCACAAGGTTTTCAGCTGTCGGTCCGCTTCACAAACCTTAACAGAATACGCCACCGTTTAATCTACAGCTGAAGTAAAGGAATTATTCCAAATGTCCTTCAAAATCACTACAGCTTTCACACATAACTTCTTTTTTTAGATTAAATGATAAACCATGAAAAATCAGCTTGTGGCATTCAAGAGGCTGTTCCTAAACCCTCAAGAGTCCACAATAAAGAGTGAAACGTGTATTTTTAAGATGCTAAAACAGTAGCAAACATTTTGTATCTAAACAGTAAAACATTAAACTACTTTCATGTCTTTACCTAAAGTTGAATGGCTTGAAATAAGAGTTAATTTACAATAAACGTCTGTTTTAAAAGAGTAGGAACAAGGGCTGCATAAGGAGAGGCTTTGCATACAGATGTTAGGATCCTAAACCACTGAGGGGCCCGGGGACGTGCATACATTTATAAGAGAATAATGTAATATTATGCTATGCAATATTTGTACTAGTTCATATTTCTGCCATGACTGGATCTGTCCAATGAGGAGTTAAGACAAACTTGACCCTTTTCACTTTGCTTTTAGAAGTTATTGTTCGCAGCTGGAGTAAAACATGTAAGTTTTGAGAGGATTGTTATTCTGACATGAAGAAGAGGATCGGCTGAATTAGAACGCCTCCCTCAGGTTCTGGTTCAGGTCTTTGTGGGATTCATTTTATCAACCTATTTCTAATTTTTTTTTAAGGACTGAGGTTTTGCATTTTTGTGCCGTTAATATAGTATGACAGTAAAAAATAAGTGAAAAAGCAGCCAAGCCCAAAGAAAACTTATGTAACATCTTCGCTTTAAAACTGACTACTACTACACATATAAATCCTTTACTCTTTTTTGTTGTAACGGTTTTATGCTGTTTTTTCTTGCTCTAAGAAAGGATCTGAACAGTTTTCATAAAATGGCAACAGAAATGTTCCAATTCGCTGTAACTTGGTGCTCTGGATGAAATCTTCCTCTTTACCGACCGGCTTCTACAGGAAGCAGCAGCTCTGATGGAGGACAGGAAGTTGTTTCCTGCTGCTGCAACGACAGGAAACAACTTCCTCTCCTCCGTCAGCCTCAGCTGCACTTCTCTGACTGCAGAAACGGACCTTTAAAAATCCTCTCCACTTCTCAGGTGACAGTATTTGTGGTGATGAGGTGCACAAAAACAGACTCCACACGCTGGAGTAGAGACCGATAGATTACTTTGGGGCGAGACCAAATAATGCAGATCATTCATCCCAACATTGGAAGGTTTTGTGAAGCAGACAAAGACTGAATAAAATGCAGAGAAAACACCTCATAGATCCTCTTTTTCTTTACATTTCTACTTTTTTAAGCTTACAGATAACATCTGGGCTTTGTCTGTTTTATCAAGGTCTTTTATATCCTGTAATTCCAGTTAAAATCAGCCTCAGTTCTCCACTCTTGGTGCATCAGCTCAAAGTTTTCCAAGTGTCTGACCAGATGCAGATGTTTAATGTCTTCTTGCTGGCTGCTCTGTGGTGCCGTTATTCTTGTTGCCTTGCAAAAAAAAAAAAAAAAAGTCGAATGGATATACTGGAAAAGACACAATTGCTGACAGGTCGCTTTGGTTTCATCTAAATTCAAAGTGTAATTTTAAAAAGATTATGATACTAAAGCAGGATCAGATTACCCGTACAGTTTGGGTTGACCAGCATAATGATATTAATCTATGAAATTAATCAGTGATCATGCACTGGGAGGTGGCATTAGTTTATATCTTTCTATCCAACTCCGACTTGCGGTGTTCCTTTATTTCTCTTTCAATAAATGTTTTTGTTGTCACAAAATTAATTTTATATTACTTTTTTATCTTTGGCACCAAATTTAAACAATGCAGCATCAATAAAGGCACTTTTCCTCCTCTGTAGGCGACTTTAATAATTGATCTTCTTATTTCAGGCTGGTTGAGCTGCAGTCCACTGAGATCAGGCAATAAACTAATGGCTCAAGCACAACACAGGCAGCAGCCATGCTATTACACTGCCAATACCCACATTAATGCGGCATTAAAGTTTTACTGCAAAGCTTATTATTTATTTATCTGCTATTTATCCAAGGAAAGTGTAAAAATGTGACGTGTGTGCAATGCTCCGTCGTGTTGCTGCTGCATGCCTGGAGGAGGCTGGGCCCATTTTTGATGCCGCTGCAGCTGCGCTCACTTATTACATTCATTTCTGCAGGGCCACCTCTGCCATAACCTGCTGCACATATAAAACAGCTTTACCTGCTGCTAACACGTAAATATTGTTGACGGTGAAATATGATCTGGGAGGAAAACAACAAGAGAAAAGATGGTTTTATAATTTATTTTAGTACCTCGATTCACTGAGGCAAACACATTATATAGATTCTGTTAATTATGATTTCTTTCTACCTCCAGCTAATAAAAACAAAGCATTTAAAATTGGAATATTGCATCAGACCAATGGAAAAGCAACATTTCCCATGCAGAAATGGGGGGACTTAATGAAAAGTATAATATTATTGAAATGCATATTCTAATTTAATGATTTTGACTGAATTTGGTCAAACAAAGGCTCGACCGTCCTGCTGCTTAGGGCCTTTGCTCACATTGAGCTGATTTTTTAAGTCTGGAGGCTGGGAAGGGAGGCTCCTTCTATCCAGGCAGATTTTCCTCATTTCACCCTGACAGATAGTTAGTACATTAACCCCTCAGCCTTTTAAATCTATTTATTGTGTCAGAAGAAGTGGTGACTCAGGTTTCTTCTACTCCGTCTCCCCTCACTGCCCACTTGTTCATCTTCTACGCCACAATTCATCATTTTTTCCCCCTCAGCTTTTATTTCCCTGAGGGAAAAAACATCTTAATCAGGCTCCTTTCTGCTACAGATGAGTCTGCCTAATCAGAACCTGCTGAGATCATTTGTTATTTTTTGGAAACCTGCCACCGGGATGAGGAACCATTCAGAGCAATTTTAATTACATTTAGTTTTTCATGCCCAGTTCCTCAAATGAATTTATGACAGTGTGAAGAATTACCGCAGCTTTTATATGGCGTTCTTAGTGTTTGAATTAGCCGTTCTCAGAGCTGGAGTGACATGTATTTTACCTCTTTGGATGTAGGCGGTAATGATGGAGGGGAAGGAAAGAAGCGACCTCTGAGTTAGAAACTCACTGAAATGTTGAAAGAAAAGAAGTGGAGGAAGCAAGCGACCACATTAAGTCACGAGTAGGTGCTCTACTGACATAACACCACTAAACTAGACATGGATGAACTGTGTGTGGAGCTCATTTAATGTCTGACGCAAACATCAACACTGAAGTAATCCTTAAATTTCAGGCTGAAGCCTTCTGAGTCTGACCACTTGCTTCTGTATTGCTGTGAATTAAACTTTGACTGATTTTAAAGAGAAACTATGAGCCAACTGGCCAAGTTGTTTATATCTGCTTATATCTGCTCATCATGGGCGTTAATATCCAAGCCACTGTTACTGAAAAACGTGTAACAGCCATGTTGGTCCACGAGGGAAAAAATAGTATTGTCTCAGTTTGGCTCCTTAATATGTTTTATTTAGCCTGTTTATTTACAGTTTGCAACCCGGGTGACTATTAAGTTTCTAGCAGCGAAAAATATAATGGCCGCCATTTCTCATGTTTTATGTGGAAAACTTAAAGGTGCATTGCCAGGTTATTTGACTTTTTCTTTATTTATACATCAGCAGCTCAGTCTGGTTGCATACAAAGTTTTTATGAAAGATTATCACACCCTGCTGGTGTATTAGTTGTTATTTTGGTGTTTTATGCTTTGTTTTTGCTCAATTTGTTACGAAATAAAGCGTTTGGTGTTTATTTTTAATAACAGAGGAAGTACGTACTGCACATGCACAGCAGGGATTAAACAAAGAAGCGGCTAACGGCGATTAGCATCTCCCAGAGAAACAATGAAGAAAGGTCTAAGATCCAATGAAAAAAACCCACAAAAAAAATATGTTTCCTTGAGGGAAAAGCCTGGATTGTCTCTGGGAATCCAGTCTGAACGTTGGTGTTCACTGAATCAGACGCTAAACCTGCCGAGGCTCAGATGTGACGCAGAGTTGACTGACATGAGTAAATGTTCTGATATGAGGCTCTTAGAGTTGCTGTAGATCGTTTATTTAATTAATAAAAGTTGGTCTTCATCACGCCGAGCTGCTGCTTTACTGAGAGGAATTGCAGAGGCTCAGTCTGAGTCCGCCATTATTTAATACTGATTTATTAATTAAGCAAACTGGCATTCTGATTGTTCTGCGATACTGCCACTAGATGGCGCCACGTCTGTTTATATCTGCTAGTCGCTCCCAAGAGCAAATCATTTTTCAGCTCAAAAAGGACAATAAAAACACTATCAAGATGGAGGCTTAATGTATATAACCTTATTTTATCATGATCAAATTATTTTTGGTCTTTTTTATAAGCACATTACGTGGCTACATACCTTTAACATTTAAAGAAAGCATCTACGTTTTTATGCATTTTAATGGCATTTCTAGCAAGAAGTATGCATATCATTTCATAATCGTAGTTCAGGGAATGTAGACAATCTTTATATAAATAACTTATTTATTTGTTTATTTATCTATTTATTTTTTACATAACCTGTCCAGCACTGTAGCACTCAGAAATGTTTTTTTTAGTATCAATGAGAAGCCCAAAAGGTTTACCTTCACAAGTGGAGAATTACGGTTTTCACTAATGCTCCAATTGGTATATAAAGGAAGTCTGTATAAAAGACTTTATTAGACAATATTTTGGAATTATTTCAAATGCAATGAACCAATGGAAACAGAGATAGAAATGATGGGAGAAAAGAGAAGAAAGAAAGGGAGAGCGGTGAGGCTAAAGGATAAATGGAGAGGAGATAAGAAAAGAGAAACAGAAAAAAAAAGTAAAGACAAAAAAGGATTCTGCTTCTATACCTGCAGAGAGAGCAACAAACAGAACAACCGACGCATATATAATAATAACATCATGGAACAATATGAATTAATGCAAGATGTATTAAGTGGCAGCCGTAGCTAAATATAGAGTTTATCTGTGTATCTGTAATCCCCTGGATCCAAACCCCTGTAGATGTTTATGTGAGTCTGCCTGTAAACACAAAATGCTCAGCAATGAGTGTCAGGAGCCAAATTCCCACGCCCCCCTGGGCTGGAGGCAGACGCAGAGGAGATCAGAGCCCCAGGCCTCCAAATGGCCCCCAGAGCATGGACCAACACAGGAATACCACCCCCCCCCCCCCCCCCCCCCAGTGAAGAGCAGAGGAGCGGCGCAGGGAGATCCCCAGCATCCACAGCGCAGAAGCTCCAGGGAGCCTCAGTGATTACTGCGTAATAAATCTTTCATTTATTAGGCCACATCCACACAAAGCCTAACAAAGCCGTGTTAAGGTATCTGCACCGAGGAGTTTGAGTGTAATGTGGCAAACATCCGAAGCCGAAGAAGCCGTAATAGGCGTTGTAATACGTATGCTATGCCAGAGGATGGCGACCGCACTAACCGAAGCAAGGAACGTAACGATAAACACATTGCACCTGTGCAGGGAGGTGCTGCAGGAAGAAGAAGAAGAAGAAGAAAAAAGAAGAATGATGACTGCTTTTTTTGAAATTGGAGGTCCAAAGCTCTAATTTCAGATGCGTATAGATTCCTGTTTGGCAGGAAATAAACGGGTTAAACATCCTGCTCACTATCGGAAGTATCCCAAAATAAGAGTCATCAAAAGTAAAGTGCCATGGATGATGTAGGTGTGACAAGCTAACAAACTAACAAACTAAAATATGCGATTTCTAATCCCTGGTCAGGACACAGACTTTTAGGAGATCAGAACATAGAATATATCACTGGTAATTTAATACCTTACCCATATATTACGATAATTTGTCTTTCTTTAATTATTTACCCATGACCAAAGTTCTCTCTGCAGAATCACGAAGCTGCGTACTTTGCAGCGTCTGGTGTAAATTTACGCTTTTAAAAACACGACGCTGAGACGCCGCCCGTTTATTTCTTCCTCAAAGAGGCCATATTTGATTCTACTGCGTCAGGACAGCGGCAGGACCGAGTAACACTGTCAGCAGGGTAATTACCATTTGTTACGCTAAACCTTTTTTTACTCCATCATGATTCACTGAAATCGGGGACATTTCTGGGGCAGGTCATCCAAAACGGGTTCTGTCGCCGTAAATTGGTGATATCTGGTCACCCTGCCGAAGGGGCGGAGTGATATTATACACTTGGGAAGAATATTTAGTGCGCCTTATAATCTGGTGTGTCTTATCTGTGGACAAAGACACACATAGACACTGAAAAATACGCTACAGCTTTTTCAGTGAGACTGGGTTGTTAATATCAGATTAATTTAGAGCTTTTAAAGAAAACTTGTTCAGGATAGGTAAAATGAAAAAGCTGGGAATAACGAAAAGTAAAATCCCAGTAGTTACAATTTTTAACCCAAAGCTTTATTGCAGTTTAGACGCGACAGCAGGAAGATGTTTCCGCTCTGAGCTGAGTTCCCCTCTACTGCCACCCGAGCAGCGCCGAGGCTCAGACGACTTGACAGGAGCTGCGTGACGCCAGCAGCGTGGCCCTGGCACACACAGCTGATTAGACAACGTTTTGATGCAACTGACACCTTCAATTTCCCCCCAAAAACAAGCACAGCTCAGTTCAAGGGGCGGGGGGGGGGGGGGGGGGGGGGGGAACTTCTGCAGATATGTGCAGAAAACAGGAGCAGTGGATCTGCTGAATGTTTGTGGGGGGTGTCCAGGTCCAGTGCTCCAGAGCTACTGTCCTGCAACTTTTAGATGCGTTCCTTCTCCAACACCTGAATCAAATAAACGTCCCTTCGCCAGGCCTCTGCAGAGCAGCATGACTGGATGAGTGGATTCAGCCATTTGACTCAGGGCACTCCTGTTGTCTGCCTGTCACAGAGAAGCTCGCTTCGTGATGCATTCACAGACTAAAACAAGTGGGAGTTTTGACGCTTCAGATGAAGGGAAAATTTGGTCTGACCTTCCAACTAACAGTCCGCAGTGATCAAAGTGAACCTGGCTGGTTCTAGCCTCGTGAGACCATCCTGATCTCGCGAGCTTTCAAGGTTTCACTCGCAGATCAGTCTGGCTACTTTCCGTTAAAGAAAATTTGGAGCCGTTCACCAAACGAACGTCCAATCAGCGTTGGCTTTGAGGCGGGTTGAGGTGTGACGCAACGAGCAGCGCGTCAGTTCAGTCTAAAGAACATGGCGGCTTCAGCCGATGAAAGTAGCGTTAGCGTGGCTATCGAGCAAGTTTAATCGGAATTACAGAGTATTTCTTTGCTGAGCTAACGAGCCTTTACCTGCAGCAGCAAGAGTAGCTTGGCTTGTGGTTGTGTTTTCGTCGTCGCTCGTAACAGAACGACGACGAATCTGATTGGTTTATTTGGCCCGTCTATCACCAACATAGGCCAATCAGCTAACCAGTATTTTCGCCCCTTCCCAAAATTACTTCAACGGAAGGTTACCGGATGGATATGCGGAGCAAATCTATCTGGCGGAGTCAGGTTAGGCTGGTTTAGCCCACCAGCAGATTGATCGGTGCAGGCCAGCTGTCGTTTATCACATGACTAGGAAGGTTTTCCTGTTTTGATCTGTTCCTGGTTCATTTTCTGAACCTCCAGAACTGCTAATGTGTCGGCGGCTCAGAGGCAGAAGATGCACCAGAGAACGTCTCTCATCTTTACCGTCACACCTTTTCTTTCCACGTTTGACCCAACAATATGACCTAGAGGTGTGCTGCCTGTAAACCGGTGTTCATGCAGAATGTTGGGCCTGTCTGGCTCATTGATCCTGGTAAATGTTTGAGTAGTTCCAATCTATAGCTTTAAGCTCCAGGAGCCAAGCTCTGCTCTCTTCTGATGAATCAGTGGCGCTGAAGGAGGGCAAAGACTTACGATCGGCCTTGTTTCTCACAAACTTTAAGAAAATCCGTTTTTTTTCCACCTTTCTTTTCTCTTTGCTTATTTTTCCGAGGGTTATGCATCCTCAATGTCACAACTTTTCAAACTTTCTAAAAGAAACCGATCCGTATGTCTCCCCACACGCGCGCTTCTGATAAAGTGAAGCTGACAGTAATCAGATGCATCCGAAAAGGTCAAGGCTTCCCCGTTTCAACGAGCAGTCGCTTGCCGCCTAAACACATTACTCACAGGATTAAATTCAATAACCTCATTCCCAGACGCATGTGACCGACAAATCCATAACAGCGCCACACACACCATTGTTGTGACAACCTCATTTTTGTGAATTCGTTAGAGCGGCGTTTGATCCTGCATATTGACACAGTTAAAAGTCGAGTCTCTGTCATGGCGGTGGTGTCGATGACAACGGAGAAGTGCTGAGTTACATGATAAACTGCAACTCAGAGACATGAAGGTCAGCACAGAAACCCTCTGTGCACAAGGAGACTAATGATTGTGAGAATCTGCTGTCAGTGACTCGTCTCTTTTTAATAAGCTGCAGAGAATTAAGGACAAACTGAAGTTTTCTGACCTTCTATTCACCAGGGTGTCATCAAGAAATGTTTCCCTCAAAGATGCAAAGATTAAAGGTAGAGTCGACGATTTTTCCGGAAGTTTCCCCAAATCCCTTTTTGAGGGATCATATGAAGAAAATCTCCCAAATCCACTTTGGTCTTATTTCTTTCTACTGAGGCCTTCCTCTTCTTCTCATAAACGTGTACATGGTTCGCTTCTTGTGACTCTCAGCCATGTTCAAAGTCAGCGGCGCTACGATGAACGGCTAACACCGAATCTAACCGCTGCTGACAGCGTTGAACAAGCTCTGCACTGGTGGCAACCCATTTTTTTTCCCTCTCCTCCAGGAGTTTGCTGCACTCCTGAAGCGTTCTTCAGTCCAGCTCAATGTCCCACTTTTAACTTCTTAAATATCCAGTAAAACTTTTTTTTCTGTGGCTTGGTGGGCACCTTCTCAATCTTTGCAACCATTTCCTGACAACTTCTGCCTCTACGTCTGTGCTCACATCCTTACAGGAGCATATACAGCACATGTATATGCACACAAACACCCACAGCGTCAAAGAAGCTAAGCAGAAATGTCCACTTAAGTGTATTTCCTGTTAACTTTAAATCTATGAAGTTGTCTTATCCTTGCGGGCCAACCTGACTATTTTAAAACGCAATTTGAGAAAGAGGAATTTGAACAAATATATGAAAAAAAAACATTTATTACAAAATGTGTTCTTTGCTTGCAACAATAATAACAAAATTCACTCCATACTCACCCAGAAGATTTAAACGAGGGTTAGATAGATTACTGGTGAGCTTACAAAGGATCCCACCATAAAACCAAAACATGTCATACACTGATCTGCTTTAATGTCCCCAAACAGCACCGTGCATGTCTTTAAATGTTTAGTCAGTCCATGAGTGTGCTTGAAATTGTGTGATTTGTGTATAAAAAGAGCCTGACTGACCCATGGAGTCACACAAACCCAGATGTGACGATCATCCCTGGCTCTCTGCGTGTGAACTGCTGGGTTCTGTTATTTGGTAGTCGATGTAGGAAACTCTGAGAGCTGATTAAAGTTTAACTCAGTGCTTCAGGGATCACCACAACACAGACGTATGCAGTCAGCATGTGGAGCACGCATCAAAAACATGCACACACCTGCAGGAAGGCACACACCACCACGCTGGCTCAGCTCACCTGCCCTGACTAAAACTCCTGCTTTACTTTGGCTTTGCTTTGCTGGCGCCCAAATACAAAAGATTTACACTCAAGGTTCAGTTTAAGACCCAATGCCTCAACGCCCGATACTTTGAAGAGCCAGCATTTGCAGATTTAGTGTTGTTCTTTGCAAAGGAGCTCAACGTTGGCCAGAGGAGTCTTTCCACACTCTTCTAAGAGAGGATACGACCGAACTCACCAAAACAAATAATTATCCACAAGGCAGGAATTCAAACCCACAATGAGAACTGTTGCATATCATTGTTTTATCTCTACTAATAATAGTGTTATATTTCTTGGACAACCTAAGCATGAATTATTGTTGCTTTTCTGTCTCAAAGGCATCTAAATAATGTTATGCATTCATGTGTTTTTTGTGTAAGAAAACCATGAAACTTTAGTACTTTATAATAATAGTCGGCAATAATCTGTTCATGCTGCTGGAATAAATCACAAATATGTCCAGATTTTCTAGATTAAAAATGGTTGTTTGTTGTTTTGACTGGTAAACACATTTGAGAAACAGAGTATTGTTAAAAACAGAGACTGGAGTTTGTAGTTTTCTAGTTTTACCAACAAAAACAAGCCAGTCACCACTAACTAAGCTCACATCAGAGCTCAAACGATCCTGTGCTGCAGCCCTCAGGTTAAAGACTTCTGCCTTCCTCTAAGCTCGCTAAATATTTTAGACACTTTTAGATGCCGTGCTAATATTTTATGTGAGAGACTTTCTGCGATTATCAGCCTTTTCATGCACGACTTCAGCAGAAGACAAAGCGCTCAGGATTGATGGACAAAGGGTAGGGACAGAAGAGAAGCCTAGGAGCTGAACTACACGGGCTCGTGTGACACGCCGTGATCAAATACAAAGTTAAGGTTGGAGCAGACGGTTTAAGATTCTCAGGCAGACGTTTGATAAACGACGTGCCGACAGCGCTGTCACCGTGACTAACCTAATGGATCAAAGGCTGCAGACAAACCCCAGGGTCCCAGGAACTGCGTGCGGCAGCCGGGTGAGAGGACCGAGGTTTATGATGAATAAATGGATGATGGATGAAGGAAATGGGAGCCAATGCGTTTGGCAGCAGCTGAGCTCCAGATATCAACAGGGAAACACTTGACGGAATAACATCCATCACGGGTGCAGCCGAGCGGAGAAGCACAGAAATATCTGCGGATATTAGGGCCAGTTTATGAGCGTCATCTTCACAGTGTTAGTCCTTTTAGCGGCCAGTGCTTGTGCAAGATGACGTAATGCTGAGAAATACTGCAGATTCTCCAGGACCTGCCTGTGCACAGAGAATATTTGTTGGTCCGTTGACACATTGTCCCAATATTCTCCACAAATTATTCACAAAAAAGGGGAAAAAATAACAGCAAAACCAAAATTGGCTCCAAGAAAACCTAGAACCTAGTCATAAGCACTGCCGCTTGCAGTAGGAAGTTCCTTGTACCAGTCACTACAAGGATAAGCTAAGATACAATTACATTTTATTTATATAGCGCCAATTCATGATACATGTCATCTCAAGTCTCTTTCCAAAGTCAGACTCCATCAGGTCCTCCAGGTTGGTGAGAAAGTTTCCTCTCTAAGGAAACCCAGCAGGTTGCATCAAGTCTCTCCAAGCAGCATTCACTCCTCCTGAAAGAGCGTAGAGCCACAGTGGACAGTCGTCTGCATTGTTGATGGCTTTGCAGCAATCCCTCATACTGAGCATGCATGAAGCGACAGTGGAGAGGAAAACTCCCCTTTAACGGGAAGGAAAAACCTCCAGCAGAACAACAGACATACAGACAATGGATGGATGGCAGAAGTTTAAATTAGGTGGCGATATAGGGCTGGATCTGCTGCCCTGTAAGGTTTCCTGGTTCTCTATCAGCTCCATGCATGAGCAGTGGCGACTGGTCATTAGGAGAAGGTGGGGCTGCGCTGCCTACAAGTAAAATCAAAACGTCATTATAACAGAAATAAATATTTCGATGTGCCAGAATATACTGTATATATTTCATTTACAGTATATTCACCGGAACCAGCTCCTCTCTGCTGATGACAATATTTAGCATTAGGAAAAAAATCAACTGTGCATGCCCAGAGTTTTGTGGCTATGATGCTAACGGCACAAGTTTAATGCTAGTTGGGAATGTCTTCTCTGTTAATGACAGTTTAGGAAAAAGAATATATTTGGTTTTAGGATCCAATGCACAACAGCTTTGATCTACATGTATATTTAAGTTTTTGGATGTGGTCTTCCACAGCTAACTCTCCATCCCTGATTTTTTCCATATTATTATCATATGTCCTAGATTTCATTCTCAGCATCTTTTTATTTTAACAAGAGTTTGTCTTTTTCCGTCCTGTGCATCTTCAGCACTCACATTAAAATGTTTATTCTTATATCCTGTTTTTACTGTGGCATTCAGAGCTCAGATGATATAAGCTAAGCTGAGGAGAAGATGTCACCTGAATTGTGAACACATGAACAGTTGATACTGACCAAAAAAAGGTGTGTAAAAAACAAAGAGAGAAATAGATTCATCTTTAGAAACTGTGTTAATGGTTCTTTGTGCCGTTTAGACTTCAGTAAGGACCATGGGACACATCAATGTGCATTTTGATCAGCCAATCAGATCTGATGTGATTCTGTAATAACCCTCATTTTGTCTGAAATAGTAATGTAATAAAATGCTTGAAACATAGTTTTATTGAGCTAGATTTAAACTAGACATGTTTATGTCTAAATTCCTCTAAAATTACAATTATTTCAATGTTTGTTAATCCGATAAAGACGATTGTTTAACGAAAAGATGTCAGCTGAGCAAGAAAACATGATTTTCAATTTGGTCATTCTGAAACATTTATGGAGATTCAGAGCAGAAACCAACATGTAGTTCTTTGATCCTTTTAGCCACAAAAAGAGGAGCAATAAAGAGAAATTATACATTTTGTGACAAATGAGATGGCCGATGATGATGAGAGAAAGAAAAGAAGACAGAGAAGGGAGGACGGCTTTCTGCTGAATCAGGGAGGTGGCAAAGTTTCCAAAGACTGAAACTCCTCAGCTTCTGCCTGCGAACGGAGCCAGGCAGACCTCCACAGTTAATTTACATTAATGAGAAAGCAGCTGAACATTTCAGCAAAGCCACAAAGAACTCAATAACAGACGGACGAGGAAAGAAAGATGCTGACTTAGACGCAGGAGGAAAGATTAAAGACGAGTGAGTCGGTTAGAAAACAAGCAGTGAGCCAAAAAGCTCTCCAGAGCCGGTCCGCTGCACAGAAACGTATTCATGAGCCGTCATCAGAACAGACCGCATTGTCAAACAGAAATTTACAAAGCTGCTGGTTTCTGGTGAGGTTCAGTTTTTATGGACGATAAAAAAACCATCTGATGGATCACAGAGTAACGATCACGATATATCGGAATCTGACTCGTCTTTATTGTCACTGTGCTCACGCAGGATCCATAAGGAAGCTTAGTTTTCACGGTTTCCACAGTACAAAGGAGTAAAATCACTAACAAGAACATTTTAAATGGGGTTTGAATCGGAGCAATTAAGTGCAGTAAATAGTCTAAAGAGGAGCGATGGCTTTGACAGCTCTGAGGAACAAACTGCCTCTTAAGAATCGTTACTATCTTCATGCTACTGTAATGACATCTATCTGTTAGCTGTGACTCTGCTGAACCCTAAAAAATAAAAATAAAAATGTAACACTTGTTCATCGCCTGTTTGTTTGTTAGTTTTTTCCTCGTTATGTGAACCGGAGTGGCCAAAGAGAAATTTTGCCACGGTGACAAATAAAATACTGTTGAGTCCCGATTCCTGATTTTGGTGCGACACAAAATTCACTCCGGTTGACAAAAAACACACAGACACAAGTCAGGACTTAATGTTTTCAAACTGTTCTTCAAGAAATGAGTTGAATTCACCAACAACACTTTCTGAGAAAGTCCAAATAGTCCTCCCCCATGTGATCAGATTTAGATGTTGGAGTTAAAAAGACAGACAGCGCTCATTTCAAAGAAAAATGTAAGTTACTGTGCAGCTGCATGAAAGTATCAGAGAAACACTCTCTGATACTTTTTAAAGCATAAAAATAGATATTAGCAAAGAAATTTAAATATTTAAGTGAACTGATGCTCAAGACAAAAAGACAGGTAGCAGTCAGTTTGCAGGATGATGGAAAATACTGAGCATTTGGTTGATTATGGGATGCACAGTGGAGCTGTGGGTAGCGCTGCCTTGCAGCAAGAAGGTCCTGGGTTCAAATCCTACCCTTGCCCTGGGTCTTTCTGCATGGAGTCTGCATGTTCTCCCTGTGCATGCGTGGGTTCTCTCCGGGTACTCCGGCTTCCTCCCACGGTACAAAAACATGACTGTTAGGTTAATTGGCCTCTCTAAATTCTCCTTAGGTGTGAGTGAGAATGTTTCTTTGTCCTGTCTGCCTCTGTGTTTCCCTGTGATGGACTGGGAACCCCGCCTCTCTTCCATTGACAGCTGGAGACAGGCAACAGCCAACAGGGGATCAGCATGGTGGAAAATGTATTACGTATAGAGGATCTTTCATCCTGCGTCTAATACGTAAGCAGAACGTTTTAAACAAATATTCCCTTCTTTGAGTCCATGTTGCTGATTCTGTACCGCTCCCCTGAAGGCAGCGGTACAGACAGACTGTGGGAAGGGAGAAGTCAGCAGTGATGGTGATGACTCTCTTCTGAACTCGTCTGCTGTATTTGGAGTATCAGGGAGAGTGGATCCCACAGCTCCCCGTGTAGCTTTGACCTCCCAGGCCAAGTCCTTTCTTTCCTGTGCCATGCAGCTCTGGTATAATGCTGGTGAACTTAGACACAGGATTCTTTCTATTTGGGCTCTCTAAGGGTTCACAAACACTCTGGAGAACAAGCCCACCCCTCTCAGCTTCCCGAGGAAGAAAAGCCTCCGTTGAGCCTTCTTCAACTGGTTTCCTTATATAGGAAATTTTTGACCAATCTGTATAATCTGACCCAATCTGTATAATATGATTGAACTTGACTTTGTAAAGTGCCTTGAGATGACATGTTTCATGATTTGGCGCTATATAAATAAAATTGAATTGAATTGAATTGAATTGAATTGAATTCACCAGGTCAGAGATGTTCTGGGTCCGGGACCAGTTAGAGGAACTTGATGTTATCAACGCGCCCCACTGAGTCTCTGAGTGTCAGCAGCGAGGCGTGTTCTGCCTCCAGAAATCAGCAACTACCTCCTCGGTTTGCCTGGTGTTCAGGACAAGGTTACTGTCTGAACCCCACCGGGTCACAGCTGGTGGATCTCCTTTCTGTGTGCTTCAGATGTGGGCGACTGGGGCTTAGTGTGTGGTGTAGTCACCTTGTAATAAGATGGTTGTGGGTTTAATTCCTGCTACTTCCTGTCACATAGCCATGTGCATCCTAGTTAGGTCTTAGGGTACTGCAGATGGGACAGGGCTGAAGAGTTAATGATGCTGCATCCTTAGCTGATCTCCAGACCCGCTGGGTTGGTGTCCTTGATGTTTTTAAGAAGATCCTCTTGTTCCTGACCACCGATGTCAGGACAGCAGTGCAGTAATCATTGTAGAAGGTTATGGCTAATTCATTTGGGTACTGCAACAACGGTGGAAGATCTGAGACAGGCAGGAACTTGGAACAGCTGCAGGCACTGATGAAATCATTTCAGAGAAACGTCTGCCAGCTGCTCCACACGTGATCTCAAAGTCTAGCCCAGAACCTTATCTGGAGCTGCAGCTCTACAGGTCTTGATCCGTTTTAAGGTCGCAGACCCTGGGTGCTGCAGGACGAGAGGTTGATATTGCTCCTCTAGCTAAGACAAGTGTCAATAGAAGCTTTAGTTGGTAGCTTTTGTAAAACTGTATTTTTTAACATAGTTGGTCAAACTGTCACTATGTCCTGACAGAATAATATGTGACAATCATAGCGGTCCTGGTCAGACCCATCAGAGCCAGGAGGAACGAGTTAGCAGTGTCAGTCACGTGGATGTACGCTGGTCACGTACCGCCGCGTACCGCCACGTACCGCCGCGTACCGTCGTGTGATAGGTATTTATTTCAGACACACAACTATATAATAAATGACAGTATATGTCCATGTAACATAAATTAAAACAATCTGAAAAAGGGTGTATTTGGCAGAAGCAATAAGCTTATAATGCCCACTCTCCAAAGCCAAAAAGATAAAAAGATGGCTACCTTTTATAATACATACTAACATGAGAAAAATAATTATTCTACAATAATAACATTTTGAAAAAAAAGGTAATGCACCCAATATGTTACTGCTCTTAATTCACATGATTTATAATGCAAGCTCAAGCTGACACCAACATCCACGCTGCTCTCACACAGCGCAAACTGCAGGAGCAAGGCTTCAGACAAAAAATGCAAAAAGTAGACAAAACTGGTGAAAATAAGGGCAGCACACAAAAAGTTTCACAGCTTAAAAAAAAAGAACAAATGTAATTGAACGGAAGCGAAGTCCTTTGATGAGTTTCCTTTCCACAACAATCCTGGATGCTGACAGACGAACAGACATGAAGCTACGATTGCAGAAACAACCTAACGCTGCAGGAAAAGTGCCAATTTCTCCAGCACCACCTGCTCAGAGAAGACAGACAGGTAAACAGAGAAAAAGCGGGCTTAAAATGAAGAATTGGACCGAGCCCGAAGTAAAACGGTGGTAAACATCGGAGCAGCTCCACTGTGGGGGAGAAGCTGTGCAGGAAGGGCGAGGAGGAGCGACCTGTACGCTGTGCTTGTTCAGAACTCCCTACTGCAGCTTTAAGGTGTCAGCAGGCTGGGATCATGACTGACCTGCTGCTCTCTGCCCCTTCAGTCCATTAGAGTCCTCACGCCTCTGCATGTTCTAGCCATTGTTCTTGTATCTGGTGTATCTGGGCCGACCATTTGAATTTTGCTTGCATTGGTACCAAGCGAGCCTGGGCACGATATGGTTCCTCCACACTTTAGCCAATTCTATATAGCCACGCTGGACAAACCCTGATGAGCACCCTGTGATGTGACTGCTTTAGTTCAGTCAACTAGTTTAAAAATCTGTCGCATTTGAGAAAGAAAAATTAAAAATTGTGAAGCAAAAAAGGACTTTCTGGAGGCTTTGATGGAGCAGTTAGTGCCTAAGAATGGTGAGGTGAGTCACGCCGCTATGAAACTGTTAAAAAGATAAAAGGCAAATAAAAGCTCATCGGTTGTTAAAGAAAAGACAATCCAAGGAAAAGAGGACATAACGATCAACCAACAGACCCATTAGAATATAGAAACATCTTTGAGACTTCACACTCGCTTCACAGCTGCCAATTTTTATATCTAGTAGCAAAACAAACAAACAAACTAAACTTAATTATCCACACGTCTCACATGCTGGTGTTAAATATTCATTTCAAATCATGTCTCCCTCTTCTCAGCATGCAGCTCCCTTTCCTAGCTGTAACAGTGCATCTCAGTGCAATATGTGCTACAGCCACTGTGAAGCAAAGCACACATAAAATGACCTTAAAGTACGCGTCAAACTCGCGGCTCGCGGGCCAAATCCGGCCAGTCAAGGAGATTTATCCGGCCCTCAAGAGCCAAAAAAGGCATATCATGTCATAATGTAGAGGCATATATCCTTTTGAATTGTATTAAGTGGCTAAAGCTTTGCCTCCTGTAGCAAATGTTATTTTTTTTAACTGTGTAGTAACAGCATCCTGCCACTAGATGTCAGGTTTTCCACAACACGTTAAAACAACTCAGAAATGTCCAGAAAGAGAAGAAGTGATACAGAATGATGAGTTTAAAGTGTAACTCACCACAACAACTTAACTTTCAGATAGACTGGGTCCAAGGGTGCAAATTTTATGTTACTGTGCATTTTTTATACTTCTATGGGAACTGAAATGAAATTATAAAGTTAAAAGTATCATCTATACACGTGTAACCGGCCCTTTTAACGACTTCATGATGCCAAAGTGGCCCCATATAGAAATGAGTTTCACCCCCCTGCCTTAGACCGTACAGGGACGCTGTGGTATGATCTTAAATATTCAGCTGGCCACATAATAATTAACCGATACAAATGGAAAATTGAGTGGATGGAAAAAGTGCGGTAATGAAAGGTGCACAGGCAAGATGGAAAACTGCAGCCTTGAGGGGATGATGAAGCGAAGACCAAAACTTCAAAAAGTTTATATAAAAACGGGGACTGCACCTGGACCAAGAACTTTAAGAACCATAAAACACGGACCTCTCCAGAACACGGACTGCTACTGTCGTTTGAACGTTTGAAATAAGTCCCCCTGTGTGAAATCCTTCTAAACAGCATGTTGAGATATTCACTGTTACACTATATAGCAAATTTATTTATGAACAGCTTTAAAACAATCACAGCTGAAACAAAGTGCTTATCAAAACAGCAAACTATAAACATACATTAGAAGAAGAAAAAAAGGCATAAATAAAATCTAAAATGCTAAGAAAGCCTCACTGATGCTGACAACCAAAGAATAAGTTTGAAGACAAGTTTTAAACGCAAGGAGCTCTGTCTCCTGTGAGCTTCTTTCTGGACCTCGGTACCTGCAGCCGGGATCATTCAAACATTTAAAAATGAGCATAAAAAATCCACCAACAGTTGTTTTCATCCTGGATAACTCTGTTAAAAACCCCAACAACACATCGGTGTCTGCGCACAGTGACCAATGTGCAGCAGCATGTATTCATCATCAGCAGAGGCCCTGAATAATTAACACGTTTCAGCATAAATTTGAGTTTATTTATTTCTGTGTGACATTTTTCTGTTTCCCATCAGCGCAGCCGCCTCTGCTGCAGAGAAAGCGCGCATGAAGCATTAGCCTTCAGTGACTGAGTGTGTCAGGGCTCCACTAACTCACTATGATAGTTTCCATTATGGCTCTTTGCTCCATGACCTTTTGTTCATTTCTACGCTGGATGAAAGTAAAGGTCTACACTCGCATCTGTTGGTATGTAGACCTGAGAAAAACATTCAGAGTGGAACTATCACTGCTGGATTGTTGCTCCTGTAGATGATGTTGCCATTTATTGTGTCCACCTGTAAAGATTTGTTTTGGGATTTTAAAGAAGTCTTCTTTCCTTAAAGTTTTCAGCGTGAATGCCCAAAAGCTGCTCATCAAACCTTTCAATCAACAACACCAAAAAAAAAAATAATATATTTTTATGCCAACGCTGCTGAATGCAAACAAATTAAGATGGGAAATTAACCAACAAAAGAATATGCTCAATTATCCAAACAAGATCTTTCAGCTCCTCCCGCTCTGCTTGAAGCAAGCCGGTCCACTCGTGGGGAGAAAAACACGAGCAGAAACTCAGACTTACCAGATTTCACGGCACCAGCAGCAGAGAAGAGGAGCCAGACTTTAGAGAGAAAGAGCAGCAGCACAACAGCGGCGCCATCCGCATCCACGCTGCGCTCACACGGCGCAAAACTGCGTGCGCAAGGCGCCAGAGAGAAAAACGACTAAAAGTAGACCAAACTGGTGAAAATAAAACCCGCACACAAAAAGTTTCATGGCTTAAAAAAGAAAAGAACAAATATGACTGAAAGTCCTTTGATGAGTTTTCCTTCCACAACAATCCTGGATGCTGACAGATGAATGGTCATGAAAAAAAACTCCAGCAAATGATCGCGGAGCAGCGGAGAAAAGCAACAAATCACAGCAGAAAGAAAAGAAAAGAAAAGAAAAAGAAGAGAAGAGAAAAGAGAGAAGGAAGGGAGGAGCGACCTACCGCAGAGGGAGCAAAAAGCGGCTAAAGATGCGGAGGAGACGCAGACAGAGCGCAGGAGGAGAGGCGCAGAGACCGGGCTGCAGCTCCGAATGAGCGTCTGTCGGTGCAGAGGGAGCGGACTGCAGCTGAGAGCCGGCTGGAGCGAACCACTGAGCCGCTGCAGGGAGGGGGGGGGGGGGGGGGGGGGGGGGGGGGGGGGGGGGGAGAGCGGGGACCTCTGCGCCGAGTTTGGCTCCTGGATGAGATCCTCCTGCAGGGATGTTGGTCCAAAAGTGTTTTACTGCCCCACTGGTGTTAGAAAATGCTGCTTTTATCAGACATTCTCCTCATTTCTACACAATTAAACCTGTAATGTATTTGTATTTAAAACTAATTATGTGTACATTCATTACGCGTTAACCTCCTAAATGTTTTCATATTTTACTTCCCAGCTGAAACTCTGTGATATTATTTTCCAGTATAAGACTTTTTCTCTTTACTTTAGAGCGTCTGAATCCTGATAATCTGGAGAATTGAAGCAGGGAAACGTCTGAAACGTGCAGGTCAGATGAGAAGTTAATGAACATGCAGGGCAGCAGGTCCTCAGAACCTGGAGAAAAAGCAAAGTACAAAGAGTGAGTTCTGACTCTCAGCAGGTGTTAATGAGATATGGATCATGACTGGAACCACAAGGTCTTGAACGCAGGTGTCTGAAATGCTCTTCCTCTACAGGGGATTAGACTCAGCCTGTAGGGTGAATAGCTCCCTCATCAAGGAGCAGCTTTCAGTAAAGCCAAGAGTGGCCCAGTGGATCTAAACGGGTCCTTGATGGTTTAGATGTGGTCCATGAGGCAGACACCCCGTCTACCTTTAAGACCAGGCTTAAACTCTCCTTTGTGACAAAGCTTCTAGTCAGAGTGTCTCATGTTACCCTGAGCTACCTCTATAGTTATGCTGCTATAGGCTTAGGCTACTGGAGGACATCAGGGTCTATTTTTCTCACTCTGCTGAGTTCTCCTACTGCTCTCCAATTTGCATTGTTTGTTTTTATTTCAGCTTTTAACTTTTTGTTCTGTCATTTTTCTCTTCATAGAAGGTACACCTGATCTGGTGTTCTGTTAGCTGTGACATCATCAGGGAAGGCAGATCATCCTCTATTACCATCTAACATAGAAAGTACTCCTGGGTCAATGTGAGCTTCTGAGCTTTCTGTGTCTCTGCTCTGTCTTCTCTAACATAGAAAGTACTCCTGGGTCAATGTGAGCTTCTGTGCTTTCTGTGTCTCTGCTCTGTCTTCTCTCACATAGAAAGTACTCCTGGGTCAATGTGAGCTTCTGTGCTTTCTGTGTCTCTGCTCTGTCTTCTCTAAGCCCCAGTGGGTTGAGGCAGATGAGCGTTCACACTGAGCCTGGTTCTGGTTCTGCTGGAGGTTCTCCTCCCTGTTAAAGGGGAGTTTTCCTCTCCACTGTCGCTTCATGCATGCTCAGTATGAGGGATTGCTGCAAAGCCATCAACAATGCAGACGACTGTCCACTGTGGCTCTACGCTCTTTCAGGAGGAGTGAATGCTGCTTGGAGAGACTTGATGCAACCTGCTGGGTTTCCTTAGAGAGGAAACTTTCTCACCAACCTGGAGGAACTGATGGAGTCTGACTTTGGGAAGAACCTTGAGATGATGTCTTTTTAATGAATATACGCTATATAAATAAGATTTAATTTAACTGAATTGAAAAATAACAGGAATTTAATCTTGCATGTCTGGCTTACAACTTCACCAGAGAAGCTGGGGAAGAAAATGGGGGACAAGCCTGTGAAGGACTAAGCTCTGCTCTGCAGACTTTTTAAATCCCCTTAAATCTGATGTGTCCAAACTTTGGCCCCGAGGCCATTTACGGCCCCCGGACTACTCTTAGGCCCTCAACTGCAAATTTAAGAATGCTACAAACCTGGTCCTTGTGCACCGGTAATTGATCAGGATTATAATTAGAGGAACAATTTTAGTGACACAGAGACATTTTAAAATGGAAAATTTTAGAAACAACATAAATTATTCTATTAAGCACAACTTTTTGTTTCTTTGTGTTTCCTCAGTAAATAGCGCCACAGACATTCAGCGATTTAATCAGAAGCCGACCTTATTGTACCTACTTCTGCAAAAATTTAATTTCGACCCAAATCCTCGTTCAGCTGCTGGGAACAAACAAAGATCTAAAATAAGACGACCCCTGACCTCTTATTTGAAAGCTGTAAGTGTTTCTTTCAACAAGGCAAACCTACAAAAGCATTTTCATGTTTTGAATGTAAAATGATTTACACATCCACTTATGTAAAAGATGAAGAGTTTTAGTTAAACAACAATTATCGTGTTTCTTCAGGCCTGTGAGCACTTTTGACTTTCTGATTTTGGACCATCGGTCAAAAGGTTTGGAAACAACGCTTTAAATCTAAATACAGTTGTTTTTGCAGCGTCCTCAGCGTGTTTCCATCTGCTCCAGATTCTGCTGATCAACACATTTCTCATCTCTAACGGACTCTGGAGGATCAGGCAGGGCCTCTCCTCTCTGTGTCCTCCGCCGTCTCCTGCTGCCTCGGCAGCTGTCTTCGCTTTGCTCGTCCTGCAGTCGTTACCGGTTTGGGCCGATCTCCAGAGGACGATCAGGGAGGCAACAATGGTGGGTCAGTTTCAACCATGGCAGGACCTTCCATAAAAACAAGGCATGAAACTCCTGGGATAATAAAATTACCTGAAAGAGGCTTTTTTTACACCGACGATAAGATTACAAACTAAATCTGTTTTTTCTTTTTTTGCTGTGACTTCACTTTTCTTACTGAACTGTTAGTGTGCCCTTCGGCAAAGAATAACAATCAATAAGCCTCTCGTAGAAAGAATATTTGCATTTTGTTGTACATTGATTTTACTGTAGCTGATCCGTACTGAAGTAATATACAAGCAATGATTGTAATGCATAAAATGCAGTCAGACTAATAAATAATGCTAGATGTAGAGACCTTATAAATTAACTTGTTTTTAAATTAAAAGGCTCCAAAATTTCAGCATCTAATGCAGCGGTCACCAACATCTGGCCCGCAGGCACCAGGAAGCCCCCAAGGACCACATGTGAGGCCATCAAGCCCGTTCAAAAAGTAGCAAAACCCTCCAGTGAGCTGCATCTAAAATGTTATTTTATTTAGTTGCTCTTCTTTTTTAATCATACTTGTATTTACATAGATTGAAAATGATAAATGCATTAAAAATAGGCATATATTACATAAAGTTAAGGTGAGCTCTGACTCTTCTAGTTCATTTGACAAATTACCAATGAAGCAGCTCTCAGCTTCTCAAAGGTTGGTGACCCCTGATCTGATGGAATGTAAAACAGCTAAAATAGTATTCATAGCTAAAATAATTCACCCTGAAAACTAAATAAGGAAATAAGGAAGAGAACAGAGATGGTTGTAGAGGGGAGCTGAATCTAAAATTGGAAAGTTGTCTGGAGAACTTTGAAAACAATGTGTGCTTTCTTTAAAGGAATACAATTATTCTAGCAGATGAAATACTAACAACAATCAGTGAAAAATGCATGTTTTTAATTAAATATAAAGATGCAGATCAGTTGTTTAATCCTGGACAGTAACGAACTACATCAGCTAAACTGTTGCTCAATCACAGCTGAAAACTAAATCGTAAATATTGTAAATAATTCAGCAGAAGTTGCCTGAGTTTCTAACGAGGTGGGAATATGAAAGTTTATTCCATCTGCTTTTTAAACACAGAGGAAGGAACCATCATAACTGAAGATGTGACTTGTTAACATGGTCAGAGTTGTAGATCAAACCTCCTGTATCCTGCCACATGCAGACGTTTTGTTAAATACAACAGTAAATGTTGCATGACTTCCTCTTCCTCTGTGCAGAGATCCAGACTCCTGTTGGTGCTGCTTGTTCAGCAGCTGCAGGGCTGCAAACGCGGCACAATGCGCCGTCGGCTTGACATTGTGAAGTCTAAAACTGCTCACGTTCTACAGAAGCCAAAGGCCAACCTGCAATGAAATCACACAGAGCTCCGGTGAAGCTTTCAGTGGAGTCAGGCTGAGGAGAAGTCAAGAAAAGATGTCGGGTTTTTTTTCTTTTCTCTCCTGTTTGTTTTCATTTATGTCGTTTTTCTTCTCAGTAGCAGGGAGAGAGAAAAACACGAGTCTGTGAGGGAAGAAACTTAACAGTGATGATAAAAGATTCAGTGTTTGGTTTAAAACGAACCAAAAACATGCACAGAGGAAGTTGTTTGAGTAAAAGTCCACCGCAGAAGTCATTTTTTACATTTTGTCTCAACTACACGCTTCTTTAGGACGGTTGCTCTGCTGGATGCTGGACCTCCACCCCAGTCTGACCTGCATCTAACAGTTTCTTCCAGGGCTGTCCGGGTTTGGCTACATCCATCTGCACAGAAACAGGTGAACCCCCCCCTCCTGAAAAACAGCCACCCCCGCAGCATGATGCTGCCACTACTGTTTCTTTAAGGGAAGGACACAGAACAATGTGAAGCTTTAGGTTTGGGTCACACCTGCCTTCATCAACATGTTTGCCGCGTCTCCTTAAAAGCTTGATGCAAACTGAGACAACAGGACTTCCTCTGGGTTTCTCTGGACCATGGCCTTCTTCTTGGCACCCAGTCACTGAGGTGTGAACGACTAAAAGCTGTCCTTCCAACAGATTCTGCTACCTGAGCTGTGGGTCTCTGCAGCTCCTCCAGAGCCACCATGGTCCTCCTGCTTCTCTGATCAATGCTCTCCTGGTCCAGCCTGTCAGTCCAGGTGGACGTCCATGATCTGGTAGGTCTGCAGGAGGTCCATCCTCTCTCCTTCAGATGATGGACTGAGCAGAGCTCTGGATGTTTGGGACATTGGTTCTTCTTCCTGACTTGGCCACCAGGTTCCTTGGTCTTCATGATGATGGTTATTCTATGACGTTCTCCAACAAACCATTTAAGCATTTAAGGAAACTGGCAATGCGGCAGAATCTGAAAAGGAAGGCCGGGTTTCAGCTTTGAAAGTGATTTTTAAATAAAGCGCACAGCTTTCTGTGGTTTTATTCTGTCTTTGTGCTTTTGCTTCATTCTGAGCTCCAGCCAAAACAAAAGCTGACCGTGAAGCTCCCACCTGCTCTAGTCCAAACCTGAGCTGCAGTTTCTGTATTATTCTGTGTTTGATCTCATTTGCCAGATTGTGATGTTGTGACTTAAGGGTCATTTAAGGGTTAGAGAAATATCAACGTTAAATATGTTATTCAGTAAAAAGAGTCATCCAGTGATGAAGAGCAGTGATGCAGCAGATGGGAGAGTGTTTCATGTTGTCCTGTGGGTGTCATGATTTTGTAGAGTGAGAATCCAAAGGCAGACAGTAGCGGAGGTGAACCAGTGACAAAAAGATGAAACCAGACTGTTTAAAACTAGGAGGAGAGCGAAAGCATGAGGAGCAGGTGGAGTTGATCAGAGGATAACCATCACACAGGCGAGGGAGAACGACAGGGAGGAGAAACAAGACACAAAATATAACTAAACACACGCTGAAAGAATAAATAACTAAAGAAGACATGATCCATATTTAAACACCCAAGAATTGTAAATTTTGTCAAAAACTTTCCCTTGTGACAAAGCTTCTAGTCAGAGTGGCTCATGTTACCCTGAGCTACCTCTATAGTTATGCTGCTATAGGCTTAGGCTGCTGGAGGACATCAGGGTCTATTTCTCTCACTCTGCTGAGTTCTCCTACTGCTCTCCAATCTGCATTGCTTGTTGTTATTTCAGCTTTTAACTTTTTGTTCTCTGTCATTTTCCTCTTAATAGAAGGTACACCTGGTCTGGCGTTCTGTTAGCTGTGACATCATCAGGGGAGGCAGATCATCCTCTATTACCATCTAACATAGAAAGTACTCCTGGGTCAATGTGAGCTTCTGAGCTTTCTGTGTCTCTGCTCTGTCTTCTCTACCATAGAAAGTACTCCTGGGTCAGTGTGAGCTTTTGTGCTTTCTGTGTCTCTGCTCTGTCTTCTCTAACATAGAAAGTACTCCTGGGTCAGTGTGAGCTTCTATGCTTTCTGTGTCTCTGCTCTGTCTTCTCTAACATAGAAAGTACTCCTGGGTCAATGTGAGCTTCTGAGCTTTCTGTGTCTCTGCTCTGTCTTCTCTAACATAGAAAGTACTCCTGGGTCAATGTGAGCTTCTGAGCTTTCTGTGTCTCTGCTCTGTCTTCTCTAAGCCCCAGTGGGTGGAGGCAGATGAGCGTTCACACTGAGCCTGGTTCTGGTTCTGCTGGAGGTTCTCCTCCCTGTTAAAGGGGAGTTTTCCTCTCCACTGTCGCTTCATGCATGCTCAGTATGAGGGATTGCTGCAAAGCCATCAACAATGCAGACGACTGTCCACTGTGGCTCTACGCTCTTTCAGGAGGAGTGAATGCTGCTTGGAGAGACTTGATGCAACCTGCTGGGTTTCTTTAGAGAGGAAACTTTCTCACCAACCTGGAGGATCTGATGGAGTCTGACTTTGGAGAGAACCTTGAGATGACATGTGTTGATAATTGGCCCTATATAAATAAAACTAATTTGAATTGAATTGAAAGATTATGACAGGGGGATATTTTACCTTCCTGTCTACCATCTGTGGGAATAAAAAAAAGTTGATTTCCTCAGATATCGTGAAAAATAACATCGTCGTTTAATCTTAGAAACACTATGAAAATTAAAAACGTGTAATAAAAGTTAGACATTCAACAAAGAACGTGTCGGCCATGAAAAGATAACAAACATTGTAAAAAAGTATAAGAAATTTAAACATCTATACTTAATGAAAGATGACCTTATAAAAAGGTGCTTTTATATAATCCTAATTAGGATAACTAAACTCACTAGGTAACAGATGGAGACATGATTACCTCTCTTTAAAAGCACCTTTCTTCATTTAGACATCATTAATGCATCCTCCACAAGGATTAGACAGTAAATCCCGCATCTTAAACTTTCTCCCCAAAAACCTCAGAAAGTTTCTGTTTCCCAAAATAATCCCAGTTTGGCCTAAAACTTCGGCTCCTAATGAGTCGAGGAGATGTTTGCTGAGCAGACGGGGTTTATCTGGTGTGAATAGCTGCTCACCTTATGTCCCAAATCCACCCTAATACCCACGGCTGCTCTCTCCTGTGACGGCTCCCAGGTGTGGGAGGCCGAGTGAAAACATTAGCATAATGAGGCTAATAAAAACGCTCTGTCAGTGGGAGACACGCTGTTAATACGAGGGTGCAGCCATTACATTTAATCGCTAAGTAAATCAAATATGTATGCAGCCACCTTTAGGGGTAATTATCCACTATCTTCTACTCCTCATTGCTTAAAGAGAAGAAAGTGAGAGGATTAATTAATGTGTTTGTCAACCAGTTAAGGCGACCCTGCAGGCGTTGAGCAGGTTCACATAAAAAGGATGGATGGATGATAACAGAATAGGTCTCTGCTGTCAGCTGGTCGGGGTTCTGCACCCACCATCATCCCTTACTGACCAGCCATGACTCAAGGCGAGGGAATTTCATTGGTTCAGTCACTTATTAAAGCATTCATCATAAGGCTGACATGTTTCACTCCTTTCTCAGCAAACACTGGGAACATATGCAGCTTTAGCTGAGAACCTCCTCACTGAAGCTAGAACTAGAGCTGCACAATAAAAAAAAAATATGCGTCTCTTTTTATCCACAAGCTGAGAGGTGCAGTGCATGAGAGATTTGTTCACTGTGAGATTGCTCATTTTATTTTTAGGTTGTTTTATGTATTCACAAACAATCCTCAGAGTAATGGTAGCTCTTAATTACGTTGTTTTAGAAAAGATAAATGTTATTCACAGAGCATTCTAAGGTGAAATTATTTCTGCAGCTTTAGTAACGTAATTTTGGTGAAGATAAACAAAAAATAGGAATGATGTTGAATAAGTATTCAATTCAATTCAATTCAATTTTATTTATATAGCGCCAAATCATGAAACATGTCATCTCAAGGCACTTTACAAAATCAAGTTCAATCATATTATACAGATTGGGTCAGATTATACAGATTGGTCAAAATGTCCTATATAAGGAAACCAGTTGATTGCATCAAAGTCCCGACAAGCAGCATTCACTCCTGGGGAACCGTAGAGCTACAGGGAGAGTCGTCTGCATTGTACATGGCTTTGCAGCAATCCCTCATACTGAGCAAGCATGAAGCGACAGTGGGAAGAAAAACTCCCAATTAACGGGAAGGAAAACCTCCGGCAGAAGTATGTATAAAAAGTGGAGAAATGTATAAAAGAAGTACAGTCCAGAGGAATATTTTATATTACTTACAGAAAATGGCTTCAATAATAAACATTTTAGAGGAAAAAGTCATAGAAAAATAAACACATAAATACTTTAGCCATGATAGATGTGGTGAGAATTGTAAATACTCAGTAGCATAAATGGTCATCTAGAGGTTTTTGTGTGACCCCGTCTCCTCTCTGGCTTTTGATTGCTGCACGGAGAGCTTCTCCCTTTCCAGGCTGGTGTGTAAAACCTAGATTGCTAAATAAAATGGATGTATTTTGTGTAACCATAACACAAAACACGATCAAAAACCAAAACATCCAAGACAACATTTAAAAACGTTTTCATCCTATTTCCGTCTCCAACTAACTGTTAACCTGAATCATCTATAACTGGTCATGAATGGAAAGGCTTAAACGGCATTAATAAGCCTTGCTCTATAAACTCTTTCAACCAATCACACCTTATCAACTGTGGTCCTTTTCATTTTGATTGTTCAAACAGGCCAGAACTCTAACATTCTAAAATCCTCTGATTTTTGACACTTCACATCAATTAAATTTTATTTATATAGCTCCAATTCATGATACATGTCATCATCAAGGCTCTTTCCAAAGTCAGCTTCCATCAGATCCTCCAGGTTGGTGAGAAAGTTTCCTCTCTAAGGAAACCCAGCAGGTTGCATCAAGTCTCTCCAAGCAGCATTCACTCCTCCTGAAAGAGCGTAGAGCCACAGTGGACAGTCGTCTGCATTGTTGATGGCTTTGCAGCAATCCCTCATACTGAGCATGCATGAAGTGACAGTGGAGAGGAAAACTCCCCTTTAACAGGGAGGAGAACCTCCAGCAGAACCAGAACCAGGCTCAGTGTGAACGCTCATCTGCCTCCACCCACTGGAGCGCAGAAGCTCACATTGACCCAGGAGTACTTTCTATGGTAGAGAAGACAGAGCAGAGACACAGAAAGCACAGAAGCTCACATTGACCCAGGAGTACTTTCTATGGTAGAGAAGACAGAGCAGAGACACAGAAAGCACAGAAGCTCACATTGACCCAGGAGTACTCTCTACTTTTTCTGCTCTTTGTTGGATTGCTTTCCTTTTTCTTGAAGACGTGACATTCAGCTGCTGTTCATGTCCAGGAGATGGAAATACACAGAAAATTATAAAACACCTCCAAAAATCCCAAAAAGCTGCGGATCAAGACTGCCTTCGATTATTACAAAACTAAATTTCACTTAGAAGGAGAGTGTCAAGAAATTTAAACTAGGAACTTTTTCGAAAGATTACATATTTTATGATTTCCTTTTTTTATTCTCTGCACACCACAGCAGCCCTCCATAAAACGTTATGCTTGGCACGCTGCAGTCGTGCCACTGCTGTTCTCCTGGCATCTCCCAACCTCAGATTTATCTCGGCTGCGGATCAACACCCCGCCATCTGACGCCGTGCGTTGCTCCTGGTGATGTAAGGCTTGACAGCACCTACTAAGACACAGATATGACTCTACAAAGCTCTCTAGACCTTCCCTTCTTAAAATAATCTGAAGGTTGTGTCAAGTTATTATTTTTTATTTATTAGGTAAATAATTTCTGCATTTGATGTGCATCTCAACATGTTTGTGCTTCTGAATCTTTTCCCACCTGCTTGACATTTATGAAAAGTTGAATATGCTCCTCGTGCTGACTCGGGGGAAATTCATTCACAGAACCACCACCTGTTTATCTTTTCCTCTAAGCCTTTTTTAAACTATGAATGTATTAAATGGTATATTGCCATTCTTTTTTATGATTTAAGTAACTATTAAATCATTTAACTTTTAACTTTTAGTAGAGATGCTTTAGAGATGCTTTATAAAAAAAAACTATTCTGGCTCGTTCAAACTCGTTTTATATTGAACATAATATAAAACTATTACCATCTACCATAGAAAGTACTCCTGGGTCAATGTGAGCTTCTGAGCTTTCTGTGTCTCTGCTCTGTCTTCTCTAACATAGAAAGTACTCCTGGGTCAATGTGAGCTTCTGTGCTTTCTGTGTCTCTGCTCTGTCTTCTCTAACATAGAAAGTACTCCTGGGTCAATGTGAGCTTCTGAGCTTTCTGTGTCTCTGCTCTGTCTTCTCTAAGCCCCAGTGGGTGGAGGCAGATGAGCGTTCACACTGAGCCTGGTTCTGGTTCTGCTGGAGGTTCTCCTCCCTGTTAAAGGGGAGTTTTCCTCTCCAATTAAAAAAAATGACTGTCTTATTTTACTATTAGAATCCAATTGTAATATATGTAATATAATTTGTATCTGTCTACATGGCTTGGTTGATTTAACTAAACATTTGTGCTTAGAAATGTGTCCTGTTTGTCTTGTAAAATGCTTTAAAATATAATTTACTGTTAATCAGCACTTCATCAGCGCAGTGAGCTGAATTTAATAAATTCATTAGTTGTAGGTTTTCTTGAAGGACAGAGTTGGATGCCAGGGCAGTCGGGACAATCCCAACAGTCTCTTACTTTATGAAGTTATAATTTCGGAGGAAGGATATAAAGGTCAAAGGTTAGGAAACTAAATTGAATCAAGGTGAGAGGTAAAGTTTATAGGTTGAGGGCTTTAAAACAAAACTGCTGCTCTTATTGAAGGTTTGGTGCTCGGTCTGTATCTACTGGAGAAAAACCCACTGCATGCAGGCTTTTGTCCTCTAAACAGCACTAACACAGACAAAATAAAGTATTCGTGGGAATATTAGGCTATGAGAATTACTGTATTTTTTTTTCAAGGCAGGCAGACTGACGATCATGTGTGAAACCGGCTGTCCTCAGAACAAGGTTATGTTAGAGTCCGCTTGTTAAGTAAAAAGTGTTAAAGGTGTAAAATCTCATCTCTCAGCTCTGGATCGCCTGACGTTTAATTTGGGCTTTAAGGCACTAAATTCTACCCCGTGTGGATTAATTTTCATATTTAACTTTGCACAGTTGTTACATAACACTGTTAAACTGGATTTATTTTTCCCATCCATCCATTGCCTATATTCACATATCCATGCAAGGAGTCTGTGATGAAGACGTCTTCATAGCAGGCAGCATTTTACTGTGGTGACTTGTGCAGCAGTTAAGCAGCAACTTTGCCCTTTATTAAATAAACCAGCGCTTTAACTGAAGTTGCTTTTTAAGCAGAGATTTGCACATAAATAACTTTTTGGACAAAATAGGTTTTAACTATTCTTTGAATTTTCGTTGCGTGTTTTAGTAGTTAGCATGTAGCCTTTAGTTCCAGGCCCTGCACAGCCGCTCCACGTTAAATTTCAGGTGCCTGTGAGGAGAAATGAGTTTTTACTTGGAGCAAATGAGGTCTAACGTTTCGTAAAATGTCAGCTTTTGGCCGGCGGAGGCTCAAAGTTGAAGGTAGAGGCAGGGCAATAAATTACATTGTTTTTAAGATCTTCTGTCCGTCTGCTCAACTTTTACTCTGACCTCTCGTTTTATCCGTACCTTAGATGATTTTGTTTCCAATCCGTTATTCTGCTCACTGCTGGTAACTCTGCAAACACAAAAAAAATCAGACAACTAAAATCACTTTGTTCACCCACGTCCAACAGATTCTCTTTCTCTTATTCTTTGGTTTCAGGTAAGGAGTCTTGGTTCATTGCTTAAATGTTAAAGTTTTCCTTCTGTTGCTTTTAGTTTTTAACCAGAAGATAAAGACAAATCTGCAATCAATCATCTGGACGCGATTCAAGACGGTGCCGTCATGGATGCAACGTCCTTTTAATAATAATAATAATTGAACTTTATTGATCTCACAATGGAGAAATTCACTTCTGCATCTTAACCCATCCCCTTGGGGAGCAGTGGGCTGCCATGTGCTTTGCCTGGGGAGCAATTGGGGGATAAGGGTCTTGCTCAGGGACCCAGAATGGCAGCCTGTGGGAGTTGAACTCAGAACCTCTGGGACCGAAGCTCTGTGCTCTAACCACTAGGCCACCACTTCCCCGTGGATGGTAATGCTTCCTGATTTAGTGGCCAATACTCAAATCAAAAGTTGCTTACTATTACAATTTTTTTCAGTTTTTAGTTTTTATAACACATTTCTGCATTTTCTTACTTCTTCAATGGTATATGCTGTTATTTTCTGTTCCAACAAGTAAAAAAAATGAAGATATTGTAGCAACTTCGGCAAACCAATGGTGTTGTTTTCTTTCCCATAAAATGTTTTTTTTTGCTGTAGATTATAGCTGGCTGTTCTGCTTGTTTGTTTCTTTCACATTGCAAATGTTGGAATCCAAAGTCAAGTTCATCGTTTGTACCCACAAACTTCCCAAAAATGTTAATTCTGATGATATTTTTTTCCTTTTTGACTGCTTTGAGGCTAAAGTAAAGTAAAATACAAATTTGCCAATACCACGACTATTTTAACATCCAGTCAACCTAAATCAGATCAGGGTTTTTATTTTCTATAAATGTGTATATGCATTGTCTCTGCTCAAACTTTAACCCTACTCAGATATTTTTTAACGTGTTCCACATTTTACAGTCCAATTATATACCTTCTTTTTAAATCAAAACCTAACCCTCCCTGTTGCCTTCTTACATGTTGCATTACCCCACAGCTTCATCCTGTGGAGTGATTAGTAGCTGAAAGTCTCTCAGATGCTACATGGACTACTTGTTATCTCCTTGTTCTCTCCTCATGAGGTAGAGATCAAAGCAACCAGTAATTAACTAGGTTCACACCACTGCAGGCTAGCGTAAGGCCCCAGAAACAGCTCTTGCTTCTTAACGGCTTAAGCTAACACACACACACACACACACGCACACACACACACACACACACACACACACACACACACACACACACGAGCCCCCTTTAAGATCTGCATCTAATTTCCCATCAGCATCTCGGCTCTGACAGTAAATCAGGTGGAGCTGGTGTCTGTGTGTTAGATGAGAGGTGTCAGATGTTTTTGTGCTTTCATCGAAATAGTTTCTTCCATTTTGTTTGGGGTTTAAAGTTAAAGTTTCCAAAACAAAACCATGAAGAAAAAGACAGAGCTGCAAAATACAGAGGGCTATTTGGGTCACCCAGAGGAAATGAATGATGGAATTTTTTCGTTTTTTACAATCAAGTAGATATATCTTCAATTAAAAACATAGAAACATTGAGAACATAATAATTCTGTTGAGCGATTATGTTTAGTGATCTGTATTGAATCATTGAGAACCAGGACTGTGACATAAACGGTGGATGAATATCTTAGATACTTACAAGTATGGAAACCCAATAATGATTGATAAAACGATTGATAAACAAAAAAATAAAAAAGCTAACTTTACAATTACCTGTTTGCAGGTTAGTGCGACCGCGCCCAACACTGCAGAACAGAAAATATGGAGCAGAAAGAGAACGTCAGATTGGATAAAAAGTGAAAAGCGATGCATCTTAAAGAAGCTGAGCATCTGATAACATTTTATTAAAGGGACCCATGATTAGTTGAACATGTTGGCCTAAATATGTTGTAATTTTCCCATTAACTTAAAAAAATGCTGCTTGTGATGTGTGAAAAACTCACAAAACTCTCCTGAAACGACTCTCAGGACTACGATCCCCCCCGTCTTTGGTTCGCTGACCCTGTCTCTGTGCATCTGCTGCAGCGTCCCTCCCTGCAGAACAAGCCGGTTACCAGAGTTTCCTGAACCGGGCTTGGGCTGAACTGCATTCCCTGTTGGAGCAAATCACAAACTGAGGGAAACGTGTTAACTTTTAGACATGATCTGATTGTGTCTGCTGTGCGCTTAACGATGCCACATAAACCCCTCGTTGGTCCTGGCACAGATGGTTGTTGGAACATGTTTACTTTTTGTTAACACAACACTTCATGATGTACAAGCAGATAAACTGGGATGTATGGTAGATAGGATATATGCACAATTTCTGACACTTGGGCATAAATTGGGCTCTGGGGGCCCTTTCAGGCTTCTGGGGTTCTGGTTCCCCTGGCGTCTGCCTCGGTGCTCTGGGGGTCTTTGGCTCCTCACAACCACTATTGACAATTTTTCTTATGGATAAACCTTACGTACACAAACACACTCTCACAAACACCTACAGGTGCTTAGATCCAGGTACTTACAGACTCACTTGTATCCAGATAAACCCCTATTATTATCTTCAGCTGTCGCTTTATGCATCTTGTATTAAATAATACAACATTTTTTTTCAGTGATAGTATCAAAGGTGTTGTTTGTACCTGTGATACTTCTTTGGTTGGTTTTGCTGTTCTTTTTATTTCTCTCTTTGAAGGTGTCGAAGCACGTTTTGCCTCATCTTATTCTCTTCCTTTTCTTTTCCTTTTACTTTCTGTTTCTATGTCCATTGATCTTGACATAATCCCAAAATAATATCTAAAGTTTTTTGCAAAAATGTCAAGTGGACCTCTATGGCGAAAGCGTTAAGGCTCCACTTGTGAAAATAAATCTGTTGGGCTCTGTTTGGGATTAAGACAGCAAGTCTTAATGCTACACTGCCAAACAGAACATGTTAAAAAAAGAAATAAATAACCCGACTTTAATGCAAGACACTGTTAATGTAAAGCTATCACACATTTCTGCATCTAATGTCTGTCTAATCCATGCTGCTTTATGCAGTTCAGCACCTGATATTAGGCCATAGATGCAGAAACGTTTTATCTAAGCGACCAACTTGTTCTTCAGAAGAGATTTCATCACAGCGCTGCTGCACTGTGGTCCACACGGACAATTCTTTGAAAGTTTTATTAAAAAAATTTATTTTAAATATACATTTTGTAAGAGATTTCTAGTTCCTAGGTAACGTGAGTGGAATATTAGTCAGTGGCTCTCCTGAATAGATTTCCCACTAATTTACTCCCACTGAAACTGTGTACTTTACTCATGCGTCTTGCAACTCGCTGACTGCCTTTTAAGCATGTTGCAGCGACCTTTATGTTTAAATGGATTATTGATCCATTTAGTTTGCTGGATAAAGCAGCTGCATAAAGCCACACCTGGAGGTTTTCTGTGTTGGACCTGGTCCTCTACCAGTAGATCTAAACTCATTTATTCTTGGTAGGCCGGTGTCATCCGCAGCTTTAGACAAAGAGAGAGAGAGAGGTGGAGTTCATCCTGAGCAGATGGCAGGACCCTAATGGCTGCTTTATGTTTGACGCATGTATGTTTTTGCATGGAAATGAAACATGTGGACACAATGTCTGCAGCATTTATGCTCCATGTGGCTCTTCCTCTGAAATAGCATTATTCTCCTAGACTCTAGAGGGCAGCGTTGCACTCCTACACTAAACACCCCACTATATCTAGAAGTAGAAAACTGCTGTTTCCAACCTTTAAGTCTCTTACCTTCTTCCAAGAGTGACAGCGATTTCTGTTAACAATTTGTTGATCACGGTGATCTTTTTGGACCGAATCATGAAGATGTCTATATTTACGAACCTCCGGCCAGAAGAAGCGCTCTCTCATCTGCCATGTTTCCTGTGTGGGACTGTCCGCGTAGTTAGAAATTTTCCCAGGTGCGGAAAGTTTCTGATCTAGCGGATGCGTCAAGTATAAACCAGGTTCGATAGGACAACAAAAAGACACAAAATGAACAATCACACAAAAACACACCCAATGGAAATTACAGTAGCCAACTCAACATGCAGGTTTTTGAACTGTGGATGTACTATTCATGTTTTTGTCATGTCACGCCTGGGTTCTTCATGCCATGACTCTCTGTTAAATCACCTTCATTCTGTCCACCTGTGCCATTTATTGTCTCCCTGTTTCACCTGCGTGCAGCACTTCATAAACTCTCACCAGCCTCTGCATCTCTACCAGATTATTGGTTGCCTTGTGCCAGTTGTAATGCAGCGTTGTTTGATGGATGTCAGCTACCTACTGGATATCTGGACAAAGACGTCTCCTCTGGCTCACAACAACAGATTCACCTAAACTTTTTGCTGCGTGTTACATCAGCCCTCTTGTGAAGGACCAGGGCGTGAATAGTGACCATGTCTTTGGATTGTTACCTTAATTGTGGAGTGTTTCGGTGTCGTTGAGGCCCCAGGCGAAGAAGAAGGAATCTCCCATCCCATCTCTGTCTTGACGAGGTCAGGCTGTTCCCCTGCGTACTCCATGAAAGTGGGAGTGAGTGTTATACCAACTTGGGAAGCCATCATTAAGCATAAGCGCCTGAACAGAGCTTGTGAATTGTCTCCAAGTTGTTTTTGAGCCTTTTACATCCTGAGGCAAAGACCTCCAATGTTAAAACAAAAGCAGTGTCAGCTAATCCCATTTGGACCTATTTAATTGCAACGCTTTCACATTGACTTTCTAATAAGTTTTGGGAATAGTACTTCACAAAATATATGCACAGTGGTTAAGTTTCTAGCATTGTTGTCTGGAGCCTTTCCGCTCGCCGTTTGCATGTTCTCCCCAGATACTAACATGCTCGTTAGGTTAATTGGCTACTCTAAATTACCCTTTGGTGTGGGTTTGTGCAACGCTTTGTGTCTCTGGACGCTGGCGATCTTTCCAGGTTGTGCCGGCCTCTGCCGCAGAGACTGCTGGAGATGAGGACCAGCCCCATGCTCAGCACTGCAAGGTTTAAGTAGAAGGAATGTTAAAAGAAAACCAAACATGTTTACCTGAACAACTTGCAAATTATTTTACAAAGAGGGGTTAGGATAAAGATAAGTGTCATTTTACTTCAGTACGCTATGCATGCTGTTGTCTCTCTGCTTGGGTATGACAAAAAAGACTAATCTCAGGTTCAGAGTTAGCACAGTTCTACACATTTCATGTTCATACCTAAAAAATGATATATTGTCTTTATTTATTCCTTTCTAACAATGTTTTTGCTGCATCCTTAAAATTGATGTGGGGTATCCCTGAACTTTTATCCATGGCGGCATCTCAGAAAACCTTTTGGAAGATTATTTTTTTTTTTTTACTGAAACTGTGGGGAAAAGATAATTTCAAATTGATCAGATGTCTTTACTGGATTACTAGTGTTATTATTGGTATTAAGTAGAGAAAATATTTCTATTTACTTACTCATCTGAAGTGCTAGTAAGTTAGGTAAAAATATCAGAATTTGATCAAAAGTAAAAATATGGGTTTCAAGTATATGCCTGTTCAATTATGTTCTTAATTTCCAAAATAAATGGGAGCTTCATATATTATTTTCTTGTAACTGGTAGTTAAAATATTTGTTGAGCAACAATTCAGATGACAAAATCTCAATGAGGCAAACAAAAAATGATACAGACCACATTCAAAGCATCGTAAAGTATGTTGGATAAAATAGGAAAATATTGTGTAAAAAGTGAGAAAGCAGCACATAAAACATTTTATAATATTTGGAAATTATCTTTGAGACATCCACTAACTTAGTTTTTGATGTCTCAGATGTCTGTTGCATCTGTTATTCACATTTAAGCAATGCTCACTTGGTATAATTTCAGATTTTGTAGTGTTGTCGCAGTTAAACAGGGTTCCAACATCACCAGGGAAAAGTAAACATATTTGATTTGTGTATAATCTGCTCCAGAAAAAAAAGCCTATTTCAGACAAATAATTTTTGGTGCTGACAATAAATGACTAAATCCGCCAACCCGGCGCCAATCAGCTTAAATAGCGTCCTCTCCGGCCATTAATGCTTTTTGCTCATCTGTGTGACTGATTTCACACAGGTACACATTTTAGACTAAAAGCAGGTTCCCAGGTAATGTTGCCCATATGTTTAAATAATACAAGTGCTTGTAACTGGAAATGCCTTAATTTTAATTCAGTTGAATCATAAGTTGTTTAACGTGTGAATTAAACTTCTCAGCCATTTGTCTGTCATGAGGACCACAGCTGTACCGTAGCGTCTCTTTTGTGCAGGATCATTCTCTGCCTTTGACTCGGTGTCTATCTCTGCTTTGAACGCGTCGTAGTCGAGTCAAAGGAGGAACTTTCCTGGGTTTGTTTATGGCTCTGGCATCAGCTGTCCTTGAACACGAACCAATCACCTAGCGTCGTCGGACAAAGGGAGCCTATTCAGCAGCTGGCAGCAGCTCCGACCTCTTCAGTCAGCCTTGAAGAGGGAAGAATCACCGGAGCACAATGCACGTCTGCTCATTGTCAATCCAGTCACCTCCAGCCAGGCTGACTCACACCGCCTGCTCCTCATTCAAAGTGGACGCGCAGGGGAAGAGTGATCTGTGATTTTATTACATTCAATCTGCTTGTCTGGAAAACTACGACTACGCAGGGGCAAAAAACAAATCATGAAACAAAGTCGCAAAGTTTGGCAGTGCATTGGTATTCAACAGAATCTGTACAAGCAACTCTAGAGGAAATGACCTGGAGCAAACATGTTCTGCATGACCTTATAGGTCGCTTACGTTTCTGTATGTAAGCTGTTGTCAAGCAAACAGGGCACAAAAAGTGTTTTCCTCCTGATCCCTGTAATATTCTGAGTTCTGTTCTGGTTTATGTTAGTTGTTAGTTTTCCTTCTCTCTCCTGTCTTTTATTATCTGGCTGTTTTGAGTTCTGTCTTGTCTAGATTCTTGTTTACTGTTTTAATTTTTCCTGTTAGGTCTTTAGAAGCTTCTTAGTTTAGGTTTGGTTTTTGATCTGTTCTTGTTTTGAGCCTCAGCACTGATGTCTGGTCTAATTACTTACTCTGCACACCTGCCTAACTCCACCCCTGCTGCAATCACCTTTCACCAGTTTCACCTGCCTCCACCTACATATAAACTGTTGGGACCAGACATCAGTGCCAGGTTGTCTTGTTGAGTGTAGGTAAGTCTCCTCCTGCAAGTTTTGTTATGTTTTGCTTTTTTAAATTTCGACCACCTTGTCTCCAAAAACCTGTGCCGTTCTGTCTGTTCCTGCCTGGCCTGCCCCGTGAGTCCGTCTGTTTCTCTGCTGTCTTTTGGGTTGACGGTTCCTTTTGTTTTTTTTTCACTGTTTTACTTTTTGTTAATAAAAGAAGATTCTACACTGAACCTCTGCTGGTCTGGTTGTATTCAGGGTCTCCTGCTCCGATCATTATAATCCCCCCCAGCAAGTCGACCTCTGAGTTTGACTAATGCCTCTGGAAAAGGGGGAAATGTTTTTTCACTGCACTGTAGCTACTTCAACACACTTTGCTCTGATTTAAATGAGGCATTTCGCATTGATTTAGAGAAAACCCTGTCTGTGTTTAGGTAATGATTCTCATTTCTAACAGGACAAAAATGTCAGATTGTGAAAACAGATGTCTGCAACGTTCTGCTAGCCGGTGAACGGGCGGCATGCTTTAAGCCAGGCATGTCCAAAGTGTGACCCGTGGACCATTTGTGGCCCCCGTACTGATCCTGGTTGCCCCCCCCACCCCCCACCTCCCACTGCATTTCCAGAAAAATTTGGTCCCCAGCACAGGTGGCTGATGCAGATGGAAGATTTTAGTTTTTAATTAGGGCAAAATTATTACAGAAAAGTTCAAATCCTACAACTGAAAATGTTAAGTACAACAAAAATTATTCATCTCTTAATAAATATACTTGACATTCTCTTTACTTTCATAGTAACATCTATCCAACAACATTTAATAACTCAAGTGCAAACTTTGGTGCATTAAAATCTGCTTTGAATTCATTTATTAAAAATGGCTAATTACAGCGAGTGTATTCACAGATCTACTCACCCAAATACTGTTCTAACATCGGTAGACCAAAAAGAGCAAAGTTTATTTTTGTTAAAGAGTCAAATTAGATTATTCCAAATAATTAATGTGGATGACCATCTTTTAATGCAACAAATTATCAAAACCCTTTTTTTAAATTTTGTATCCACAATGATTTACACATTCATTTACTACAGAAAATCAGACAAATTTATTGTCCGACATCTGCCGGAGTGACTTGCAATATGGTGTTAATCAGCATAGGCAGTTTTTTTTATTTATTTCTCTAAACCCTGAAGGGCTGCTAAGAAGTGTCAATGTTTGATAAAAGCTTCTAAGCCAGAGGACTTTATTGGGAAAAATCTGACCAAAGACTCCTATATCTGCTCTCTACATGTCATTGGTGACATTGGTGGTAAGGAGCCAACAACTGGATGTCCAGAGCTAACACCAGCGACTGCAACGTATCTACAGGTACGTTTATTTGGCTTTTTTCTCACCGGAAGGAAAACATCATCATGCAATCCATGACATCCCTCACTGTTGTGAAAATAAACACCAGACACTGCAAATATGTCCTGAAACGGTCAATGAAATGTGCTGAAGTCCTATTAGCTTGTCAGCAGCGTTTATCTGTGTATGCGAGCTCCAGTGATGCAGAGTCTGCTTCTTATAAGCAACTTTGACCTCAGTTTTAGGAATCTCTGTCCCTACTGGCTTTCATGGTGACTATATTTCTTCACGGGGCGACGCTGCTTTAAAGGTCTCCACAGCTTTACCCCTCTAACCTCCCAGGCCTTCGTAGACCATCTGGCCTTCTGCTGAAATTAAATTAGACACTAATGGACTGAAATTTATCAGTTAGTTCTGTTTGAAGGCTGTTAGCTGCACTGGATTTCTTTCGGAGATAAAAAAACAAACAAAACAAAAAACAAAGCATGCCACACTTTTAAGATTTTATGATTTCCTCCATGCTGTTTTTTTTGTTGGCCTGTCATGAAATGGTAAGTTTTAAGGGCCTGTTTATATGAATCTCCTCTTATTGATATCCTGATGTGAGTTGTCATTCCTGTAGTTTAGATGGGCTTCTTGGTGCGTTCCTCTGTCATGATCTGGCACTTTTTGGAGGGAAATCTTGAGTTCTCTGCCTGCTGTGTTTGCGGCAGATGATGCGTTTATTCTGCGCTGTGGTAAAAACTGCTACCTGCCATAAATTCAGCAGAGGGCTACAAACCTTTCCCACCTGAATTTGATGAGCATGTATTAGTCCTGTCTGCTTTGTTATCTAGAATAGAGGATGGAAAAGATCTACAAAAGAGGAACTAGCATCACATGCAGCGTAATATTATTAACTTTATTGTTTTCCTGCCACGGATATTCTGACTAAAGGGATAAAAACAACTGCATCTTTGCCTGTTACACCCTTAAAGCTGTTTTTTTTTTTTTTTTTAAATAAGTCTAACCTAATTAGAACAGATTTAGCTCCTCTGTGTTGGTGTTTGTTGTTCCCCACAGGTAAAGCTGCCGGACCATGAGGGAGGGACTGATTCTCGCCAAACTAATTTCAGGTGTCCCAGCGCTTCAGTAAGTAGGTTACTATGCTGGGCTCATTCTTCAGAAAGTTATTAAAAAAGTCACTTTTTTATGTCATGCCACTTTTTGTTGTTACAGCTGAACTCCCAAAGCCAGATTTCACCTTTTCCATGTCAGTTTGTTTGGTGGTGCTTCTGTGGAAGAGAAGCTTAGCGTGTCATGCGTGCCAACGGTGCATAAAAGGTTATTAACTTTAACTTTAACGAATGCACAGCACTTCAGGTTAAGGTTGTAGACCAGTTAAACCAACGAAGGTTAACTATGGTTAAATAAGGATCAGGTGAAAACTGAACAGAAACCAGGAAGTTAAATATGCTGGGACATAATCATCTGGATAATACAATCAACAGAAATACGTGCAGCGGGGAACTACGGTGGGAAACTAGACGGGCATTAAACCCAGGTGAACTAAACACAAACCAAACACTTACTGAAAGACGCACAATCCAAGGAACCTAAAGACTAATAAATAACTTAGGATTGTGACATAGTGGCAACCTTTGGAAGTGACTGGTAGCTCTCCTCTCAAAGGCCTCCATAATGGACAATGCTTTATGTTTTACACCATACAGAATCCAAAATTAAGGATTTTCCACAAGAAAACATGTGACATTGTTGTTGTCCTTTTAGATTTAACTTCTGTTTGTTACAGTGGATCAGGTAGTTTAACTTTCTCATTTGGGTTCCGCAGGGTTCAGTTTTAAGCCCACTTAATTTTTCTTCTTATATCTGCTAACACTTGTCTTTATTTTCAGGAGACATGGAGCTTCTGTCCATATGTTGCCTCTTCTCTTTCTGGCTTTAGGAATCTTCCAAGGAAACATAATTTGCTCTAGACTGACACGTTTTCAGGGGATGACAATTTTAACACGTTAAAGTTTCGTTTTTACATTTTTATTTTACATACGTTATATGCAGCACTCTGTTAATCTTGGTTTATTTTTAATTGCTTTATAAATGAAGGTGGTGTGGCAGGGTTACCTTTATATTTATATTATATGTTTACGTCTTACACCAGAAAACATTTTCCCCTAAAGCACCGTAATAATTATGATAAAGAAAGTATGACATGTTCAGTGTGTGTTAGCTGATACTTGTATTTGTGTGGACGTAAAATCAAAAAGTCTGGCCAAGTTTTTTCTAATATTTTTTTAAAAGATCTTTAAGGCTGAATTGCAATATGAATCTGATTCAACGTCTTGGCATAAATGTTGGAATCAGAATACGTCTCAACGCTTCTTCAGTAAGAGGACATTTTGGGGATTAAATAGGCCGTTAAAACTGAAAGACTTAGATTAAATATTAAGGCTGGATTCATGTTAGTATTATTGTGAGCGTAAAGATTGGAAGAGACGTGTAATTAGTTGCTGTTGGCTGCATAAATGTATCAGTGAGATGTACAAGCATGTTTTACTATACATGTTTTATGAGACCACAGAGCGTCTATATTAATGAGATCCGCAATTATTCACCACCAAACTGTAGCTGGTGAAGACAGAGTCAGACCTACAAAAAGACCACATATTTATATGTGTCTACTTTATTTACTCATAACAGCCGTTGACTGCAGGTCTAGTCTTCTTCATTAACATTTAAATAAAATAATAGCTTCTCTCTGTGTGCTAACCAATGAGTGACCTCTCAAAGCAGAAAGAGGCCCACCTGTGCATATATTTGAAGGCAATGCCTCAGACTACTTGCCTGAGTGACGTAAAAATTCTAAAAAATTAGTTAAAATATAGGAATTAGTCAGTCACTCGGATTCTTTAGATAAAAAACAGCAAACAGGTTTAAATCGGAGGCAACAGGACTTTCTCTCAGTTCTTTCTGAAAACATTTCCACACCCATCCAGGAGTCTTTGGTAATTCTGGCGGCTCGCTCTGAGCAAACTGGAGCTGTACACTGCAAAAACGGATCTAAAAATAAGTAAAAGGTTCTTAAAGTTAGTGTTTTTATCCTTCATTTGAGCAGGTAAATAAGATTATCTGCCAATGAGAGTATTTTGACCCCTAAAATAAGATAATTAGATATACTGCAGAAATGCCCTGTAGATGGCAGCATTGCTGTTTCTTCCCATTCACAAATCGATACCTTTGCTAACAATCTGACTTCGTCATTGTGTTCTGCATTAGACAATGTAGCTCCCTTGAAAAAGAAGGTGATTATTCACAGGAAGCTGGCTCCTTGGTTTAATTCAGAGCTGCGTTCCTTGAAGCACAATGTTAGGAAATTGGAGAGAAAATGGCGCTCTACACACCAAGAGGAATCCTACTTAATCTGGAGGGACAGACTATTGTTGTATAACAAGACCCTCCGCAGAGTTAGAGCAGCATATTTTTCATCATTAATTGAAGAGAATAAAAATAATCCTAGATTTCTCTTTAGTACAGTTGCCAAACTTACCCAGAGCCACAGCTCTGTTGATCCATCCATTCCCTTAGCTCTTAGTAGTAATGATTTTATGGGATTCTTCATAAATAAAATTGATTCCATTAAAAATAAAATAATTGGCATCCTCCCAAACATGATTACCTCGTCCTCAGTAAGTGAGGCAGCATTGGAGGAATCCTTAGAACCTGCGCAGTGTTTGAACTGTTTAGAAGCAGTAGAGCTTTCTGAGCTATCTAAAATTTTAGCTTCATCTAAACCTTCTACCTGTATGTTAGACCCAATCCCAACCAAGTTGTTTAAGGACATATTCCCTTTGATCAGTGGCACTATTTTAGACATGATTAATCTATCCTTAGTAAATGGATATGTACCACAGGTTTTGAAAGTAGCTGTTATTAAACCTTTACTTAAGAAACCTTCTCTTGATCAAGATGAGTTAGTAAATTACAGACCTATATCTAATCTTCTTTTCTTATCTAAAATTCTTGAGAAAGTAGTTGCTAATCAACTTTGTGAATATTTACAAAGTAATGACCTACTTGAGGAGTTTCAGTCAGGCTTCAGAGCTCATCATAGCACTGAAACAGCTCTGGTAAAGGTCACCAATGACATTCTCATGGCCTCAGATAATGGACTTGTGTCTATACTTGTCCTGTTAGATCTCAGTGCTGCGTTTGATACAGTTGATCACAATATTCTCCTACAAAGACTTGAACATACTGTAGGGATTAAGGGGAAAGCATTAGGCTGGTTTAAATCTTATCTGTCAGACAGATTCCAATTTGTTCATGTTAATAATAAATCTTCCTCAAACTCTAGGGTCACCTGTGGAGTACCACAGGGTTCAGTCCTTGGACCAATTCTCTTTACTATATATATGCTTCCGATTGGCAAAATTATCAGACAGCATGGGATTAATTTCCACTGTTATGCTGATGACACTCAGCTATATTTATCCATAAATCCTGATGAATCCAATCAATTACTTCGACTGCAGTCATGTCTTGATGACATCAAAAGCTGGATGACTTTAAATTTCCTGCATCTAAATTCTGACAAGACCGAAGTTTTAATCTTTGGGCCAGAGTCCTCAAAAAATAAACTTCTTAACCAATCACTTAATCTGGGTGGCATTAACCTGGCCTCTGGTAATAAAGTAAAAAATCTTGGTGTTATTTTTGACCAAGACATGTCATTTAAATCCCATATTAAACAGGTTTCCAGAGTTTCCTTTTTTCACCTCCGGAATATCGCCAAAATTAGAAACATTCTGTCCAGGAGCGATGCTGAAAAACTAGTCCATGCATTTGTTACTTCAAGGCTGGACTATTGTAATTCTTTACTATCAGGAAGTCCACAAAATGCAGTTCAAAGCCTTCAGCTGATCCAAAATGCTGCAGCAAGAGTTCTGATGAAAATCAACAAGAGGGATCATATTTCTCCAATTTTAGCTTCCCTTCATTGGCTTCCTGTTAAATCAAGAATAGAATTTAAAATTCTTCTTCTAACGTATAAAGCCCTTAATAATCAAGCTCCACCATATATCAGAGCTCTGATTACCCCGTATGTTCCTAACAGAGCACTTCGCTCTCAGACCGCAGGTCTGCTGGTGGTTCCTAGAGTCTCTAAAAGTAGAATGGGAGGCAGATCCTTTAGCTATCAGGCTCCTCTCCTGTGGAACCAACTCCCAGTTTTGGTCCGTGAGGCAGACACCCTGTCTACTTTTAAGACTAATCTTAAAACTTTCCTTTTTGACAAAAATTATAACTAGAGTGGCTCATGTTACTCTCAGCTACCTTTATAGTTTTACTGCTATAGGCTTAGGTTACTGGAGTATATCAGGATCTAATTTTCTCACTATATTGAGTTCTACTGTTCTTCAATTATGCATTATGTGTTGTCATTTCTGCTTTAACCTTCTGTTCTCTCTCTTTTCTCTTCATAGTAGGTACACCTGGTCTGGCGTTCTGTTAACTGTGACATCATCCAGAGAAGACGGCTCACCCGCTACTACCATCTAATGTAGAACAGATTACTAGATCAATGTGTGCTTCTGTGCTTTTTTGTTTCTCTTGTTGTGTCTCTGTTCTGTCTTCCGTAACCCCAGTCGGTCGAGGCAGATGACCGTTCATACTGAGCCCGGTTCTGCCGGAGGTTTTTCCTTCCCGTTAATGGGTGGTTTTTCTTCCCACTGTCGCTTCATGCTTGCTCAGTATGAGGGGTTGCAGCAAAGCCATGTACAATGCAGACGACTCTTCCTGTGGCTCTACGGTTCCCCAGGAGTGAATGCTGCTTGTCGGGACTTTGATGCAATCAACTGGTTTCCTTATATAGGACATTTTTGACCAATCTGTATAATCTGACCCAATCTGTATAATATGATTGAACTTGACTTTGTAAAGTGCCTTGAGATGACATGTTTCATGATTTGGCGCTATATAAATAAAATTGAATTGAATTGAATACAGCACATGAAATAAGATGATGGAGATGAATTGTTCCTGTTTTAAGTGCAAAAATCTTATTCCATTGGCAAATCATCTTATTTACCTGCTGAAATCAAGGACATATATAGTAATTTAATATAGTAACATTTTATTTATTTCTAGTCCTGTTTTTGCAGTGTAGCGCTGCTGTTTCTAAGCACATGGAGGTCTGTCCTCCTAGAACCAGTCCAGGTTAGAACCAGTGGCCCACCATCTCTGTCCTGGTGGTTAGAAGCTGCTGCTTGGTGTGAGTGGAGGACTTGGTCTCCTGAACCATGATGAGATGCTGATGTAATCTCTCTGGAATGTGTTGGAGGACCGAGCAGAAATCTCCATCCTCCTCCTCTGTTCACTGATGGCTTTTCTCTTTGGACCAAGATGGCTTCTTTCACCCTCTTTCTAACCGTCTGTCCTCTCTGTCCAGAATCTGGACATCATTGTCATCAAAAAAACTGTCTTTTGTTCTGGAGGTGCAGGTGGACTCCTGAATCTGGCCCTCCTGTGCGGCTCCAGGCGTTTATGTAGCTGTTGTTTAGTTTCTCCAGTGTAGGAGTCAAAGACACAACGCCGCTCAGCTGTGGTTTGGCTGTCTGAAGTAAAGTTAGTTCTAAAGCAGCGGAGAATGACCTTCATCAGAAAGGCAAATATTAAAAGTAAAACTAAATACCAGAGTCAGTTTTGCTCAATTATAGATAATGTGGCATGTTCAGTTAAAATGAAAAAAAGATTAAATGTTCAAGTTTAACAGATAGTACAGCAGCAGCCTGGAGTAGCTGAGGAGTGTGCAAGTGTAGCTTAGCATCTGAGAGACTTAAAACAATTCACAATCGGATCAGAACCCGTTTAACGGTCATTCATGGTTTTTTTTGGGTTTCTTTGGCTTTTTTATGTATCAAAAACATTTAAAAAAGCCTTTGACTGCCTTCAGCTTGTCTAAAACTTTGCAGCAGAAAACTTAACTGGAGCTCACGTCTGTCTAGCTTTAATGTCTCTGCGTTGGCTGCCTGTTCATTTCAAAATAATTTTTTAAATTCCTACTTTAACGTTTAGTTCTCTGCTCTGCATGGTCAGAATCCTCAATACATCGCTGAATTATTAAAGGCGCATTCTCTAACCCAAAATCCGCCTGTAGTCCCAGGGAGCTGGTGGAAAACTCCAGGGCCGTCATCTTTCCCTGGACTCTGGAACAAGTTTCTTTTTTTATGTTTTCAGCACCTTGACTCGCGTAAAAAGCTGCTGAAGACATCATTATCACTCAGGGTTCATCCTTTGTGAAGCACTTTGTTGTTTCCATCTGTAAAAGGTGCAATATAAATAAACTTCACACAGATTCATCAAGTTCGTCATAGGGCGTAAAGTGAAAAAAGTAGCAATCTCACCTCAGTTATTCTTTTTATTTTCTAATTTACTTCAGAAAGACCTCAGAGATTCTTCCTACCTTTCATCCTCCACTCATCAGCCCTTTTCTCCTGCCTCCCCCTGTAACTCTGAACATACCGGTCGGTCATTTACTGGCAGCTTGTTTCCCACCTGTGGGTGTTAAGTTATGGACCGAGAAAAGCAAAGACTGAAAACATTTCCACGCTTTCTCTTTTAAAGAAGTGAGATTTTGTCACCTTTTGCCACCGCTGCCTGTCAGGAGCCAACAAATGTGAGTTCTGATTCATACTGCTGCTCTCAGATTAATGCACTTCACTGGGGAAATGTCCTGGTAATGTTACATGTCAGTGTAGAGGTAATAAAAAACTTTGAGTTGTTTTTGCCTCCTTTGTCCGCCGGCTGAAACCAAATCTGTTCTCTCTCTCTCTCTGCAGCTGGAGGCTCTGTATAATTTTAACAGTCAAAGTAAACTGGCATTCATTGTCACATATTGCATTTACGGATGTAAAACATTGACTGGTCAATTCTCCCTGAAACAATATCAAATAAATATTGTTTTAAGTGGGAAGAAAAAAAGAATATTTTGAAATTTGCAGTTCTTCGTTTCTTTTTAATGAAACAATCGTGGTTGTGAGGGCTGTGCAGCTGGTAGCACTGTTGTCTTGAAGGTCCTGAGTTCAAATCCCAGGGGTCGTCTGCATGGAGTGTGCATGTTCTCCCTGTGCATGACGGGGTTCTCTCTGGGTACTCCGGCTTCATGACTGTTTGGGTTAATTGGTTTCTCTAAATTGCCTTTAGGTGTGTGTGTGGTTGTTTTCCTTTGTGTGTCTGTGTGCTGCCCTCTTATGGTCTGGACACCTGTCCAGGCTGGACCAATGACAGCTGGAGATAGGTGTGTGTTCTTTTTGACCCGTTCCTCCCGATAGAACTGGGTCTGTTTTGTTGGCTGGCTGTTGGTTTTTCACCCAGTAGAGCAGACTGGGCTCTACTTTAACAATGCACAAATGACTGCGGCAGTACGCGCCTGGGATTGGCTGTACGGACACTGGACCCGCCTCCAACATACTGAGCTCCTGTGTGGACCATTTCCAGAAGCCATGGACCAATCCAGACCTTCCTTAGCCCTTTATTCAGTGGAGCTGCATTAGAACCGTGAACACTGTTTGCTCCCATGTGATGTTTGAGCATTTTGTGAATCACTGTTGGTTTGGGAACCTTGTGAATGCTCTAACTTTTGCTATTTGTCCGCTTGCTGTTAATCAGCTTGGTAAACTTGAAAGACTCACATTAGATATCAATTTTGGCGAGGTTATCGTTTTGTGTACCTGAAAATGTTGATTTAGTGTTTCTACCTGTTTGTGTTTTCTTGCTGGGTTTGTTTTGCTGAGAAGTCGTTTTATTTAATTCCCTTTTGTTTGTTTAACTGTAGGACGTTGTCTCTTTTGCTAAAAATATTATAAATAAACCTTTTAATTAATTTTACCAATTAGACTCTTTAATTTGAGGTCACCCCGTTCTTCCAGCCAACTGTGGGCGTAACTTTTGCTTTCTGTCACACTTTTTTGGTTCTGCCATCAAATCCTTCAGGTTTGCCAGTAGGAGGTCCATGGAGATGTCAAACCAAGACATTAAGGGTTTTAGGATGTCCTGAGTTCACTTTTTAACCAATTTGCTGCCGTGTTTGGGTTCATTCTCCATTTTGAAGACCCGTTTCCTTCCGAAATTTAACTTCCTGACTGATGTGTGGAGATGGTGATTGAATATTTCCACATTATGTTCTTTCCTCACGACGTCGTAACCCGTGTTTGCCTCTTCTTTATTCAACATTATTAAAACATTTTTCTTTTTCTTAACTTTACCCCAATCACAGCCAAAGTTAAATCCATGTTCATCTTTGTCAGATTTTTTTTTTTTTACTGGTTTTCTGTCATCTGACCCCATGTTTTTACATGCTGTGTATCGGCTGCCTGCAGACAGCTGTACCCATGCAACAGGTACACCTGCATAACATCACATGCCTCCCCCAGCCATCAGAGGCTCCATTTCAGCTCTGCAGGAACCATCTGTTGGTTGGAATTAAATCTTTCCCAATTATCATCTACTTTCCATATGATTAGCATAGCATTAATGGAGCATTATGCAGAGTAATGTGACTGCTAAACGAGTTTGCCTCCCCCACAGGGTTAAAACCTCTGTTCTGCTAATTGCTGCCGGCTCACCCACCCTTCTGTTGAGGGCCAGAGCGTGATCGTGTGCCTTTGTGTTTCTCACAGTGTAGAAATGGCATTTTTGGACATACATAAGTGCCTGTTGCCTTACATAGTTACATATCTTTATATCTATCTCAGTTTGCAGTTTTGGTTGTTGAGCTTGTTAAAAAAATGCAATAAAGACTAACCATAACACTGTTCTGTATATAGATTCTGTATATAACAGCTATTGTTGTTTTATTTAGTGCTTCTAGTAGATATTTCAGCCAATAAGGTGAAATTAAATCTTGCATTTATCCAGAATCATTTAGGTGGCAGATTTAATACTTTGCAGACTGTTGTCGCAAATTTGCCTCGAACTGATCTTTATACAGTTAAGGTGCAGGTTGATGCATCGTCCACACCTACCAAGCATCATATTACAGGCACTTTACCAACATGAACAGGGTTTGAACAACTGTCAGTTTGGCAGTATTACAAATACTGATGATTGTACAGAAAAACCCGATGCAATTTCATTAAAATAATGTAAATACATAAAGAAACGGATTAAGAAGCATTATATTGGTGGGAGGCACAATGGTGCCGTTAAGAGCACTGGTACCTTGCACCAGGAGGATCCTGGGTTTCTCCGACAGTCCAAAAACACGACTGCTAGGTTAGTTGGTGCTGCTACACCTGTCCTTAAGGGGCAGGTGTAGGACAGACAACCATAACAGTGTTGCCCTGTGATTGGAGGACTGGCGACCTCTCCAGGGTTTCCCCTGCCTCTCACCCAATGACTGCTGCAGATAGAAACCAGCCCTGTCAGTGGACCATAGATGGGTTTTTATTCCTGATAATACCCACTGTTGCTAACTTGCTTAATATCTAATATTTTTATTTATTCCATTTTTTATATTCAAATGTACACTCTGTCTGTTTAATCCAGCACCTGCTTGTAGCAAAAACACATTTTTCTTAAATATAATTGTTAATGAATTCATGGCACCAAGGTTTGCAACTTTGCTGTGCGCCCACAGCTGTGCAATACATCTTCTATTGGAGCTTATAGGTGAAGAAACCACAACCTACTAAAAATCTACTGCAAGGGGCGACTTAGCAACATGCTAAGGAGGCTTTCAGGTCAAAGAGGGCCTTTCTGTGATGATTTGAGGTCGTTAAGGACCGACGGTGCAGCAGAAGCGACGCAGAGCCATCAAAAGGTAAATTTAATGAACAAAAGTTCAGGTAAGGTTACAAACAGCTTGACTAGGGATAACTATGGTTAACTAAGGATCCAGCGAAGACTGAACAGAAACCAGGAACTTAAATATGCTGGGCAAAAAATCAAACAGGTGTGAGATTATCAACAGAAGGAAAGGCAGCTAGGGTGAGAAACTAGACGGCGATGAAACACATAAAACAAACACTGAAAGCTAATCCAATCCAAGGAACTTAAACACTAATAAATAACCAAACACATTAGGATTGTGACACTTTCTACCTTTCTGTTGGGATCAGTCAGGATACACGTTTCCTGACTGATTATCTCTTCATGTACTTTGGTCTACTGTTTGTCGTTTTTGAATATATGTCCTAAATAAGTGGGACTGCACTGCGTAGAGTCGGGAGTTGAGGTGTGCATTTAAATGCCAGGCTTTTTGTGTTTAGTATCTCCGGTTTCTCTGAGCACGCTTGCTTTTTGTTTGCTTGTTTTGTTTTTCTCTGTACGAGCTTTCTTCTGTTGGCTTCGTCTTTGTTTACCAGATACCAAACTGAGGTGATTGGTTACATTTAAATAGTTTACAACCAGATGAGGACTCTATGATTTGTGCATTAAAACCCTTGATTGGCAGGTTGCAGGCGTAATGGTTTACCATACTTCACATGAGAAAACATGTGCCTACAGGGGCCCTGTAGCTGTGCTGCCAAGGGGCCCCAGGGACTATTCCTCCTACTCTGGTTTAACCAAACTGACAGATTCTCTCTCTAAAAGGAGCTGAAACTTTAAGTTGGCTTCTAGATGTCTGTCAGACGAAGAAACAGATTCTCCCTCGCCCGTCTTGGTGAAAGTGATTCCTTTTGACATGAAGAATGTGTTTTATTCAACAGGCTGGATCCAGCAGAAACACAGGAACCTGGGTCAAGCTGGATGTTCAACATTTTACCAAACAGTCATCAATGGTTATATAACTGTATTCTTAATGCATCAGGATAACTTCCTGACATGCATGAGTGGCTTTTTCACCCGTTTTGGGTCCTATCGCCGTTTCCACTTCTCCACACTTCATTCACCAGCCTGCTGGTTTCTGACTTCATGTCCTGAGGATCAAATGTGGGCTTTTGGAGAAGACGGGGAAATGGCCTGCCCCCTGCAGTCAGTGTCACCTCCTCCATTAGTTTGACGTCTCTCTCAGAAGGTAAAACCTTGCATGAATGCTGAGTCCGTTGCCGTGTTTCTCTGTGTCTGTGCAGGATGTGAGTTATTTTACATTGCTAAGCAGTTTACGTTGAACTGCTTTCATTTATGTATAACAGGAAAGATGAGGGATAAAAACTATCGTAAGAAAAAAAACGTAATTTAAACATGCCATCCGTTTGAAAATATAAAAACCATTAATCTGTCACCTCGTTGCCTCAGTCATCACAAGGACAAGCATTTTATATTCAGAGTATTTCTCTAATCTAAAACAGGGCTGAACACCATGAAAGGGTTCAACATTGTTTGTCACTCGTTTCAGAAAGTACATCCCATATATTTAGGCATGTGACAAAAACATTCAGCATTATTTAAAATGACTAAGACTTACATTTTAAGAATAAGGGGCCCACGAGCTTTAAAATGATACCAATATTATTGTTCTAAGATAAATATTATTGACGTTATCAAAATTTTAAATCACAAAATCGAGGCCTTTGTCTTTGTACTAAAACTATAGGAACACTTGTGACCATCTTCAATGACTTTTCACCAGTTATTGCTTCTAACTTCAGAAATAATTATCATAGCTCATTTAAATTTTCAGGACTTATAAGTTGCATAATTTACTTTCTGAATTCCAAATGAAAAGTAAAGACATAATTCTTTAATCAGCAATTTTAATTACTCATCGCCATCTACCGACCATAGTGCAATATGCAAAATATACAATATAAGAGATTAAATTCCATTTCTACTGTATTAATAACTAATGTTAATTATAAAAACATCTGGCTCAAAAGAATTGAACTTTCACTGAATAAAATCACATGCATTCTCATTGTTTGTAAACAAAGCAGTTGGCCAATCAGAGACTCTGAATCGTGTCACGTGATCAAGTTCACAGTGATGTACGCAAACGGCAACGAAAAATATAAATTTTCCAGGAGCAAGGAAACCATGTGCGAATTGTCAAATCATGCTCAAACTTCACATAAATAAACTAAAATATGTGGTCTTAAAGGAGTATATACTATTAAAGAAGAAGTTCCTAACCTTTGATAAGATTTGAGTGGCCAAAGTTGAGGCAAAACTTTGAAGATCGATAGCAGCGCTTGTAGTAATCGGACAACAGAACTTTGTTGCACAGGAAGATGCTGAGCGCTACACTGCATCTCAAAATAAGCCAGTTAGCGATTTAACAAGTCTGAATACCACCGAGCGCGATGTACAGCGTGGCTTCACTGGTAGTGGTCAACACTCGCTACAGCGCCACCTGCTGATCGTCACCTACCTAATATATTTTATGGTTTTATGACAAAAAGATTTTTAGTCTTTGTTTCTTGTAATTTTGATGATTATGGATCACAGATAACAGAAACCTGTAATTTAGCGTCTCTGAAAATGGGATGTTGGGAATTAGTTGCATACTGAAAACTACCGACCCAGACTCAGAGAGTCTGGGTCGGTAGGCGACACAATCATGGAGAAGACAGCTAACTGGACAGACGTCCTGAAGGAAGACACTGCCTCCCTGCTAAAGAAGCTGCGTGTTCACAGACTGCTGTGTCCAAGACTTCCAGAAAAAGTTAAAAAACAAAACTTCTGGACTTTTTTCTGAAGTTTGAAGACGTTTCGCTTCCCATCCATCCCATTTCTGGATGGGAAGCGAAACGTCTTCAAACGTTCAAAAAGTCCAGATGTTTTGTTTTTTTAACTTTTTCTGGAATGATCATGACCTGGATGACTGAGAATCTTCACCAGCTGCATCCAAGACTGTTCAGGGAAAGTTGAGTGGAAGGAAAAGCTGCTGCAGCAACAGAGATAACTGCAGCAGTAAGAGGAGTGTCGAGCAAAATCTTTGTTCGAGTTTCACAAGGAGTGAACTGACACAGAATATATTTGATTTATATAATATATGATATATGAGCTTCACTTTGCAGTGGGGGACAAAAAATATGTATCCTTTTCGTGATATTACAAGATCTGTAATTAAGATGTATCTTCCTGTTTATTTTTAAGTCTATATATTAATGGCACTGGAGTATAACGTGTCATACGTATATGTCTGGTGACAAAACGCTCATTCACAGTAAAACCATGATGTCGGGGATGATCGGACATTAATGGATGCAAAATCACAGCTGAAATTCAAACACAATGAAAATATTACGTATTGTTTTTTTTTTTTTTAAGTTTTGATAAGAAACTTGTTTAAACTATTTGATTTATTCCGTCGTTAGCGTCACAAACAAGGAAATAGTAGAATCTCTTTTTACATCATCAGGTGTACTTAGCTTTTCCTTTGACCACATGCAGCACTGCAAAAATCATATTAAGTGCGTGCCTAAGTCTTTAATGCTGAAAGGGTTTAATGGGTGTGGACTGATCATATGCAGTTAAACAGAATAAGAAAAATAAAGAGCCTCGTGGAGGCCTTGGAGGCTCTGCATGCTTGTTCTGTTCGTGCAAAAAGAATTTAAAATACGCTTTCATCCTGATGCTGTTCAGAGTCTTCCCCTCAGGTTCTCGTGTGCCTGAGAAAGCAAAGAAGTTGCAATAATATGTTATAAAAAGGCATAAATCACATTGCCTCCTCTGATAAATGGTCCTTCACGTGTTTTTCCTCCCTGTCCGTCCTGTCCAAGGATTTTAAGCTTGATTTATGGCAGTTTGTGTCTCCTAAATCATTTGACCCCTTTTGTCAGATACTAAGGACCTTTTCTGTCGTTTATCAACGCTTTCGGTCTTATCTGTAGATCTGTTTCTTTATTCCATTGTGTGTGAGCACATTTTTCCCGTCACCATTTCATGCCGCTGTCATTCTTTTCTTTGATAAAACTTTTCCCTGTCAGTCTCATCAGTTTTTGGTCAACACTTTCATCGACTCACTCGCCTCATTTTGGCCCACGTCCTGTCTCCCTGTCACATTTGGACGTTTTTTCTTTTGCTGAAATTTCAACTACCATTTATTTTTTCACAGGAATGAATAGAATTTAGCTTGAATTGGTTAAAAAAACTTTTTTTTTCCCCATGAGCTGATACAACATTAAGGTGAAAAACAGTTTTAAATGCATCTGAACAGAGTCTGAGTCTGATGACACATCCCACCGTCTCCTAGTTAACCCAGATAAGGCGAGGCAATTTTATTTATTCAGCACTTTTCAGTAACAAGACGATTCAAAGAGCTTCAAAGATAAGGCGGATACCTCCGTTTTTGGACCCAGAAATGTGAGGATCAGTGATCATCTCGACTTAATGGGGCTGAAGTCCACAGAGCATGTTGGGAACCTGGGTGTAGATGTAAATTATAACCACCCATTGCTATCATCTTAAAAAACATTGTCATAATAAAGGGGTTTATGTCAAAATAGGACACAGAGGAGGTTAGGGTGATGCTATATGTCTGTGAAAACAACCAATTAAGCTGCTGTAGCTCCTCTAAAATGCTGCTGCCTGACCGACACCAGAATAAATGAATCACACCATCAATAACTGCACTGCTTCCCTTTTTTATCCAAGGACAGATTTACGTGTTGACCCCTCTGGTCCCTGCAGGCTCGGTGCTCCTGGGACCAGAACTGCACAATACGAGGCAGCATTTGGTTTCCTCAACTCTGGAACGAGCTCCCTGAAAACCTGAGATGTTCTGAAACTGCTGGTTCATTTAAATCAGGACTCAAAACATTCTGGCTTACAGCCATCTTTGATCAAACATTCTGAGTAATGAACTGTTTGAAACTGGGGGCGCATGCCTCCTGGTCCAGGTGTCCCCCTCTTGTAGGGCTGTTATTGTGCGAGCATAACTCCGTGGGAACAGCAAGTGGCCATCAGAGCGGCTACGACCGACTGCTAGGCTGATGGTCCTCTTTTGCATGTGAGCTACCAGTTGTGATTGTCACCGTTTAACTCGTTGATCCACTGCGTGACGATTCTGCTGATACGGCCGAGTTTACCTGAAACTCCTCAGACTGAAGAAGGAGGACCTGTTTAGCCTTTTTGGACTTTTTCACCTGGACAATTGTGATGCATCAGGAGAACTGTGTGAAACATTTGTCTCTTTTATGCCTTTAATTGATCTATTTAAACATATTTATGTTTTATACAAAATGCTTTGTTGTTTTTGTGTTGTAAAGCTCGTTGCATTGCCTCATGTATAGATGGAGCTGTGTTGATTTGGAAGCTTTGCTCACCTAGATGCAGCGCTGAAGCATTGTAGCATAGTTTAAAGTAAATGGTCTATTAATTTTTATTTTATCATGTTGTTAGCTTCCAAGGCTGCTTTTTCGTGCGCATGCTTCCAGTTACGATGGGAACTCCAACTTAAACCCAACGGTTTGCCGGAGGCATTTATGAAAGTAAGCAATGCATCAGGCTCCACATACAAGTGACAAGGGGATATAATAAATAACTTAAATATGCTGTCACTGCAGATATATGAGGCTGGCTCATTAAAATGTTTAAAGAAAAAAAATGGAGGAGGGGGGGGGGGTTAATAAATGTTCAAAAAAGGATTTAGAAATAATTCATACTGTGAGTGCAGCACAAACTTTTGCTCGACGTATTTCTGGTGATTCTGCCTGACGTCCTCTAATTAAAACGCTGAAAGTTTGCTTCCTGAAACCTTCGCATGTCAACATGTCGACATAGTATGAAACCGTGTGTGTACTCAGTTATATATACTGCTCAGAAATATCTATCTATCTATCTATCTATCTATCTATCTATCTATCTATCTATCTATCTATCTATCTATCTGGATGGATGGATAGATATCACCTATTTAAGACCTTTCTGGTATATTTACCAAACTTCCTGAAGATGATGGGCCTTATAATGCGACGGATCCTCTTAGTGTTTGTTTTAGAGGTATGCTGTGGATTAGGGTTAAGAATTTACTGTTAATGGTAACGATTAACAATTATTTTAGAATAAATTCTAAAATGTCTAAGAGTCAACATAAAGTCATAATACCGTTAGAAATGCAAAGTTTTGCATACTGATTAATAAAAATGATAAAGACCACGTGGGTTTCTTGGTTTAGTGAAAAGACTAGTTGTCTTGCAATTTGAAAGCTGCGGGTCCAAATCCCATGTCCTCCTGTCTTGTCAGTTTACCCCTGGGCAAGGCACTAAACCCAAGTTGTCTACCAATCTGTGAATTGGTGCATGTGCATCAATGCAGCTTTAGTATAAAATGCTTTGAGCGGTCAGTAGAGTTACAGAAGAATTATGCAAAATGAAGACCATTTATATCAGAGACAGATTTACTGAAGTAAGGCAAGTTTAGCTCTGCATTGCACCACCTTCTGCTTAATTACACTGAAACTTGTAAACTCAGGACCTTTTTTATAATCAGAGGGGCTGACAGGTTAGAGGTTTGTTCCTGGGATCAGGATTTATGAACCCAGAGCTCTCGTATGAGTAAAAGCATGGAAGATCAACTTTTTGGAGCTTTAACAACTCCGCTCACTCTGACTGAAGTGTGCGTGCGAACGAAAGAGCTTTGATTGATGAAACACTCATTCACCGTGGCAACAAGTAAACAAAGAGCAGAGGCTTCATTTTATCGAGTGGGAATGGAAATTTGCATCCCAATCTCAGTCGGAGAGTGGGCTTCGGCGGAGTGGAAGTGTCTCAGAGATGCTCTAAGGGCTTATGCCGCCGTCTGTGCCCTGACACACTCAACGATATCTGAGGTCGAGAGCAAGCACAAACTCATTTTGATGGGCTTACTTGTAAACACACAACAACATCATGAGAAAGTTGGAGTGGGGATGGAAGTCACAGGAGGCTTCAGATTCAGGTGTGCAGCAGCACTGGGAAGAAAACTTTCCTCTTGTTTAAAACTCTTCAGTCTCAACAGCGCCGCGGGGGACGAGGCTTAAAAAACAGGATTTTAAACCAGCGCTGGCTGATGATTTACTGCGTTTTCTCTTCTAAAACGTGAAATAGTAACAATAAACCTGAGCTACATGATACTGCTTTGAACAGAGAATCAATTCAATTTAATTTTTAAAGCGGCAATTCATGAAACATGTCATCTCAAGTCTCTTTCCAAAGTCAGATTCCATCAGATCCTCCAGGTTGGTGAGAAAGTTTCCTCTCTAAGGAAACCCAGCAGGTTGCATCAAGTCTCTCCAAGCAGCATTCACTCCTCCTGAAAGAGCGTAGAGCCACAGTGGACAGTCGTCTGCATTGTTGATGGCTTTGCAGCAATCCCTCATACTGAGCATGCATGAAGCGACAGTGGAGAGGAAAACTCCCCTTTAACAGGGAGGAGAACCTCCAGCAGAACCAGAACCAGGCTCAGTGTGAACGCTCATCTGCCTCCACCCACTGGGGGTTAGAGAAGACAGAGCAGAAACACAGAAAGATCAGAAGCTCACATTGACCCAGGAGTACTTTCTATGTTAGAGAAGACAGAGCAGAGACACAGAAAGCACAGAAGCTCACATTGACCCAGGAGTACTTTCTATGGTAGAGAAGACAGAGCAGAGACACAGAAAGCGCAGAAGCTCACATTGACCCAGGAATCATTTTGATTTTGAACACAATTTGCGGTTTATAAAAGTTTATTTTTTTTTTTTGTATATTTGAAAGCAGTAAAAAAAGAGGATTCTCTCAGCTGTTTTGTCTGTTTATCACTGTGTCTGTCTACATTGGTGCTGTAAAGTTATATAATCGGACAAAGGGAGCCAAAAAGCTAGTTAGATCCCAGTTTATGCAGGAATTGCTAAACATAGTAGTCCATTGCTGATCTATATGCAGATGTTGGTCAAAATGTTACTGAGGCCACTACACATTTATTTGCTGATGACACAATAACTTAATGCCAAGTCTGTAAAATTGGGTTATTGACCATCTGCAGTCTGCATTTGATTCAGATCTATTTCAACTCCAACTTGCTCCTAATGCTGAGGAAGCAGTGTCTGCAGTGAATTAAGCAAAAGTGTTTATGAAATAATTGCTAACAAGTGAAATAAAAATAAAAAAGCTTTTCATATACTACATTAGATTCATTTTTATGACGCACGCATGTCAAGTTTTATTAAAACTTACATGTGTAATATTCTCCATTTAGGGCGTGTTTATTTTATTGACCTGTGGCACCTTTGGTTTTCAATCCCTGCTGCAGTCCCGATTGTTCGTGTTTTGGGCTTCTGCTCGGCGACACGTGTAGATCTGGGCTCCACCTGAATACCTGTAATTATTGCTCCGTGTAACCTTCCACTGGGTCAACAGTCAGAACTCTGTCATGGGGAGGAAAGCAGCTTCGGGCAGCTGTGCAGATTTCGTACATTTAACTCAGACGTCATTATGTGACGGAAACACACATGAATGACGCGAGTCTACAGGCCTACAGCCTCCTGAACATGAACTATAAAGCCCGACATCTCTTCTCCACGGACATTTTCATTAATTTTCGTGAGGTAGGCTGTGCTGATACGTCATGTCATGCAAAGGATTGTGGGATACCTAATTGCTTGTTAGCGCTGGGATATTGTGAGGTTCCTGTAGCAAGAGTTAGCATACAGGCGACTTTTCCTGCCTCCTTCCTCACAGACTGCACTATTTGTTCAGCTCTGATCATATCGACCGCTGACGGAAGAGTTCTCACCCAACGGAGGTATTCAGGTGGAGCCTTAAGCGGGGCGTACACTATACGTCTAAAAACCAGCCCTGTAGAGAGATGGCGCTACTCGGACTCGTCTATCCGGAAGCCAATCGTAAACAGTAGAAGAAGAAAAAGACGGAAGTGTCGATGCTCTCTGTTAAATATGAGGCTCACTAGAATGAAACGCTGCCTTGGTAATTCTACGAGTTTCTCCTCTGTAGTTTGACTCCATGTCACACGAACCGTCGCCATGCTTCTCTCTGCTCCTGTGTTTTCATCTGAGAAGAATTTCCTTGTTTGCACATGCTCAGTGCGCGAGGGTGGGCGAAATCGGCTCGTAGCTCTGCTTCACCAGCAGGAGGCGCTCATGATCTCCTCAGGAGGGCCGACTGGATTTCAGACATGTTTGATTTTCATCCAACCGTCCGATTCCTGATGGGGAGGTGGAGGTGAGAGGCTGATCGCCCCTCGTTACGCCCTGGATACGACGCAGGACTTAGGATGAAACTCGGCCCGATCCAAAACATTCTCACACGACTGAAGAATCGGCCCAAAAAGGAGAAAAAAATCGTACCATGTATGCCCGACTTTCACAGCTACTCGCCTCCAGCCACAAATCTGGTGTGAGGGTGCAGCATTGATGAAGTTAAATATTTATCCCAGTTCTGACCCAGACCCACCCCCTCCACCATCCACGGCCATGCCTGCATGGTCTATGTCATGTTAAAAAGAACAGGTTTTGTATTAATTTGGACCAATTTGGGTCTGTGAAACAGGACATGAATTAGTCCTTCGTTTAAGTGCCTCAATGATTCTCATTTTTGTTCATTTCTGTTTCACAAAAACACTGAATTAAACCAAAACCAAGACAACTATTTTTTTTGTTTTTGATTTCTTTTTTTTGTTTTACTGTATTTTTTTTGTAAACAATCTTAGTTATAAAATATGTTTTGTCTCTGTAAATGTATTCTGGATGTTTGTTTAAGCCAAAAATACTACATCTGTCTGTGTATTTATGTTTTCATGTTTCTCTACCTTCACACTGCTGTAAACTGATGTTGCAGGGGTCCTCAGGTCCATTATTCAGTAAATTTGCTGTTTCCAGGTTCTGTTACTGAAATTATTAAACCAGATGGGATAATTTCCATTCATATAATAATTTCTACACAATCTTCATCACGCTGCAGTTTTTCTTAGAGAAGTCATGTTTTTTGGGTCTTTGGAGGAGTTTGCTGAAGGACCCTCACAGAATCCAGCCATAACCTGAAGGAGCTCACATCAAACGGAGAGCAGATTGGCAGCCGGCAGCTTTGATCGAACGCTTCCTCTTTTTTCCCAGATGCCGCCTGTTTTTATGATTTTCATGCGTGTCGGATGTCCATGATGTTGGCAGCAAACCTGAGCAAACCCTCCACTACCACGAAGAAAACGACAGAAACAACAGAACAAGGCGGACGTTGTCTTGGGATGATTAAACTTTATTGTTTCTCACTCTGTGGACATGGTGTTTACTGCATTTTGCCCCACGGTGTCTCTATTTGTCCTTTGAAATAATTTATATGTCAGTGCTGTGCGCCCCTGCCTAAGTGTCTACTTTAATCTCTGCGACTGTGTGTCTGTTCATGCATCTTCATTTATCAACCCCATGTGTATATGAGGCTGTGTCCTCAGGCTTTAATAAGCCACTCTGTGATAAGTGCAGCTCTCTGCAGCCCTAGGGGACGAGCTCCTCTGCTGAAATCTCCACCCGACCACCTTTTGGTGTCAGACTAAAATCAAATGTCTGGCATGCGAAGCTGTGCACCTCAGATAAAGTCCTGTGACTGCATAACCAAGCTGCACGGCCGCTATCTGATCTCCGTGCATGGTCAAATGTTAAATGCATGACGAGTGTTTTATGCACCTCCTCTGCCAGACGTGCAATACTCGCATAGAGGACCGCTACAAGAAGAAAAGAACAAAAGACCATTAGGACGGGGAAGACTTTTTGTTTTTTACTTCTTTTCTTTTGCCTTTTTAACACAAAAAAACACAACCATGATGAACCTGACCAGTAGATATATGCAGATGTTGGTCAAAATGTTTCTGAGGCCACTACACATTTATTTGCTGATGACACAATAATTTAATGCCATGGCAAGTCTGTAGAATTGAGTCATTGACCATCTGCAGTCTGCATTTGATTCAGATCTATTTCAACTCCAACTTGCTGCTAATGCTGAGGAAGCAAAGGCCATGCTCTTTGCAAACAAAATAAAAACCACCACAAACTATATTAGGTCTATAAATGGCAGATATAGAACTTGTAGAAACTTTTAAATACTTTGGCATTGATAAAAAGCTCTCTTTCAAGTATTACATTGACCCCATTAAAAAAAGCCAAAGCTAAAAGCAGGATTGTTAGTTAGAAATAGTTAACCTTCAACCTTCCCACCATTACTAGACCATGGTGATGCTGTTTACATGCCGCCCTAGCCTTCTTTCTGCACACGGTTGATGTTACTGATCATGGAGCCTAAGGATTTATAACAAAATGTGACGCTTTCACAACTCATTGGACCCTGGGCTGTGAAAATTAACCACTCTAAGCTGATATGCCTTTATTTACAGGTCCTCTGTCAGGCTGCTGCCTCCTTACCTGCAGTCTAAAACTGCGAAAAAAAATTATTTTCTTCAAAAGTCTTCATATCTAAAATTTGGTGTGAATGAATTTAACAGTATGATTGACAAAGAGATGAAGCAATAATTTAGTCATTTGTCAAACCTATAATGACCAGAATGAACAAATTAAGAATTTTATCCTGGCAGAAAGGAGGCCGAATGTTTGTCCAACAGAGACAAACAATTTTTCTTGGTTTATAGGTTTTCAGGATGTCTGCTTTCAACAGACGAACTCAGAAGATTTTCCCTTAAGTTAACTGCGTTTTCTCCTAGTAACACACCATTGCAGATAAATCAAAGGTAAAGACAGAAGAGCTGAAATCAAACCAACCTGCTCTTCCTTCTCCACATCCACATGCTGAGCCCCCTCCTGCTTCCTTTCTCTCGCTGACGGTCCTAAAGATGTCAGCGATCATCGTTGTCTCGTCAGCTGTTCTCCTCTGCACATGTCAGCAGTCCACGCTCCCGCTATGCAGGAACAGAGCAGCTTGCTTTTCTCCAGGGAGTAATCCCATATCACCTCATTCCACTGAGCTAAACCGTCAGGGATGAGATTAAACGTGATAAATCCAGATAAACCAAGACCACATGGTGCCATTAATATTGTTTTTTTTTTTTATTGGACTTAAAAAAACTCTATGTTCTCAGTTTTTACACAGGTAGCATCACCTTTATTCACCTATTGTCCAGAGAAACGAACGCACTGAACCGTCCACCAAAGATTAGAAACAGCTTTTTGTTTCGGGAAGTAGATATTTCTGTTGTGTGTGAAATAAAGGCCCCAGAGGTTTGGTTCTGTAATAAAATCACAACAAGACTAATTGCTGAATAAAATTACAGCGGTTCTTATAAATCCTTTGAGGTGTGTCCTAAATAACACAAACCCAGAGAGACCTTTCCATATTCCGTCTCCATCAGTGTGGTCAAATAAGCGCTGGTGGTGACGTTACTGTTGTACTGTTCTTAAACTAACGTCAACGTTTTTATTTTATTCTACCAGCGCTGTTTCCCATCGTTGGTCCTCAGGACTGACTGCGTTGTCTGTTTTTCATGCTTCCCTTCGTCCAACACTCCTGATGCAAGGTGATAAACCTGCAGAAATAATGGAGAACTTTTAGAAGGTAAATAAGATCGATTCATAGAACGGACCCAACACTGCTTGCCTTTCTCCTCTTCCCTTGGGTAGATATCAGAAAAACCACGTCTGCTTCAATTGATCTGGTGTTCATTTCTTTTCAGGCTTGGTCTATCTGAAAGTTTTCATGCCTGGTCCTCAGAATCTGTTTTGGAGGATGCAGCAGTTTTAGGAGATTGAGGCTGCACAGTGGTCTGTGTTAACCTTCTGGTCTTCAAAGATTCAAAGAAGAAAAAAAAGATAAATAAATAAAGTTCTTGTGGAACAAGGGTCTGTGTTGTGGGTGATTTACAGAGAGAGTGTGCATAATGCATAAGATGTGCAAATTCATCTCTAAACAGCTGGATTTACTTCTACCAACTCCTCACAGCAGCCGCTGGACCCAAAATTTTACAAACCAAGGAATTCCCATTAACCTGAACAGCCAGACTGATAATGTGCAGCTCTCTAGTTCTGCTCAATATCAATCTGGGACTGCTATTGGTCAAATTAAGATTAATTAATTAATTAAGCTAAGCTAGTCAATGCACTTCCTGCTGTTCTTCTATCAAAGAAGAAATCATGGATTCTTACCAGACAAATGTGATAGCAGCAGCTACATGATTTTTCCTCTCCAGGCCTGACCTATAATAAAACGCAGTGATGTGCAGGTGTGAAGCCGCAGATTGCACAGTACAACAGACTGGGTCAATCTGATAATTTATATTAAGCGGGGATGAAAACAGTCCCTCCTAATTCGAAATAAAAAAAAAAGGACAGAAACTGGAGTAACCTAAAGTAGCAACGATGCTGGAAAGAAAGGAGGCCTCTCTTGTTCTGCATCGTACTGTTAGAACCCTGAAAAAGGTTTGGCCCATTCAGAATCTATATCTTCTTTGAAAGTCTAATTTAATAGCTGATTGTATTCCTTCTCTGCTGTTCCCTCCTGGGAAAACGAAGGACCAGTAAATCTCTTTTTTTTTAGTTTACTTCTGAAATTTTCCCGGAACGTCTTCTTCGTGTTCCAGGAAATCACAGAGAATAACGCCAGTGCCTTTGAGACAGAAAAAAATACTCCACTTCCTTCCTGGAACATGGATAAAGCATTAAAATTGGCCCTTCTGCATCTCTTGGTCAGAATGTGTTTTAACGTGACCCTGTTGCCATAGCAGCATGTTGCAGTCATGCCGCCGTATCTTTTCTGCATTCATCCCATGTCTGCTGAGCAACATGCTGTAACGCGCTGCTTCGCCTGCCGCTCGTACCGCCTCGCTCTGAGGAAGGACTCCAGAACAAACGCGGTCCGGACAGTTTGGCCTGCTGGCAGGAGTGCAGCACTGAAGCGAACCAAACCAAACAAAAGGTTTTCCCTTGTTTCAGCCACACTTAGCAGCACTCTTTAAACTGATTTGCATTATTAAATGGCGTACGGCTTTTTATTCATCCAGCTGATTATAAATAGATGCTGAATCAATTAGAATGTCATCAGATTTAGGCATGTCTCACAAAGCCAGATGTTCTGCTGCTGTGTAAAATAGTTTTACGCCATGAAACTGAGGGACTCTGAACGTCTTCCAGTGAACAGCGGCTGAACCAGCAGCTGCACAACCCAAAGTCAAAAACAGTCCTACATAAATGTGTTTTTAATCTTGATTTAAAAGAACTCAGGTTTTCTGCACTTTTACAGTTTTCTGAAAGTTTGTTCCAGATAAGTGGAGCATAGGAACTAAATGCTGCTTCTCCATGTTTGGTTCTGGTTCTAGGTATGCAGAGTAGGCTGGAGCCAGAAGACCTTAGTGGTCTGGACTTAGGCTACGTTCTCCCTGCAGGTCCATCCATCCATCAAAAAAGTGGGAATTGATGCTGAATTCCCACTTTTTGCTGAAATCAGATTTTTTTTTTTTTTTTGGTGGCCGTTCATAGTAGGACCGGACAATGTAGAAAAAAAAAAAACATGTCAATAAAACAGAAATCATATTGATTGATTCAGCCCAAAGTGCAGCTCTGGCCATTTTATGCGGTTGCTTAGCGACCTATTTTTAAGTAAAGAACTCACAAACACTGAATTCAAACTTAACCATATATTCTAACAACTTTTTATCAAAACTGCAAGTTTTAAAAAAAGATAAAAGAACACTATGAAGGGGGCGGAGCTTGGTTCCTGGGTCTGCGTTGTGATTGGTGGGAGGATGTAACGATGTAATATTAACCTACATGATAGAATGTAAAAGGAAGGAAAACTATTATTCTATTGAACTTTTTATGTACCCTTTTTTTCTATCATCGATATACGTCTATCGATTGATATATGTTGTTATTGAATTATCGTCCAGCCCTGGTTCATACTACTATTAAATGTAGTAAACTAAGCTAAGATGAAGTAAGCAAAGAAGAAAGCAGCGCCGCTATTAAGGGTCTTTTACGGAGCGCTAGCTGCTGCTACTGTGGATGTGTAGTGAGAGACAGGAGAGTGACGTGAAAGACGGATAAAATACGACATGACCGTTCAGACTGAGGACTCTGAAAAAAATACGATACATATCCGAATTACTACCACATATGGAAATGGCACAGTGAAAAGATCGGAATTGGGCCGTTCACACTGCAATAAGAAAGACGGACATGGGTCACATCTGGACTAAAAGATCAGATTCGCGTTTCCTTGCAGTGTGAACTAAGGCCACAACGTCTTAGAACATTGTTAACAGTCTTAAAGCTTTCTAATAATAACAAGGAGAGATGGAGCCGTTATTCACATCTATTTTTTCTTTTCAAGTTTTTTTTTAACGAAACTTTATTGAACCCTTCTAGAAACAAATACATTCACCATTATTCCTGTAAACCTGCGCTGCTGTGGGACGTCTCCTTCTGTTATCTGCACATACGGCTCACTTTGCGGTCTTGAACCGTTCAGACAGAAGTCTGATGACGGCTGCATTTAATACTAATATGAACAGCCACCTCAAAAAAAAATCTGATTTCAGCAAAAAAAAAAATCAGAATTAATTATCAAGGCCTGCGGTGTGACGTAGCCTAAGGTATCGATACCATCTGTGTCTCCATCTGACCTTCCTGCCTTAGCCAGTGTTATGTCTGAAGAGATTTGGTCAGCTGTTGAGGAAACTTAGAAAATACTGTAAACTCTGATATGTGTGAGGGCACTGATCCGATGTTGCAAATATTTCTACCGTCCCTGTAGTAGAAAGTAGATCGGTGCTGATGTAAGACTCTCTGCTGCAGCCCAGCACGATGGCGGCGTGAAACAGATGAAGTCTCTGTTCATTAGAGCAAAGCTCCAGAGGGAAACGTTGTGTAAACACAATACTTAGGCCTGACATTGAAGAGACCGCCTCCTTTGCACCCATCACAAAGCTGTTAAAGAGTCTGTCGGCGGCAGCGGTTCCTTGGGGCCGCCAATCTGGGAGGCTGATCACCGGCGAGTCCCTACAGAGGTGAGACTTAAAGCCGTGGAGTTCACCGAAAGTACGACTTCAAGGGCTGAGGTCAAGTGAGCCGAAGGCGCGAGCAGCCTCTCTGAGTCTCAGATGAATAGCGTACAGCGAAGCTTTGCCCTGCGCTTTGTGCTCCACAGCGGGGCTCCACTTGTGGGAGTAATTAGCGCTACAACTTTGCTTTTAAAGCCAGCTCTGAGACGCAGCCTGAGCCGCTGCTGCCGCTGCCGCTGCCGCTGCCGCTGCCGCTGCCGCTGCTGCTGCTGCTGCTGCCGCCGCTGCTGCCGCTGCTGCCTGTACCGGCTGCATGCTGACGGAGAGACGGCGTGCTGGAAAATCTGAAGCTGCAGGTGGCAGTCAGTCTCATACATTCATGCACTGGGATCTGTGTGGCACAAAGAAACGCATTAAAAAAAGATATGACTGCATGAGACAAAAAGGCTGAATTCAAAATGAAATCTAAGGGAAGAAATCTTCAGCCAGCCTAAAACGAGCTGGAAAAGGATGAAATATCAAACGAGGTTCTGAATATTAATAAAATATGCACGTGTAAATGTTGCAGGACGGCAGCCCTCGAGGACTGGAGTTGTGCGTCCCTGATTAATGTGAAACTGGGATATAGTCAGTCATGGTGTCTTATTTTGTCTAGTTAATGTTAAAATAATACAATACATAAAACCTACAATCATTTTAAATTCAGGTTTATTTACAGGTGCTGGTCATGTAATTAGATTATCAAGAAAAAGGTTGATTTTTTTCACCAATTCCAATCAAAGAATGAAACTTGTATTTTATATCCATTCATTATCTCAAGTGTTTATTTCTTTAAATGTTGATGATTATAACTGACAACTGATGAAAACCCCAAATTCAGTATTGCAGAGAATTAGAATATTGTGAAAAGGTCCAAACGTCAGTGACGGTTATGGGTGCCGTCTCATCTGCTGGTGCTGTTCCACTCTGTGTTTTCTGAGGTCAAAGGTCAACCCAGCCGTCTACCAGGAAGTTTCAGAGCACTTCCTGCTCCCTGCTGCTGACCAACTTTTTGGAGATGCTGATTTCATTTTCCAACAGGACTTGGCTCCTGCACACAGAGCCAAAGCTCCCAGTGCCGGGTTTAAGGACCACGGTGTCCCTGTTCCTAATTGGCCAGCCAGGGCTCTCATTACGCCTGAGCAGCGCCACAGACTGATCGACTCCATGCCACGCCGCATTGCTGCAGTAATCCAGGGGAAAGGAGCCCCAGCTAAGTACTGAGTGCTGGACATGCTCAGACTTTTCAATCGTTGAACACTTCTGGAAATGTGTTTTTAGTATTAGTCTTAATCTGTGGCGTCTCTGCATTTGGGGCCAGTAGGGCCCCAACAGATGTGGCTGTGCAGCTCTATGTTCACAACAATCAGTGGGACATGATTTTTCTTTATAGAGCAATATTGTACCAATAAAATTCTGTTAGAAACATTTATGCCTATATATCTAAGTCTGGCAGAAAACTGACAAGCTCAGTAGCTAAATCCTCTTGAGGAGCCTTGATATTGGGGCCGGCCCACCAATGTTGGTTTAATGAACATCTGGAATCACACTGAGCATGCCCAGTACGCTCTCAGTAGACGGCTGTGGGGCACAAATCCTACGGCCCCAAGCTCTGATCGTCCAATCAAAATGCTTGAAACGTTACGTTTACGTTCTGCCGGATATTGTGCAACTATCTAGGCAAGGTAAATATATTTATAGAGCACATTTCAGTGCAAGGACAATGCAAAGTGCTTTATATGATTAAAAAATTGGAAAATAAAAACAGAATAAAAGCAAGAAAAATCAGTTGGAATAAAATGTAGGAAGCTTTAGACAAAATAAAACATAGGAAAATGTAAACTAAAAGCAAATATTAATCTATTGTTGGTTGTCCTTGCTGGATCATTAAAGGATTGATGTGAATCCTTTCTGTTCAATAAATGAACAATATGAGTGAGCCTTTATTTATGATTTTATGTATAAACCGTAAATTATATTTAGCCGATATAAAATGGACTTTTTAGTGTGGTTGTTTATGCTAATTTATCTGTTTCATTTAAAATTGATCAAAGTCAGGTTGTATGCATCACAAAAAAATGAGTTGCTGCTAATAGGTGTTGAGTTTTTGTTTCCCACTGAACTCATCATGCCAGAGATGCTGCTGCTCTTAAATAAAATTCTAATTTTCAGAGATACTTAATATGGGGATTTCATTAGTTGTCAGTTATTAACATCAACATTAAAAGAAATAAACACCTGAACTATATCAGTCAGTGTTTTATGAATCGAATTACTGAAAATAAAAATCAACTTTTTCATGATATTCTAATTATTTGACCAGCACCTGTATATAGCACCAATTTACAACACGTCACCTCAAGGCAATTTACAATCAATTATCCAGACAGATTGTTCATAAAGTTTTCTATTGTTTAGTTCTCTTCTGGTTCTGGTCTTTTCAAATCCTTAAAAGATATAATTCTATTCTTACAAACATGTGCTGTAGAAGTTGTTCTTTTTACTTTAGATATATTTTTGGACCTTGGTTCTGTACTATGAAATCCTACAGCTTAGTGAGGTAACTTCAGGATGTATCTGAAGAATTTCTGCAGCTCAAGGTGATTAACAACCTCCAGAGAAAAAATGCCTCGTAGTCAAACAGTTGACGCTGTGAGATCAGAAGATTTCTTCCAGCCAAATCTGCTTTTTTTTTTTTTTTTACATTCAGAGAGACAAAGCTACGGAACCTGAGGCCCATTTTCATGCATCTCCATCAGAATTTTATGTTTTTACTTTGACTTTAAAGAGAGTTAGAGAGATAAATCTCAGAGGAATACAACACTGGTCCAAAGCAGATCTGCTGAGGGTCAGTTATTGCATTTGTCCATAAATGATTGTTTGCTAATAATTCAATAGTAAAGGTTTCCCTGTTAATGCGCACAGGAAAAAATACGAATATTGTGAAAAGGTTCCATCGTCTTTATCTCTCATTTCAGAAAGTGAAACTCATTTACTATATAGATTCATTACACAGAATGAAATTTTTTTATTTATTTTATTTTGATAATTATAGCTTACAGATAATGAAAACCCAATTTTCAGTGAAAGTCCATCTATCTGGTGTCTATACCTGCTTGTCTCTGCATGGGGGCTGTGAGTGGAGAGTTTACTCCCACAGTTCAATAAAAGGCCTGATTGGTTAATTGGTCTCTCTAAATTACCCTGACGTGTGAATGTGTGCATGCCGGTTAGTCCTGCGTGTCTCAGTGTTTCTCAGCAATAGATGATGGACAGAGATTGTTAGTGTGTTTCGTTTTAAAGATTGCAGATTGATTTAGACAAATTGAGTAGAGTTTATGATTTCCACTTCCTTCTTGGTTGAAACAAGGTGAGGATATATTGGGAGCAGATGCTAATTGCTATTCTTGACGTGCGTTACCTGCCAGAATGCTCTCTCCAGGTACACAAACGTGAAATAAATGAAAACAAAGCGTGCATGTTTGGGTCGATTACTGCATGCAAACACAGACTGATGGGCTCTGGCTGCACATCCGGCTGAAAAGTCACTTTGAGAGTGATCCTGGAGGCGTTTCTGAGGCGCAACCAGCTCCTAACTGGTAACAGGTGTGTCTCTTCATCTGCCGCGCTTCATCGATTTACCACAAGGTATTGACTTTTATAATTCTGGACAGCCTAACCATGTCTCCTAATGTCATTACGCTAATCAGCCCCAACCTTGACGCGCTCCATGAAATCAGGTTAGCCTCAGCAGAAATGTGTTTTTTGGTTCTGGAGAGGACGTCTCACCCGCCCGATGTCGGAGTTTCTGACAGAAGAGGTTTAAATGAGGCAATAAAAAGGAGTGGAAACAACCTCGCTTTCACACACTAATTAAAACCTTGGCATACTGTCTGTTTGGTATAATCTACTCGCTGGAAGGTTGCCTCTGCACCCAGAGGCTTTCCAAGCTGCTGTGTGCAGTGATTACACAAGTGTAGCGTTAAGCTAAGTGTGCACCACAGTCTGTGTGTGTTACTCGTTCTGCTTTTGTCAGGACATTTTTTTTTTTTTTTTTTGCACCACATTTATTATTTTTTTCTCTCTCTTCAAAAGTTTGCTCCATATTGTTCTTTTGATCTGAACTGGCAGAATAAGCTATCTGAATGAAAAGACGAATATATCAGGGATGCCGCGTTCTGCAGTGAAGTAGAAGCAAAGTCAAACGAAATGAAATATTAAAATTGAATGAAAAAAGAAAAACCTAAGCTGATAGGAGGAAGAAGGATGGCAGCGGAGGGCGCAGACTTTTCCCACATACGGTAATGGGAAAGCAGGAGAAAATCCACCACCATTTGTAGCTATTCAGAGAGAAGCAAAAAGGTAGAAAGAAATCTGAAATGTAAAAGAGAGGACATCAAAGGACAGCAGAGAAAAAGAAGTAAGGATGAGTGCAATTAGAGGAAAGTGGTTAACGAGCGTGAGAGAAATAAAACGAGAAAAAGGATGATTAGGAAAGAGCCAGAATGCTGAGTGGTGACATGACGACACGGGAGATGAGAAGAGGAGGAAGAAAACGAGGATTTGACTTAAGGAAGAAACAATTTCTCCCTGGAGAGAACGCTGCTGAGAAAGGTGGCAGCTGGATTTGTTGGAGGAGCGATTGGGTCGCTTCACTCCTCCCTGCCTGGAGAGATCTGCAGCTGAGGAGAACCACCGCTACCAGACAGAGGAGCGTCCTGGTAGCAGCACTGGAAAGGAGAGTGTGAAGGAAGTCATCACCTGCTGGGTTTGATTTTTAAACAAAACTCAAATGAATTGGGCAAAAAAAAACAAAAAAGGGTCCATGCACATAACAGAGAGGAAAACCGGAATCAGCAGATCCAGAGGCGTCTGATTTTCCCCCCCCTGCATATAAATGTATGTGGCTCATTTGTTAACAATCTGGTATATGCAGTTACCAAAAAGTTGTTATATTAAACTGCTTGTAAATCGACTTACAGTCCGGTTGGGTTTCTTTTGTGAAATTCAGCCTTGTCTGTCTTTGAGGCCCGGAGGAGGCCTGTTGCGGCCACATTCATGCTAATGTTGGACCATGGAGATGTTTTACTTTCTCTCATCATCTCAGAGTCTGAGCGCTCTCCATTCTGTCTATCATGGAGCTCAGAGGTTCATCACTGGCCTGAAAGCTCGTACACATCACTGTGTACTTTATGTTTGTATTGGCCGGCCCTCCTTAGCCCCCCGCAGGCTTCGGCATCTGACCTCATTTATAAATGTTGACTTGGTCCGCTTCCTTGTTACTTACAAATGTATATTTCCCAGAAATGTACTGGTTCTTATCATCTTCCTGTTTTTATTGTCACTTCCAAAGGTCCGATCTGAGGTTGGAATGGAAGGGTTTTCAGTTTTCTGCTCCTTCTGCATGGAAACTTCCACAAAACGACGTAAAACTGAGGAGCTGGTCTCTTTGGAGTCTTTTAAAAGACTTTTAAATGACATAGATGCTGTCACGTTAACATGTCGTTGTTTTAACTGGTTATTTTTAATTAGATTGTAAAATCTGTTGCTTCTGACGTTTGATACTTTCACTGTTTTGTAATTGTTAAATTTTGTGTGTGTGGATTAATGTTTGTGACTGACATGTAACCCTGCTGCCTGCTTTGGCCAGGACGCTCGTGTAAAAGAGATTTTTAACCTCAATGAGACTTTTACCCGGTTAAATAAAGGTAAAATAAAAGAAAGAAAGAAAGAAAGAAAGAAAGAAAGAAAGAAAGAAAGAAAGAAAGAAAGAAAGAAAGAAAGAAAGAAAGAAAGAAAGAAAAAGAATGAATTTAAAGCTAATTGAAGCTAGTTGAGTGACAACAGAGAATAACAACATAAAGATCGTTATATTACTGGTAATGAGCAAGAGCAGAGATCCCTGCAGTCTTTCTTCCACTGACTTTATCTCTGTTGTCATTGTGTCATCACCGTTCAAATTTGAGTTTAAATTTATTTTGAGCAGCAAAGTCCAGAATCTTGCAACAAGACGGTGTAAAAAATATGATTATTAAAAGACGTGCCATGTTTTTCTGACTATAAGGCGCACTTAAAATACTTAAATGTTCTCAGAAATTGATGGTGCACCTTATCTATGATCACCATTGTGCTAATTGACTGATTTTATGTGGTACAATGCGCTCAAAAATCTGTTAACATGTGTAAATATGACTTTAGCAACGAAGCCGCTCCACTCAGTGGATATTAGGAGCATTACGGTACACTGTGTCACTACCTGAGGACCCCTGAGCTGTCTACCAGACTGCCTGACTGTAATATCTGAACTAGAAGTGCATTAATGTAAGGCAGCCTGGAGTATGCGCTAGCAACAATAAACCTAGTAAGTTAATTCATTATAAAAGTTACATTTATTTTGGTCTTAAGTTAGAAACAGGGCAGTGTAGTCAAGCTGCTCTGACCTCCTGACAGCTGTGGACGTGAAGGAGTGATATTACACATTAGGGGAAGAATAATTAGTGCGCCTTATAATCCAGTGCACTTTGTGGTCTGGAAAATACGCTACACTTTATGTTGTATACAACATTTTCAATTGTGAGATTTTAACTTGTCTGTAATATTTGGCCCTGTTTAAAAGGAAAAAAGTCTGCATTAAACCAGCTGTGCCGGTGGGCCAAATAAATGTTGATTTGGAGTTGTGGGGTGGCTGAACAAAATCAGTCCCACTGTGGACACCCCTAAGGGAACCAATGAGTGTCCTGGGACAGTGTTGGGTCACTGCTAAGTAGCCTTTGACATTTGGACACATGCAGATTTTAAACCAGAAGTTTCTCTGAAGGGCTGCTGAGCTACAGAAAATACCTCCAGTAAAGATGCCGGACTCTCCGGTTAATCTCGCCCGTCTGATTTCTTTTAGTTTCCCTCCGTGTGGATTTAAGAGGAACACGAGGATGTCGGCAGAAATCCCCAAACTGAGATGTCCACTTGGGTGAAAAAAAGCGTTAAAGACGGAAAGCAGGGAGGGAGCCGGGAAGCCGGGGGTTAGGAGTGAAGAGCGGAGGATGTTCTGCCGCAGAAAGACGAGGAGGAAAGCAGCAGGACGGATTAGGGAGAGGATTTGGTCTGTGTGTGTTGAAAATACATGGGCTTGAAAGTCAGAGAGAAAGAAAAAGGTTTTCTCTCCTGAGGAGCGGGTTCATGCCAAATCTGCTGATAATGCCGCCCTCCTGAGACGTTGATGTTCTTTGATGAAATATTTGTTCCTGAGAAGAAATCTCCTGACTTTAAACCATCTGCAGAGATGTGCCTCCTCGTGTATTTATGGGCTTTATCTGGAGTCTAAACACTGATGTAGATACGCTCTCTGGTTTTTTGAACGTGGACAGCGTTGTAACTATACTAAGAAATTAATATTATGCAGTATGATTTTTGCAGCAATGGAAGTTTCCCCTCCATATTTAATTTTTTCCATTAAGGTGGAAATAAAGTTTTCTATTCTGCCAGTTGTCTGTCTTTGAGAAAATTTTAATAAAATGGGCTAAAACTGACCTAATTTTCTGCTAACTCTGAGTGCTTTGTAGAAGATGAAAACCAGATTAATGTGAAGCCGTTAAAGCAACGATTGCTGGAATAAATCCTGCAATCCCCTCAGGAAAACAAGGATTGGCTTCTCTTATTAGTCTCTGGGTGATAACAGGTAAAAGGCAACATAAGCCTGAAACTTTTAAGAGTTGTCAGGTGGGCTTCCTCAGGTGTGCCCTCAGGCCCTTTTCTTATTAATATAAAATTAATATAAAACTAGATTGTTTGCTGCCATCCTATTGGGAAAAGGACACAATTTAAATGTTTGCTCCATCCGTAGTTTGTATTCAGTTCAGGCTTAAATTAGATTCATTTTGTCCCGGCAGTTTTGTGTTGTGTCACGATGGAAGGAGCAGTGTTGTAAAAATGAAGCTTTAATAAAAAGAAACTCAGCAGAAGTAGCCATGGGTGGAACGGGAGCAGCAAGCAGGAAGTCATGACGGCAGAGGCAGCAGAGAAACGATCAGAAAAGCAGAATCCAGAGCAGAACGTCGGCAGAAGCAACAGAAGATTCAATCCTGAGAGGTTTTACGCGGTAAAGAAGAGCGAAGGAAGGGAGGAAGCGCAGGAGAGAGTAATCAGGTGGAAAATGGAGGAACAGTTGAGATTAATGAAAGCTGAGAAACTGAAGGGAGGAGAACAAATGAGCCGGATGGGAGAAAAGGGAAACAGGAAAGAAAAGAGACATTAAAACACCTAAAACACCTCCGGATCAGGACATCAGGCCAGAAACACAGCCGCCTATGTCAAAAGAAAGTTTCCACTACTGCCAACGATAACATGGAAAAGCTAACGGATGTAAAACCACCTTAGCAGCAACAACTGAGTAAAAGTTTCTCCGTCTGCCGCATCGCTGCAGAGGAACTTGTCTTTCTAGATTTGCTTCTTTTCGTTTAGTTTAGCCGACGTTCATTTCTGCACGGCTTTGTGAAGGTCTCCAAATGTGCTGGAGTCTTTGCAGCAGCTTGATTTCTTTCTTTCTTCGGCCGTTCTGATGTAGATCTGCTGTTGTCATATATCTATATGAGCCTTCAGGTCCAAAACTGAAAGGTCATAACCATCTTTTTACTAGTTTCAGTCACTTCAGAGTTATGTGGACCTGGCAAATAGCTGAATAAGATAATTAACGAATCGTCTTAATAAAGAGATTATGTTCTGTGCAGCATGAGAGTCTGCAATAAACTAAATTCAAATGATATTGTTCCATCAGCTGACCTCCTTATTTCTGGGCCTCTGTGCAAAAATATGAAGCAATTTTAAACTTTATTCACTTTTGTCTGGAATCCTGTTCCTGAGACATTATTCCCAGGGGCAATTTTGGGGATTTACAGACAGCATTTCTTTAAGGAACTGATGAATAAATCTCTGTCAGCTTTTTGCTGACTGCTTCAGTCGCAGTCAGGAGAGAAGATGGAGTGTCACATTATTATGACCGGTTGTCAGAGAGATGATGTCTGCAAACTCCAGCTCTCAACCTTGATTCTGTGCAGTTTTGACAATTTATCTCCTACATGTCACACTTCTGTTCGTTCAGCTACTTCTGCCAGATCCTGAGCAGGGTTAGGCTTGAAAGTAGGTAATGTGTATCCAACGGTGCATCCGCTGCCAACTTAAAGTCTGGATAGTTGCAAATTCTGCTGGGCTCCTCTATTTCTTTCTGCTTTTCATCCATTTTAATAAAGATCCGTCTACCACTACCAGGATATTGCATTTTGGAAGATGTGCTCTTGTGTGGTTGCCCCAGATGAGTTGCCCCCTTTATTCTCCATGCCAGGAAATTGATGCAAAGAATGCATATAAATCCCAAACCTTCTGAAGGCAGTGTGGGGGGATTTCATGCAGCAATGTCATCTCCAGCATTTTCTCCAATTGTTTCTGCTTTATTTTGGTGAATGCTTGAACTCTTTTTCTAAATTAAATGAAGCCTAGGCGGAAATTCAACTGAAGAAACTGGATTACTTACAATCATCCAATCAGAGGCTCATCCGCCTCAGACGCAAGCCAATCAGCTTTGTACCACACCTCCATGAAGCCCAATCAGCATCCAGAGTTCATCTTAAAGGGTCTTCAAATCCACGTCTGAGCCTGCTACCCAGCCAAAGAGCAAGCAGTGTCTGATTTGGACTCAGATGACTTGATTCAACCCACCTCCATCCCCTTCTCCACCATGGTAGCAGCTCCATCTGGCTTTCCCGTGTTGCTCCTTCAACCTCGTCCCTATCAGAGTGTAATTCCTCCTGGACTCTTTCAGCATTCCCCGTCACATCTCAACCGGTCCGGCAGAAGACCGCCATGTTGAGCCTGGTTCTGCCAGAGGTTTCTTCCCAAAGGGGAGTTTTTCCTCTCCACTGTCGCTTCATGCTTGCTCATCATTGACAGCTTAATGCAAACCTGTGTTTATCCAAGCTGGACATCCATCTTTTTGGGTCCCTGAGTGAAGCACTGGTATCAGCTCACGCAGTTTACTGGATCTCACCAATACAGCAATCACTCTATGGACTGAACCAACTTCGTCTATCTAAACTCCACCACCAGTTTCAGGCCTGGGGGAAACATGTCTGTTCTCATACACCTGCTTATGCATATTAAAGTAAAATTCAGCGCTAATGTTTCCTGCCGAGGTCTGAGCGGCAAAGCCTTAAAATAATTATATCAATAAAATTCTTCTAATCGTCTTTTTCTTTCCGTGTGAGTTTTTCAGATTGAGTTATTATTATTAACTTGTTAAAGAACAGAAAAGTTTTGTGTTTATCTCAATAAATCAAAAAAAGGGTTTTGTTTCTATTGTAAGGTTCCTGCCACATCTGCACGGCTGTGAGCGTTATTTTTACAATTTATGTAAGAAAAAAAAGAAAGTTTGGAAATATGTTGGAGACTCTTCACAAATGTTTTCAAAGAGCTGACCGATTCAGCCTGTCCTGTTTTTAAATTAACCCGGCAGTGTTGCAGGTCACTTTTTCAACCAATGTTCACATTGTGGACAGAGAAGACAGATGGATGGAGAGAGGGGTGAAGGAAGCCATTTAGGTAAAGTGAGAAAAAAACAGCCTTAAACACAGGAGGAGGGCTCAGGTTTTAACTTTCCTAAACTTACAACACAGCTATAGGTTTGATTCCTGCCAAGTTTCACCCCAGTGCACACCTCCATGCAGGTGAGCACAACATTCCTCCTGTGAGCCAGGCTAACGAGGAGCCTAACGACCCTCCATTGTTGGGGTGATCAGTTCCAGGTGAATCTACAGGTGAGTCTAAGCTCTAACGAGGCCTTACCTGCAGGTCTATAAAGCTTGGAACTCCTCACTACTCCAGACGAATTGGGTTCCTGCAGATATAGGAGTGAAAGGTAATGAAATAGCTGATAAGAAAGCTAAAGATTCGATAAATAAAAGTAAGAGTGATATAAGAATAGACGTGGGTAAATCAGAGGTTAATAGTATTATTAAAAGAAAGATTCAAGAAAAATGGCAAAAACAGTGGGATGAGGATATAAAAGGGAGATGGATTTATAGAATACAAAGGAAGGTAGGGGAAGTTTGAGGGAAACTTGGGAGGAACAGAATACAGGAAAGGATAATAACAAGACTACGGTTTGGACATACAACACTTAATTCAACATTACAGTTAATGGGTAAACATGAATCAGGAAGTTGTAATGTATGTGGGGAATTAGAAACTATAGAACATGTTATTGCTGAAAAACACAACAAAAAGAGCGCCCCCTGGTGGTGGGGTCGTTACCCAGCAGGAATCCTGCCACCTAGAGAGGATACTTCTCAGAGAGGAAGCAGAAGACACACCCTGAGACCTCTTGACAAACCATCTGCCATGTGGTTTTTATAACCCTAAACAAAAAGATTGCAAAAAAAAAAAAAAAAAATTGCTCTAGTCTGCGATTTGGAAAAAATGTAGGTTAAAAAAATTTGAGGGGATTATGGTCTGTGAGGACCACAAGGCCAGCACTGGACTCTACATCAAAAAAAAAAAAAAATGTATGTCATCCAAGGCGAGTCTGAAGCTTCTTTTTTTTTTTTTTGCAACTTTGTGGAGCGGTGGTCAGGTGATTGGAGCAGGTCCCCGGTTTGAATCCCCATGCTGCCACTGTGGGCCCCAAACGCTCCCGGGACGCCAACCTGTGGCGGCCCACTGCTCCCTGAGGGACGAGTTGGATGGAGAGGTTTTAATTACAAATAAAGATTATTATTATCATTTATTATTATTATCCTCAGACTGGAGTTACCCTCTTTAGAAAAGTAGAAAAAGGAGAAGTGTGATAGCAGGTGGTCAGAGAGGAGAGAGGTCGTCCTGATTGACATCAGCCATGTTTCACATTCTTCATCAGAAAAACGTTTCAATTGAGTCAAGTTTCATCACAGTAACTTCTTGTCCATTTATTCCCGTTTTAGAAGGGCAATGCCATTTTAGTTAAAATGTAAACCGTTTCCGATCCTCTGGCCATACCAGCCTTGTCAGTTTTGCTTTTCTTCTAGTTGGTGCTTTCTGTCAGAGAGAGCGAGAGCCAGCGCAGCTCAGAAAGCTTTGATAGGATACATTTTAATGATAATGACAGTCAATCAGCTGTTTCTCTACATGATTACATACATGTGCTGAACTTCATCGCTGGAGTCTGAACCTCGAGGTTGTAAATATTCAAAGACCTAAAAATATCTAAGAACTACATCTACATATATATCTACATCTGTGAGATTTCCACATGTGATCCTTGGATGAAACTGTATCTCATGTGGAATAAAGGCAGCCGCACCGTTATGACATTAAACTGAGAAAAGGAACAGGAAGAGCTGCTGTCTGACGCTTTGCATTAAAAACACAATAAATGAAAGAAATTCTGCATGTTTTGCTTATTTAAAACCTTTCTGATCAGATTTATAGTCCCAGATCAGAAATGTAAATCAGATGTTCAGCACTATGCCTCCTGTTTACTGAGCTATGTCCACCTGCTGACAGTCTGCTCTCATTAGACTGGATCGACGCGGTGCCAACGGACCGGGTCAGAACCAGAACACGACGCTGAACCCACACAGCTGACTGTGGGGCTCCCTGAGCTTTATTTGTGATTTATTTCACTTCTCATTTCCTCTTGTCCATACTTCGTCTGTCATTCATAATTCTCATCATGTCTGATCTCATTTATATTTGCTAATGAATGAATTGCTCCCCCAACAATGACCTACACTTATTAATTATTAATACATTTGGTTACATTTCTAAGTTTAATTTTTATTGTGTTTAATCAGAAGTATATAGTTTCACCCCTTTTATTCTGCATCTTTGTTTTATTTAAGGCTCTTTCTCTGTTCTGCATGTCTTTCATTATAATTACTGTATCTGGATGCTTTTACTAATTGTCATCCCACAGTAATAAAACAATTACTGTTTATTTTCTTCATCTTCTGATCCTTATAGCTGCCTTCTCATCATGTGGTTTTATGAAACCGTCACACTTTTGTTGTTGTTTTCGACTAATATTGATTGTTAATTCTAAGATGCGCTTACATTAGTTATTTTTATAGATTTAAATAACCAGATTGCCCTTATCTTCAGCTCCAGGAGTTAGATTCAGGGCGGGACGTTGGCCATTCCAAAATATTAATACAATATAATATCAGTCAGAAGAAACATTAAAATCAAAAGACCACTTAAAACCTTAATCTGCCATGGGTGTGAATGATTTTAGGTTTAAATGTACATAAGAAAAAGCGCCTAACCTCCTGAGCAACGGATAAAACAGTCTTAGGCTTTCTTAATCTGCTCTTCGTTGCTCTCTCACGCTGAAGTTATTCACTCTGCATCGTCAGCACTAATTGGGAAATGACATCTCTGTGGTTAAAAATGATCTGCTCCACACCTTTAAACAGTTTCACATTCTTCCATTTATCTTCTGTGACACGACGAGGCTCTTTGAATTCTCGCTGCGCTTATCGACACATTTCCACCTGAGGTAATTTGCTAAGAGATGAAATTAAACACAAGACTTTAACAATCGTGCAGAACCTGACATCTTGTTGACTTCCCGCTCCGTTCTCTCCTGGAGGATTACCTCCAGCTGCTCGGCTAATTTGACAGCTAAGAAAGTAGAGAAAGTGACATCCATGTGCACCCTGGCAGTACCCCCCCCCCCCCCCCGCCCCCCCGCCCGGCACCAACGCTGTTCTGTGGCTGCGTCTCTGCTGGTAGGAACCGAGTTAGTCAACTGCTGCAGTCCGACTAAACTGGGTTCTGATTACAGAACCTGGGTTTCCACAGGGAGAAAATAAAAGCTCCATGAGGAAAAGCCTGCAGAGAGCTGTCAGCTCACACAGCCGCTCCTGAACATGTTAGGAATCAGTCTTGGATAAGAGTTAGGAAGTTGGTTAAATTTTAATTTTTGATTTCTGTAGCTGATCAATGTTGTTACTGATTCCCTGCTAAAAGCGTACTAATTAAAGAAGCATATAAAATTATATTAGAAGCTGTGGACATTCAATTATTGAGCCAACATTTATTGAGTTCTTTAATGGTTGTAAAACAGACATGGTGCTTGGTTCTAGAAATATTCAGGAGGTCTTAAAAGACCAAAATTTAATAAAAACACCCTTAGGGACTTTTAATCACTAAAACTTAACTGATCCAGTAACAAGTGCTGTTGTGCAATAGTAGGAACCAAGTAGGTGGCCTCAGGCTACTAGGTTGCCCAGCTTGTCTACTGAAAAAGGGTGTGGCCCTAGGATGGAGGTGGTTAGTAGATCGGTCATGTCCTACTTATCTAGCTAAAAGGTCTCACAGGAACTCTTAGCAGAGTAATACTCGTTAGATTCAGAGATCTTTAGAACCTCAGCTAGTCTGAGCTTTAACCCAAAATAGAGAAGGATGTAGGAGGGGGTTTACTTCAAGTCTGACAACAACAGTTTTGGACCAAGGACCTCCAAAGCGTCAGCCTTTTGGTCTGATGTGTTCAAAATTATTTCACAGATTATGAAATCTCCTTTACTACCTGACCCGTTCTTGATTGTCTTTGGGAAATCAGATGCACTCAACAATTTACAATCAAGACAAAAACATTTAATTTCTTATTGTCTCATCATTGCAAAGAAGCTACTTTTAATGTCATGAGAAAAACCTTCAGTTCAAAAACTCCAGAATGTGGCTTAGAGACCCGGCTAATATTTTGCATTTAGAGAAAATATGTTATGTGATGAAAGAAAAATGACAGTATTTTCTAAAAGTATGTCAGCCTCTGATTGAATGCCTGCAATCTGTCTCTGTGCGACAAGTATTTGTGAAAAAAATGATTCTCTGCAAGCGGTTCTGTGTTTTGAGTTATATGCATTTTTATTTAGTTTTATGCTGAAAAAAAAAACAAATATCTGAGCAATGTTACTGTCCAGTTTAATCTGTGAAATGTGTTCTGCTTAATAAAAAATCTAAATTCTCTGGGTGTTTTCCGGTCAGCTTTCCGTTTTGGCCCCAGATGGTTCCAGTGTGGATTTCATAAGATCCTCCTGAACCCGGCGGTTCGATTTGTGTGTAAGCGGGTTGTGTTGTCTCATTCCTATTTAATCCATATATTTACATATTTACCATGATACGCTGCTTCCACTGAGGTAACAATCTGGAGCAGTTCTTCTGAGTATCATGGAAGGGTTTAAAATTCATCAAGTGACACTCAGACTAGCACCACAACATAGCCTTGGCAAAGACAAGAGCTTGAGATTCAAAATGATAATTCAGTCAGAGCAACAGTGCAAAATGTAAATCTACTCTATTGTGACTGATCAGAGAAACAAACTTTGGCTTTAGGTGGATTTCTCTTGGAGGACAGCAGCCTCTCATTTGTGGCATGCTCCCAAATTTAAATAAGAAAAAAAAAAATCAGCACCCTCTCATTCATCATTTCACCTGTTTATAATAATTACCATGTGTCAGAGTTAATGCCGTAATGATTTACTGGATCAAAAGCCGAGTAATATATCAATCCTGTTAAAAGTGCAGTAAATTCACTTTTTATGGATTGCTTTGCAAAATGTACTACAAGCTCTGCAGCACTTAAACGCCGCACGCATCCACAAATGTATTCCCCCGAGATTTCAGAGGGATTAGCATAACGCGTAAACACATCCATCAGCGTCTTGTTAAGAGGCCTCGAGTGGCCTGAGAGGGCCACAAACCTTGATGGACAAACATTACATTTTCTTATAGTTTTAGAGATTTACATGACGTCGTAACACATTTTAAATCTGTGTCCAACGTTGGCGTTCAGCTGCAGTTTTCAGTATTTCATTAAGGCGTCCATTAAATTACTATAAGATCTCAGTTCATCATTTAACATATGCTGTAAAGAGATGCTTTTTTTTTTTTTTACTCCATAAAGCACAATGAGACAATAGCAGTGCAGCGCTGCAGCGTTGGCATCAGCAGAAAATGTATGTTGCAATTCCCCCTGACCATACTCATCATGCTTTGTTTTGACCTTTAACAGTTTCTGAACAGAATACTTGTAGATGACAGCTATTTATTTTTAATCAATAAGAAAATCATCTTAAAAGCAACGTGATTTTGTTTTAATTCAGAAAGACATAGTTGTCCTAATCTATGATTCGCCTAAAATGACATAAATGGCAACATTTTACTTCCTGAGGTATACCAACCACCAAAAGGCGACATAGAGACACACAACTATATACACACACTCACACCTCAGGGCAATTAGAGTCGGCGATTTTTCTGGAAGTTTCCCCAGGTCCCTTTTTGAATAACTGCGCATTAGTAAGACCGTCTTACCTGTTCCTCAGGGGGTCTCATGAAAAAAAAAAATCCAATCTGGTCTTATTTCTTTCTACTGAGGCCTTCCTCTTCTTCTCATAAACTTGAACGCGGTTTGCTTCCTGCGACTGTCAGCCATGTTCAAAGTCTACAGTGAGAGCAGGGGAGCAACAATGAACGGCTAACATTGAAGCTAACCGCTAAACTAACTGCTAAGCTAATCAAACCAGATAAATAAACACTAGAAGTCAGGCCTGGCCCCCCTCAAAAATAAAATAGTAAAAATATATGCAAAAATTAAAACAAATGCTGAAAATGAGAAATACTGCATTTTCTACCAGTTCTAACATTTTATTTATAACAAACATTCTGCAACAAATATAATCAAATATGTAGGCTATATACATGTTCCCCACAAAACTGTATATCAGTGTAAATCTCATGCACTGATTGGCTGATGCAGGTCAGCTGCCTGGTTTTATGTAACATTAAAGGTGGATCAGAAGCTAGGTTGTCTTTTCTCTGCCTTTTAGCAAAGAGAAAATGGAAAGCTAGCCCCCTGTATGGTTTCAAATAAAATGGACATTAGAAAGTGGAAGAAAAGTAAGTCCAAAGACGCTGGATTTTCATGCTCTATTAGATGGTGTATTTACTACCTTCGGCTTGAACAACTGGAAGCACGCTACAGATAAGCGAAAGGGTTTTAGCAGACGCGCTAATAATAAAGGGTATCAAACATGCATGACTCTGTGGAAGGAAAGAGAGCTGCGGTATTCAACAGGCAAGGAAATTTCAACACTAGTTAATTTTGACCAGCTCTCTCAAAACCACCTATATGTGTCAGCTATCATAAATTTCTTCTTTCAAGCAAATTACCATTGATCTGGTCCATAGATTCAGTGGATAATGGAGATGAAGCAGGCAGTGAACTTTTCCTGTCCATGTTTGAGTACATTTTAAGACAGAATGAGGAGCTTTCCTGGGTTTACAGCACAAGTCCAAAAAACGCAACATGCACGTCACGTAACACAAAATGACCTGATTGAACTGATGAGCACTATGATAACAGAAGAAGTAGTGAAGGATGTTGGACGGTCCTGGTTTACAGATAAGGTGGATGAATCCAAATGGCCAGGAAAACGTCTCTATGTTGTTTGATATGTGGATCAAATGTGCGCCGTCAAAGAGCGACTGCTGTCATTGAAAACAAGTGCTGATGTGAAAATCGAAGCTGTTGGACTTCATTAAGCCATTACAGAGCCGACATTCATATTTCTTGCCTGTGTGATGCCCAAGTTTTTAAGACTGATGGATCCACCAGTTAAAATTCTCCAAGCAAAAAACATGAATTCAGTTCAGCTCATCAAAGCACGTCTGTTTGCCATTAAAATCTGAGGTCTGAAGAGGAGTTTCTAAAACTTCGGTCAGCCGGTGTGACCAACACAGGGAATAAGTTTCCACCCAAAACACAGCGGCAGGCTCCTGTCTCGCTGCAGCACTACATGGTGGAGTAGACACTCGGTTATCAAGAACGGGACATGAAACAAGACGCAAGGAGGATGTTTCCGTGATTATCGACTGTATTGTTGTAGAGATGGCGGTGAGTTTCAATGAACAGAATCACAAGTACATGAAAGCTTTCGGAGCACTGGACGCTGGCTGAGGGAACATTTAAACCCTGAAAAAGTGAAACCATCACTGGACCTAACAAAGACTGAATGAGTCCGAGTTACTGTTGAGCGTCAGTTTTTGGGAACTCTGTGTGCTGTCCATGGTGCTGAAACACCAGCTGTTGGGCAACTCCTGTCAAAATATTCCACTGTTTTCAATTCCATGCCTATGGTTCAAGCTGCTCTTTTTCCACACAGAGAAACGTTTATTCCAAAAATAGACTCACAATGCTACACAGGCGAAAAGCAAACCTGATGAGACTGGCGTTTGAGAAGGACCTAACACGAACGTTCTAAGTGGGGTGGAACGATCTTGTCCTGGGGAGATTTAACTCATCAGCCACAAGAAGACTAAAACTTTACTGAAATTTAAAAATAACTTGAAAAAAGAAAAAGGTCTGATTAAAAAGTTTATCCAGGACCATGTTTGTGTTCTTTTGTTGGAGGCTACATATTAGCACATATAACTACAATTTTATTTGTAACTGACTCTACTTGAAATGTCGAAGTCAAAAGAGTTATCCTTTTATTATTTATTGAACTGAAGTTGTTTATTTTAGTCGTTGGTTGTTGCAAACTTTTGGTGATTTAAGATTGTGCGTCATGTATACGCAAGCTCAGATTATGCATTCAATAGTGTGTAATATCTATTTGACAATCAGCATTGTTTCTGGAAAAATTAATTGTTATCAATCTGCAACAGTTTTGTCTTTCTTAACATTTTAATAGAGTTATGCACATAGCTCTAAACTTCTATGGACAGTTAACTAACTTAGCTATCAGGTGACTACTTTGCTGTGCCGAAGTAGTCACCTGAAATGGAATTTGTACCCCTGGCATCAAAGGCAGAGATCTCTGGGAACTTTCATGTGATTGGCTCAGGAACCAGGAAGTAAACACGGGCTACACTCGGAACTGAAGTAGTTCCGGACCGTACCTCTGGGTTTGAAAGGAGAAAAACGTGACCAAGGCTACGTTGATGGACGGGGCTGATTGTTTAAAGGGAATATTACTTCCATCCTGGATGAGAAATTAGAATAATTTAGGCTGATCTTACAGTAAATATCTTACTTATAGCTTCTTTAACGTTAACTGCAGCAGGAATTACTGATGGCCACAAACTGTGAAAGAAGCTGATACAGCTCCGCAGACGGCATTGTTCAGACTGAGCTCTGAATGGATCATCCGCAGCCCAGATGGGCTTTGTCATTGTTTGCGTGAGGAATGCCATGTAAGAGACCAATTAAGCTAACAGTCATGTTTTTGGACAGTGGGAGAAAGCCGGAGTAGCCGGTGAAAACCCATGCATGCAATGGGAGACCTTAGGCAGAACCCCAGAGCTTCTTGCTGCAGTGAAGCAGAGATGTTTGAAAACAGGACAAAGGGGGATTCTGCAGAGCACAGGCCTGAATTGGGGGATTAACACCTGTTTCATTTACACTCAACATGAAATTAATAAACACGCAGAACGGCAGCTTACAGGAATCAAAGACAGGGTCAGAACATAACTCTGCAATAAAATTTTGAGAGTGAAAATTAATCCCTGGCATTTATGAATATAATTTAACGCCTACATCTCCATAAAGTTCACTGGAAACCATCCTGGGTCAGCAGGGCATCAGAGGTTCACACTGGAAAATCTGGTCTCTCTCAAAGACTCTCTCTGACCCTAAAATCAGACAAAAGCTGTTAAATGAGCAGACAGTATGCTAATATGTAATACAAGAGGCAAAAGTGCTTCTTTTGAAAAAAAAAAACAAATACTCACATGTGATTTTAACCTAAGGTAATGTCAAGGCTCTCAACGGCTTTCAGTTTGTGGTTTTATAACTATTACATTATTACCACAGTGAACCTCATCAGGAATGTTTTCCTGCAATTTAATTTCCACAGAGGCCAAAGAAAAGTCATCTGTCTTACTCACATTTATGTACTATTGGGCATATTCAGTATAAGAGAAACACCATTAAGTGATGTGATGACATCACCTGACCTGAGAGATGTAATCACTTCCTGATTGCTCTCTTTCCAAATGATGAAGGTGATTTGATAAACATTGAGACACCTTTTCTTTCAAATTGGTGGGATTGGATTGAAACATTTTAGAGGAAAATTATGGATTTTGCTCATTTGTCTTTAAAGGGAGAACTTGATTTAATGAAATATATGCATTTGCAACGATGCTTTGGCTTCTTCAACATGTATGTTCACAATAGGCTCCGCTGCCCTGAACAGTCACAGTTTCTTTCCCTGATCAGCGACAAAGCTGCTTGTCATTCAGCTGTTTGAGGCTGAAGGATTGACGCTGTCTGATTACTCAAGTGTTTACCAGTCAGGCCTCATTCCTGAAGCAGCCACTGTATCCATACATATATCAATATTAATTACCACTTCATCAAAACCAGCTTTCTGATCAGCAGCACTGTGAGCTGCGCCGGGCACGCGAGCCCACACACAAACTCCCGCCAACAACTGTGCATCAGTAAACAGCCAGCAGGGGTGGAGAGTCAGAATATTTTATTATTCAAATACCCTGAGCAAAGTGTGAACACATAATGGAGGTCATGTGACCTCTTTGCACAACCAAAAGCCTACGTGTCGCCCCTGCAACGCACAGTAAGATAGTCACTGAGCATCCAGCTTGATTGCCACTGCCTGCAGGGTAGGGCTGAAACATTTAAGGTCAGGCTGGACCAACAAACAATTATTAAAAATTAGAAGCTTTATTCAATATGAAAAGGCACACATACACATGTATTGCAATGCTCACAAAATACACAAAATGCTGCTCGGATGTTTTGATAAAAGAAACATTTTTAGTTAATTCAGTAATGTTGTTATGGGAGTACTTCGGGTCTAATCAGCAGTAGTTTGTTTCAGGGGCTCTCTGGAGAGGCTAAAACTTGAAAATGAAAAGAGAATATCTTCTAATAAATTTCCTATTCATACATAATTTATTTTAATGTCACACTGGTATTGAATAAATAAATAAATAAATATGGCATTTTAGTGTTTCACCGAAAGGTATTATTCAGCTGTTACTGTGTGAGTAAAACATGCCAGGAGACAATTTGTGCATCAATGCACAACAAGTACAGAAGTGCAATATGCTGAATGAAAAATTCTCTTTTTTTATGTACAATCTTAATTTATACAAAATATGCAACATTTAATTTGCAGATGAATTAAATTATATATTCCGAAGGATTTTCCTCTATTTTCTGTCCGAACAACGTACACACATGCTGCACTTTGATTTTGCAGAAGAAGTCAGCATTCATTACAGAAAGCAATGAAAAATAAAACCAAATAAAAAGAGAAGATGTACTTGAATGCATCATTGTGATCAATTGCTGTTTGGCATAGAAAGCAACAGGTATCTGAATCCTTAACAAGTCAGGCTGCTCATTGATGCAGAGTTTAATCAGCTGCGTGTTCGGCTTTGCAATTCTGCAGGAGGGTGTGTGTGTTCTTGTACTTGTAGCTGAGTGGGATTTTTTTTCGCTAATTGTACTAGTGAAGTAAATACTTTGATATAAAGTGAGGATCTTTTTTTTTTGGTCCTCACTTTGTTTCTGGGCTGGGTAGGTTAGGGTCAGGGTGAGGCCACAGAAAGGCACGGTCCTCAGTTTGTACTTTAAACAAGGGTGTGTGTGTGTGTGTGTGCGCGTCTCTCCATCAGTTTGCTGTCATTAGCAATGATGCTAATTGCTAACATCAGTACTAATGGAGTGACTGATGAAGTACTTCTGGTTGAGTGCTGCTTTGTGTGTGTGTGTGTGTGTGTGTGTGTGTGTGTGTGTGTGTGTGTGTGTGTGTGTGTGTGTGTGTGTGTGTGTGTGTGTGTGTGTAGCTCTGCGTTGTGCTGATATCAGTCACTGTCCTGCCATCAGGCCTGGTGCTAATTGCCTGGAGGCCGGCGTGATGGAGCGCTCTCTCAGGACCGTTCCACATCCTCAGACTTCAGGACAGCTAACACACACACAACCCGTGTGCGCGTTAGATGTGAGGATTAACGAAGGAAGCTGGGGAATCATACACTTAGTCAAACTGTGTGTGTTACAGACCGGCTCAGAATCACGTGCCTGAACCCAGATGCACAGAGAAGGCGGCAGGATCATGGTACATAAACACGATTTAACATTAGAGAACGGTTCTGAGAGAACGGGGTGAGGGGAGCAGAGGGTCCAACATGGAGGAAGTGAACCAGAGAGTATTTAAACTTTGAGTATGTTTTGCAGATTTTGCTCATTGGTTTTTCTACTTTTATTTTTAATGATCGTAGAATAAAATTACCCTAAAAATCCGATGGTCCTTGCAGAAACAGTGTTGAGAGTTTGTCATCTACCAATAAGGACCTTTACTTAATGAATTGGCTCAAGTCACTGAGTACCCCTAACCTAAATTATTTCCCACATTTTCTGCACAATTTACTTTACATTGTACTGTTTATGTTGTAAAATGATGGCGTAAACGCTATAATGCTAATGCAAAAATACTGAGGGTGTATTTTATATCAGAAAAGCCTGCAGCAGCAGCCAGGAGCCACCCAGAGGGCACCACGCCTTATACCCATCCACAATAAACCCTGTGAGCTCACTCACTCACACAAAATAATATTCAAAATGTCTTCATTTACAGCAAAGTGAAAGTTTGATCATCTCATTCTAATTGTGTTAGTATTTGGACCTATTTCCTCATGTCTCAGTTGTTTTCTTTGGTTAACAGATCCTTCGTGTAATTAGAGGAAAGACATCAAGGTATGTGACATAAAAAAAAGCTAATTACCCTCAATTTTCTTCTTCTTTTCTGCAGTGACTCAATAATTCAGCTTCACATGAAAAACCAGAAATTATCAGACTGCAATCCACAGATTTGTCGTCAGGATAGCCGTTCATCAAGTTAAATATCACTTTCATGTTTCCCGCAGTTAGAAGCACTTCATGCACCGATCAAATCAAAGGAGCCTTGATTAACTTTTGTAATCAGCCATTGTCTGGTTTCAGCTTGACAGCTGACATTGTGACCGAGCGTGTTTAAGAGCTGCTCAGTCTTATCAAACTGCATGAACACATTTAGGCTCTTAAAGTCATGTTGAAGCAGAGCAGAAATTATTCCAGATGAGTCTGCACCCCAGGATGTGTGGTAGGAAGGTTTGAGAAGAGCCAAAAGGAAAACTATTTCAAGGATAAAATATTGTGTTGGTTGAAGAAGAGACGATTTGTGTAGCTGTAAAATGTCCATAATTTTTTCACTGGAGAGCTTTGCTGCTGAGTGTGAAGCGGTCGGAAAAGAGTTGGCTCCTCCAAATGTGCCGTTAGCATCACTGACCATTAATTTGCTCCTGATTGTCCCTTTTCTACAGGAATAACATGTAAATCACCTGCTCCATTCGCCTTGTTTGTGTTCAGTGTGAACCCCAACCTCTGCCTCAAGGGCGGAAATTTAAAGGTGCATAACCACGTTATTTGACTTTATTTATTTATACGTCAGTATCTCACTCTGGTTGCATACAAAGTTCTTATGAAAGATTATCACATCCTGCTGGCGTATTAGTTGTTATTTTGGTGTTTTATGCTCTGTTTCTGCTCAATTTGTTACTAAATAAAGCCTTTCATGTTTATTTATAATAACAGAGGAAGTATGTACTGCAAATGCGCAGCAGGGGTTAAAATAAGGAAGCGGCTAACAGCTATTAGCATCTCCCAGCAAAACAATGAAGAAAGATCCAGTGAAAAGAAAACACTAAATAAATATGACTCCAAGAGGGAAAAGCCTGGAATCTCTGGGAATCCAGTCTGAACGTTGGTGTTCACTGAAGCGGACGCTAAACCTGCCGAGGCTCAGATGTGACGCAGAGTTGACTGACATGAGTAAATGTTCTGATGTGAGGCTGTTAAAGTTGCTGTAGATGGTTTATTTAATTAATAACGTTGGTCTTCATCACGGCGAGCTGCTGCTTTATGGTGAGGCATTGCAGAGGTTCAGGCTCAGTCCGGCATTATTTAATTTTGATTTATTAATTAAGCATACCGGCATTATGGTAGGTCTGCGATACTGTCACTAGATGGCGCCACGTCTGTTTATATCTGCTAATCGCGCCCGGTACACAATTCTAATTATCCCCAAAAAGGATCATCAAAATAAGATTTTAGCCATGTTGTATATGATCTTATTTAATTATGATGAAACGGTCTTTGGTCTTTTTTATAAGCATACAACGTGGCTGTGTACCTTTAAGTATCTTGGTGTCTTGTTCACCAGTGATAATAGGATGGAACGAGAGATGAACAGACAGTTCAGAGCTTCTTCTGCAGTAATGCTGGTGCTTCTCCAGTCTGCTGAGGCACAGAAAGAGATGGATGGATGGGTGGAAGGATGGACGGATGGATGATATTTTTTAATTACGTTCTTTTTCCTCCTATTCTTTTCTGGGTACAAAATGTGACAAGCTAAGGTTGTGTTGCTAGTATACATAAATAAATAAAATAGATAATTTAACCCTAAAATGAACGGTCACAGAGAGACCTGGAGTTGATCAAGGAGACGCAAATAAAACATGCACCATTACAGGAGGCTGTTGTTTAATGTGTTAAATTTCCTTAATAGACCACTGGACAGGAGATATATGGAGGAAAAATAAGTCTAGCTCCACTGGTCTGACTGCATAGTCAGCTCAATATCAATCACTGGTCCACACAAGGTGGGCTAAACACACACACACACACACACACACGCACACACACACACACACACACACACACACACACACACACACACACAGAGGAAGAGGATGACCTCAATTCCTAGAGTGCTTCTTTTAATTTGTTTGTCAATTATAGTTCCTCTCAGTTTAATAGGATGAACTTTAATCCACCATCATGTGTTGAAGTGCTTTAGAAATAAAAGGTTGATGCATAAAAGTAACAGTGACAAAAATAACAAAGATGGTTTGTGTTTTATGTATTTTCTTTTCTTTCTATTTTTTTAGCTTGGCAGAAACTTGATTATAAACAATATCTGTAAGGAGTCCAAGAACTAAGAAGAGCGAATCTGAATAAATTAAAAAAACAGAAAACAAAACAGAGAGAAAAAAAGCCTCTTATGCATTCTGACCTAAAAATGAGTTGCTGCTTTCTTTTATATAAACATGATTAGACCAATTTATGGTCTCTATTAAAGTTTTGCTCTTCTTTTCTTGTGCATTTCTCACACAACAGCCCAGTAAAAAGTTAATGAGCTGTAGAGGGTCAAAATGAATCTTATTTTTGCACACTTTCGTGCAGCACGTGTCTTTGAAGTCCTCAGTTTCTCTTCTTTGCTGTTTATGGTGTATCTTTGCAAAAATAAGCTGAACACATTTTCAGAACAGCAGCAACACAATGAGCAGAAATAGGTAGAAAAAAATAAAACTAAGCCTTCCTAGTTCAGAAGTCTGCAACCTTTACAATCCAAAGACCCATGTTGGCCCTCAGTCCAACTAAATAAAAGTTATTTAAATGTTATATGACCTTTTGAAAAAAGACAATTAATAATTTGTTGCAATCTTTAATGAATTAGTTTAATGAACTAACATTTCATCCATATCTTTAGGCTTTAGAGAAAGAAAAAAACCTGCAAAAATATAAGATGAATACATTTTCCTGTATGGCATTTTGATATTTGTGGAAAATAAAAATAGAAATGACATTTTTTTTACTTCTCTGCCACACAATGCCAACTATTTTGAAAAAAATATTCCTATGAATCTTCCTAAAAACAAAATGTTGTAAAAAGCAGCCCAAGTTTGAAAAACCTGTTCACAGCCATTTTTTACAGACCAACATTTTCAAAAGAAGCCCAATTCAAAAGAAACCCATCAAACCTGCAACAATTAAATTTTATTTATAAAGCACCAATTCACAACACGTCTTCTCAAGGAAAAGTCAACACTGACCAGCTCCCCCTTAGTGGGTGCACACAATTAATATTCTGTGCATCGACTCTTGGTTATTCATCAAAAAATGACAAATAACCAAGAAATTAATTTAAACATTCTTATCTTACCAAATGCAGGTATTATCAGTTTTTTATGATTATCACTTTCCACAGTAAAATGACACCAAAACGTACGATTAAAACATATTTTAGATCTGCAGTGTTTCAGTGAAATCTGTCAAACCTGACATCCTCGGTCATGGGCTAATCAAGGTTTACTATGATGTGGGATTGGTCAATGTTAAGTGCAAACGCCCTAAATGGTTAAATGAGGTTAAATCTTCAACTGTTTAATTTGTTTCATGGCTGCTGCTGAGTGTGAAAGAGAAATGTTGGATTGATCTATACTCTGTGAGAGAGAGAAATAGTTTTTGCATTAAGTTAAATTTATAACTCATGTATGGAGGCTATTGATTACCTTTATTGATTATGTTGTTGCTAATTGCGTGTTCTTTATTATAAGTGTAATAGTAATAGGTTTGTGTGTTGTAACGATCAACCCTCAGAATCTGGAGACCCGATAATTCAGCCAGCACAAGAAGTGAACGTTTTAAAGAGTTTATTTTCATTAAACTGGTGTTGCTGGAACAGGAAGTTAGGTTAGTGGCCAGGAATAACTCAGTGAAGATGTCAAGACACTGACTAAAGGCCACTGACCTTGTTAGATGCCGGGAGGTTGCACTGGCTCTGGGGGTTGATCCTGACGGCTCCGTCTGGGGAATCCGGATCACTTGGTGCTAGGCAGGGCAAGAGCTAGCAGGGAACTCGTTGTCAGTTCAGTGTCATGCACAGGGAGACAGTCCAAGGGCAGAGGGTTTCAGAAGGGCTAGGCAAGAGGGCAATCCGGGTCTGGGAGAGAATCAGTAACAGGAGGTTTCCAAGCAGGACAGAGACAAGAGACAGGTCCGAGGTCAAGGCTTGGGTCGTACACGGCAGGCAGGGGAATCCAGAAAGGGGCATAGGCAGACTGGTCCACAGGCAAGGCAGGAGGTCAGTGTTCAGAGATCAGAAGCCAACAGGAGCATCCAGCAGGAGAAACAGAAAAGAGACAGGTCAATAGCAGGACGTAAACACAAGGAATGCTGGATGGTCTACTCATACAGTGACATTCAAGAATCTGGCGCTTACACACTGGGAGCATCAGGAACATATGGAGCTCCTCCCAGGTGCGACAGCTCAGTAATTGGAGCCGCTGCAGGTGCAATCACTCAGCTCTGATTACCGGTGAAACACAGGGAGCAGGAAGTGACATCATGGGTCTGCACACGGCAGCTTCTCAGACAGGAATCATTGCATGTGTAGTGTATTAACTCTACGCTTTTAACGTGAGAATTAGCCCAAAAAAGATTTGGGCTAATTCTTTTTTTTCTTTTTTAGAGCTGAGCATGTTTTATATTATTTTTGACCTGAAAACTGTCAGTCAGATCTGGCAACCCTGGGGCTGGTGCCTATTTGCAGCAGTTGTTGGATGATATAGCAGAGTTCACCCTGAACAGGTCGTCAGTCCATCACAGAAGTCGCAGACCCCTATAACAGAATTTCTTACCTTCTTCATGCAGCTTAGCCAGCAGCAGGTCTCATTAGCTCATCAGGACTTCTTAAACATGTTTTAAATCAAGCCATCACTCTGTTGCGCTCACATTTTGGAAGTTATTTTTATGAAGAACTATTCTTTATAAAATGAAGAACATTATAGATAACTTTGAGCCTCCTCTTCATCTTGTTGTGCAACAACAGTGCCTTCAGTCAGAGCTTCTGCAGAACCGCTGTAAAGCAGACCTCCACATGACATCCTTCCTGCCTGCAGCCATCAGCATTTACATGGAGCTAAAACAGTGACAGCTTGCAGCAACATTGAAAAGTGATGTGGCATTGTAAAATCAAACATTGAAAAATTAGACATTGAAAAACGAGTACCGGAAAAACGGAGGGCGCATGAAGGGGCCTTCAATTTAGCCCCGCCCCTGAAGGCAAAACAGTGCCAGCTAGCGACATCGTAGCTGAAGGAACTCTGCAGCGACACTGAAAACATCTCATTAAAAAAAGCTGCAGCATAAAATTAGAAAATCATCCAGTTTTTACTTTCTAACAATGTCTAATTTTTCAGTGCCAAATATCTTTTCAATGTCTCTGCAAGCTGTCACTGTTTTAGCTCATTACAGCTACAACAAGTCGATAAAGAAACTTTGTCACATGAGTTACACCAGCATTTAATTTGTCTTTGGGATTAAAAAAGTATTTTTGATTGAAATGAATGCTATATTTTTCTCCAGAGCCACACTTAAGCAAATTAAAAGATTGGAACCTGAATTAAAAGGAGCTAAACAAGAACACAGACAGAAATATACAAATAAAAGTAAAAAAGGAGAAAAATAAATTACTTCAATAACAAAATTAATTCCAATTTGTGATTTCTTACCCCTTTTTTGTTAAAATTAATTGTTTATGCTATTTATTAATTTGTAAATTTATATATTTTTCCTTGTTTTTTTTTAAGTTTTTTCGTCCTTTTGTTCAATTATGTTTGTTTCACCCACAAAGTTCTCCTTATTAGAGGAAGTGCTCATTGTCTGGACCCAATATTCACAGCCTTAATGAAAGGAAGACACAAGACTCGTTCCAACACATAAAACATACAAGTGATATTATAGTAACGCACAACATAATGCATAATAATGCTGGTGCAGAAACACAGCATAATTAGGGTTAGAAAAGTGAGGCTGTTTAAACTGAAGCTTTATGCTCTTTAGAGCAGAAACCACGCTCAATCAGTCTGTTACTAATAAATATCCATGCGAACCATTTTCAAACATAACCCAGCAAAGATAATTAAAACTATACTAAACTTAGTGATTCCTGAATACACTCTGTTATTTATTTTTTTAAATAATCATTTCCTTGTACTTGATAACTTCTATGAAAATACCAGTCTGTAAAGGTAACAGGGGTGTAAATTGCATCTTTCGGTTCCAGGTATGAAACTATTGATCATTTTTATTTGAATCTTTATGAGGATGTGCAGCAGGTTATTTTGTATTTGCCAACTAGTTTCAAAAATGTTTAGTGGAAGATGTATTTCTGTTTTAGGCAACTTTCTAAATTAGCTGTTAGTAGCTAACCACTGTAGCTGCATAAGGCAAAATGTACGTGACGGTGGTGATGAGTACGGTGCAGGTACAGCCTGTACCTGCACCTGTACCGTACAGGTGAAGGTACAGGTGCAGGTACAGGTGCCAAACAACGACGGAGAGAAAAGTTACAATTCAAACAAATAAAAGGAACCGAACGCTAGGGGGCAGCACAAATACAAAAAAGAAACAGTAGAAGTACAATGTATGACATATTAAAATAGGAATGAACGAGAGATTTGAAGGCTGGTGATATGAGCTGGTTTCCGGTCTTTTACAACTTTAAAGGAGGTGTAATAAATTTTAAAGTTATTTAGAAAGCAAGGAAAAGAGGACTTTCTTCCCTTCCACTTGCAGCAATGAATGTCAGATTTGGCCAAGAGTTATACAATATTTATCACATTGGATGAAGATGAGTCCCAATTGCCCATGAAAAACTAAATATGTGACAATTTAAAAGGTGGAAGGTTGAGTTTAAGATTTAACCAATAACGTATACTTTCCAGACATCCTGTGAAAAGGGACATTCAAAAAGCAAACCTGACAAATAGTTTTGTTATTTTAATCGAAGAAAGTACATGTGTCAACATCAAATTTAAATCTTCCTTCAAGAAATTGGCCCACCAGATATATACCTTTTACTATTTTTTATCATAAGTCTCTTTCACCTTTGGTGAAATTGGCCATTTAACAAATTTGGAGAGAGCCTTTATCATCATTTGATTGTTGTTAGAACTATCCAATTTCTTGAAAGAATGTCTTTTGTAATTATGGTAAATAAATTATCTTAAACTTTCACTAATAAGCTTGTTCTTACACTTTACAACTCACAATCATTAATCTTTAATTTGGGTAATGCTTCAAATGGCTCACCGCACCACAAGCAGCCAAGCGAACTGCAAACACATGAATAAAACAAACTCTCAAACACACAAACACAAAATGTAACACAAAAGCATCGCAAATGAAAAAAATGCTGCAATAACAATAACAGATAATATGAGCATAATTAAAGATACTACAAGTACCAAAAACAGCAGCAAGAAAAAAAAAAGCTTCACGTGTACTCTAAAAAATGGAAGTCCTCCAGACCACTAGGGGGAGTCAAATACGAAGAAATTACAGGGATGAAAGATGAGCTCCTTTTTTTATGTCTTTTATAAACACATGGCTGTAACCTTATACTATATAATTATACTGCATGATCCTTGTATCCAAGGTACATTTCTCCCAGGGGGAGACTAATAAAAACAATTTGACTCTGACTTTAAAACATTAGCACATATGAGAGGCAGCAAGTTCCCGGTTGAAATCCTAAAGGCTGCCACTCTGTGTGGATGTTTGTCTCAGATTTAAATGTTCTTGGCAGTTTGTCTGCCCTCCTGTCTTCACCGTGCCACACCTTTTCTTCCCCCAGTACCACCTTTTTCATTCCCTATGTCACTTCTTGTCTGTTCTCTTCTCATTCATCACTTCTTTTGTTTTTTTTCCAACGTTGCATTCTGGCCTCTGTTTCACCTTTCTGTGAAAGAGCTTGAAGGTTATCTGTAAAGTACACAAGCACAATGCATACAAGTATTTGCGGATGCAAAAACCCGTCGTTCACTTTCTTTCTGAACACGTTCTTCACTTATCAATCTGTCCGCTCTGTAACCCGCCTCCAGTTGATCTCTGGAGACGGGTGCCAGTCCCGGGACCCTCAGAGGATTAATTGAAAGTGGAAGATGACCGAGTGACTTGGCTTGATTCATCAAGTTCACTCTCGGTTTGATGCTCCTCAGTTATTTATCTTGACTGACAGCGATGAGACCTAAGACGTGATTTATTCTGAGCGAAAATCCTCAATCAAAGCAGGAGACAGTGAGAAGAAAATGATTGGACTGGGCAGGGATGCATGTCTCTCAACTTATCAACACGTATTTCTTTTAAAGATAACAGCAAAGGGTCTCGGGAAGGTGAAGAAGACACGAGTGCTGCTTATAAATAGTGATGATTGGGTTTATTAGGATTCTTGAGAGATTTAAGGGGTTAAGTTTTGAATATTTTTGAAATCTACTAAACCCCTCAAACAGATTTAGTAAGTTTTCATGTAGCAGTTTTTCATACAGTGCTGAACCTGCCTGCAGAAAATTTATCCAAGATCCTCCACTTATCAAAGATGGAGTCGCAGGGAGGAACGTGTTCAGACTCCTAACCTTTCCCCAGAAATATCCCCAGGTTCTCATTGGCCATTATCAGGCCAAATAAAATTAAGAATCTTTGAGTGTCCCCCAGACTGTTCACCTTGTGAGACCTCCTCAGAAAACCCCCAGAATGAGCTTTCTTGATCCAGAGCAACCGCCTTTTCTGCCACTTTACACTTTCCTCTCCAAACATTTCCGGTACTCGCTTATGGTTCTGGCTTGAACAGCAGATCCACCCTGAGGTCTCCCAGATTCTCAAACTAGACCCTCTTCTTTATGACAAGGCCTAATTGGAACATCCCGGTCCAGTGTCCTGTCCACTTGTGTACGTCTAATTATCATCCATTCAGGTCTCTGCAGAAGTCTGCGTACAGCCCAGACTTTTGAGAAAAGGTTGAACAGAATCGGGCAATAACACTCCCAGCCAGAGGGTGGCGCCCAAATACACAACATGTACAGAAAACTGGTTAACTAAGACTCAGCTGGATCTTCAAAGTTTCTAAAATCCTTAATGTGTTATTTTCTAAGGTGTATCCATGTAGACACAACACTGGTTCATCCTTTGCGGTTCAGAGCGTTGAAGGCTGTTGATTGCCTAAACTATGGCGGTGCTAGCCATGTAGGTGCCCTAAGTGCAAATTGTGCACACACACGTATAAAGAGAACAATAACACAAAATGTATCAATGTGTTTCTTGTGATTACCAAGATAACGTCTAAATTTTAAAGTTTTGAACACAGTTGCCATAGGAGGAGGAATAAAAATCTTAGTAAAACCCTAAGCTAACAACAGTTTTGTAAGTTAATTTTAGTTTATTTCAAATTGTATTCCTAATTTTGATAAGGTATCTATTAGGGGTGCAAACAAAGAATCGATTTATGATTAATTATCTGTTATTGGCTAATTCAATTAAAGCCTTTTCCACCTGATTAACTGATAACATCCGCTGAGACCAAGGCTGTCAAACTCATTTCTAAATTGGGCCACTTTGGCAGCATGAAGTCATTAAAAGTATAGATGTATAGATTTTATAAAAAGGCGTGTTCTCCAACAAACTCTAAGAGCAAGAAGGGAGAGTACTGGAAACCAGGAGCGGAGTATAAACTGTAGACAGGCTTCCTGAGAAGGAGGACGAAAAGGAGCCAGAAAGAGTCCTGATTACTATTCATACAGCCAAACAATCTGGCATCTGCCTCAGGGGATCCGCTCCTCTTTAAGCTCCCCCTGATTGGACTTGCATCTCCAGCTGTAAGGATGCACACATTGCTATCAGAAGAGCTATAGGAACACACACGTACCTAAACCTAACCCTAAAATAACCCTGATTGACACCTTAGTCCTAAACGTAACTCCTAGCCCCACAAAAAAGTGACGACCAAAAAATAAGTCCTCACTTTGGTGGTAAAGTACGTGTGTCTAGCATAGGGGTGGGTATTGCCAAAGAAGTTACGATTCGATTCGAATCACGATGCATCACAATACTTCAATTATTGCGATGTATTGCGATGCATTGAGATATTTTCACTGAACACTGTTAGAAAAAAATGCAGCCATTACCAGTGGCTGACTGGCTGTGTATGATCTGGATAGATTCTTCAATTGATACATAACTGAAAGAAACTGAATTCATACATAGCTGTATTTATTGAAACGACTTTTGGAGGTATTGCCATGAAAACAAATATTACTGTTACTGGAGTGGACACACTGACAAAAAGTGCTTAGGATTTATAAAACTTAAAATAACAAAATAAGGATAATCAGTGCCGTTTACATGGCCTCAGTGGTCCTTTAAACCAATGAAGTTGTATTCCACTTGTTTTTAGCTGATGTTTGCCAACCATTCATGCAATTTTATTTATTAATTTTTTTAAATTAATAATCGATACTTGGCATCAAGAATCGATGCAGTAGATTGCGAAAATAAGAATCGCGATGCATCGTCATGACGATTATTTTGCACACCCCTAGTCTAGCATATGACACTTTGGAAGAAAGTCTAGTTTCTTGGAAGCTAACTATTAGGAAATGAGGAAACTGAAGACATTACCTCGAATTTGTTGGCCTTGAAGGGTTTTAATCAGATTTTTTGTTGTGATAGACATAATTGTTCTGATCACAACAGAACATTTGCAACCAGTCTTGAAACCAAAATGAGAATTTGATCATTGTTTAAATTTTGTTTGTTGGTTCCGTGCAAAAACCAGTAAAACTCTGCCAGAAGGAAACATTAAACATTTTGTTGACAGGCTAAACGAACCTGTAATGAATGAGGATGAGGAGAAGCAGCGTTTAAATGGCCTTTCTGGTGTTGCTTTCTCTCTTTTAATAGACCTGCTGGAAAGGTCTTCCTCAGCAGCAGTCAGTCAGACAACTCACCTCTGCACAAATCTTTGTGTTTATGGTGGAAATAGAGACACCTGAAAGTCCAAAGGTCTGCTGTTATAGTCCTGAAACTTACAGGGCGGAACAGATTTATTCGTGTTGAAAGCCAAATGTTCAGAACAGATTTTCCTCTTTGCAGAGACATTTCTTTGCTGACATCTCAGTCTTTGTGCTGATAATACACATAATTTGTCCAATTGACGCGGGAGACGTTAAGAGCAGCAAGGTGGTGATAATTTAAGAGTAGAGCAAAGACCGGGGATCTGAAGGCGGAGGAGTACACTCAGAAAGATGGCAGCTGTGACTTAGGCCACATTTCTCATGTTTAGATGTATATTAAAGGTAAACTATATCCAGTCCGTCGTTTTCTATCAATGCTGTCCCTATAAAAGCTGTTATGATCTGATTTTCACCAAGAAAAATGTAAAACCTGCTTATCAGACGCGGTCAGCGCTGCTGACACAGTGAACTTTAAACTCTGCAGTAAAACAGGGATGAGGCTCCGCATTTATGAGAAGTCACGAGACAAAGCGCAACAACCTGAAATGAACCAGGAAGTCGTTCATCCTTCTTCTTTCGGGTCACAGACGGCCGGAGTCTCCTTCAGACCAGACTTCTGAGCTCAGCTGAACAAACGGAGCCATCTTCAGGCGGCTCTCCCTCCGCAGACTGAAGCTGGGTTTGGATTTAAGAACCGACTCGTCCTGAGTGAGTTCAGCAGAGGAGGAAGGTGGAGTCCTGCATGCCTGACTGCACTGCGTCGCTTTCAGCCTCCCGCAGAGCAGATGGCTTTGGAGAGCTCCCTACCGGAGAGTGAGCAGACAGCCGCCGACTCCTTCTGCAACCTTCACAACGAGAAGTTCCAGCTCTTCTGCCTGGACCACCAGCGGCCCGTGTGTGTCGTGTGCAGAGACTCAAAAGCCCACTTCAACCACAGATTCAGCCCCATCAACGAAGCGGCGCAGGACCACAGGGAAGCTCTGCTGCGTTTCCTGAGGCCTCTGAAGCTGAAGCTGGAGCTCCGCAAGATTGACAGGGAGAAGTTTGAAGAAGCAGCGGAGCACGTTAAGGTCCAGGTCAAGCAGACCAGGAGGCAGATCGTGGAGCAGTTCAAGAAGCTTTATCGGTTTCTAGCAGACGAAGAAGAGGCGAGGTTGGCTGAACTGGGGGAGGAAGAGCAACGGAAGAGCGGTGCGATGGAGGAGATGTTGACGGATCTCAGCAGAGAGATAAAAGCTCTTTCAGACACAGTCAGAGCCACAGAGGAGGAGCTGAGAGCTGAAGACGTCTCATTCCTGCACAACTACAAGGCTGCAGTGGAAAGAGTCCAGCGCTGCCCCCTGCTGGAGGATCCACAGCTGCCCTCAGGAGCTCTGATAGACCAGGCCAAACATCTGGGCAACCTGGCCTTCAACATCTGGAGCAACATGGAGAACATGGTCTCCTACACTCCTCTGGTCCTGGACCCAAACACGGCTCACCCGGCTCTCGTCCTGTCTGAAGATCTGACCAGGGTGAGACGAGAGGACCAGCAGCAGCTTCCTGGCAACCCGGAGAGGTTTGACTTTTACAATTCTGTGCTGAGTTCTGAAGGTTTTCGCTCCGGGACCCAAAGCTGGGACGTCGACGTTGGAGACAGCTCCCACTGGGGCCTCGGTGTGTTGGCCGAGTCGGTCCAGAGGAAGGGGAACCTGACCGCGGGGCTGTGGGTGGTTTATCTCTGTAAAGGGAAATATACGGCCTGGTCCCCGACAGGTTCGTCCACTGACCTCCACATCCAGGGCAAACTGCAGAGGGTCAGAGTTAACCTGGACTGGAAAAGAGGAAAGCTGTCCTTCTCTGATCTGGATACAAACAGCTACATACACGTCTTTACGCACACTTTCACCGAGAAGTTGTTTGCAATTATTAATCCTTCAGAGAAAGTAAAGATCTTACCGATGAAGATCTCTGTGTCAAAGTGGAAACTCTGATCCGTTCTCAAACGCAGCTTAAAGATTCACCAGACGCTTAATTAGGCCCTCCCTGCTGGTGTCCCAGCTGGAAGGAGCTTCATATTTTATATGAACCTGATACCAAATAATGAAAACCAAAACATTACATTCTTACATTTTAATAACGAAGATCCAAAAGTCAATGAATCTGTCCTTTTTGTTTTGCCGTAATACATTTATTGTACTGTTCAGTTCAAACTAAAAATATTTTCTAGTTTCTTCAGTTTAAAGTAAAGCTACCAATAAAGCTGTAATACTCAGTTAAAGCCTCCTCCATCTCTACTAGTGCGAGTTGGTTTTGCTGTTTGCTAAGATAAGGAAAAAGAAACGTGGAATTTGTTTGCTCGTATCTAACTGACTTTAACGCCGGGATGAAACTGAATCATCTCTTATCTGTGATATTACATCCCTGCTTTAGAGTAAAGATGTCGGATTTAGTTTCATTGTTTTATGTTATGTTCATTTGGAGTTTCTTTTGTCAAATGTTTACTATTCAAGCAGAAGTAATCTGCCTTTACATTTAATTAAATCTAATTTTAAAGTGCTTTGTAAATGTGGAATTTATCATTTAATTTGTGAAATGTTATTAAATCAAACAAAGATTCAAAAGTGTGATATTCTAATGCAGACATGTTTTATGTTTAAAGCTGAATTTAAATCAGAACTTTCTAACTTGGTTTTATAGCCTATAATGCAATGATATGGATGGAAAATGTACCACAATGAGCAAAGCAGAGATCTCAACCTGTGACCTCTCCTCCTATGAGACCCACTGTAGTTTTAAACCCCATATTTAGATTTAAGGAACAATTTAAAGACATATTTGCACAAGAAGATATATCAATTCAATTAAGTTCACTTTAATCCTTTCAGCGTTTTGTCATTATCTGCAGAAAATATTCATCCATTCACTGTTGCATATATTTTTCGGACTATAAGGCACACTTTTTTTCATAGTTTTGCCGATCCTGCGACTTTATATCAATTTTAAATGGTAATTCATACTGAACATGAACCAAGGAGTAAACATTACCATCTATAGCCACAAGAGGGCGCTCTTTGCTTGTGAAAACTGTATGCTGCTTCTGTACTACTTAAAAATTTATTGAAACTTTCCCTTATAGACAACAAAGACGTGTTTATATGTTGTTTGGCTGTTTCTGTCTGCATTAACGCAGCAGAGCGTTGCGTGGTGCAGCTCTAAAGACCCAGACAGCATCAGAACCTGTTACTGGGCCGTCCGTGAAGCTAATAGCAGCTAGCGCTAGCTGCTATTAGCTTCACGGACAGCATCAGAACCTGTTACTGGGCCGTCTGTGAAGCTAACAGCAGCTAGCGTTAGCTTAAAGCTCTGTTAACCGGGCAGATTACAACTTCTCTGATGTACGTCAGTTTTATGTTGCTCTCAAACATCTGTGTCGTACTGTTAGCTTAACACGTAGCACCACTATGCTCACGGTCTAATTTCAGCGTAATTTTGTCAACTTTCAGTGTAACAAACCGTTACGATGAAATGCGCTGATGAGAGCTTTATGGGTTGGTGTTATTCAGCTGATCGTGGATGCAGCTGTGCGATTGAATACTTTGCCTTACCAGAATTAGAGATTGTGTGGAATACATTTCTAAATAAATGCGATTTATAGTCAGGTGCAACTTATATATGTTTTTTTTCCCTCTTTATGACGCATTTTTAAATTGAAGCGACTTATATCCCAAAAAATACGGCACCTTGCAGACTCCTGGGGCTTTTTTTCCAGCAGGAGCAATTTGGCGAGAGGAGGGATCCAGTTCATCATAGAGACTCACAAGACAGACAATTTATACCAGTTAACCTAGCAGGCATGTTTCTGGGCTGTGGAAGAGAACAGGAAGAATATGCAAACCAGGCTGGGGTTTGAACCCAGGACCAACATGCTGCAAGGCAGCATTGCTACCGATTGGGCTGCTGCATAACATAAAAACATAAAATGTCAAACATCAGTTGAATAAAAAATAAGGAGCACAAAGCGGACTTTGCTCCTGCAGCCTGGGCTTAAAGCAACGTGACAAAGACTGAGTCACACTGACGGCGTTCTTAAGTTTTAACCATGCCTCAGCCGTGATAAGCAGCTGGTGTCGTCCTCCGCTCGTTTCAAGTCGCAGCAGGTTTGATGAAGCGCCACGCCTGATCTGACATGATCTACATAGCTATGACGGAGTCAAAGATATGAGGATCAAAATCAACGGGTTATTGTTTGTTAAGGAGAAGAGAAAGCAGACTACAAGGGTGGCAACAAACTCATGCAACTGATTTTATCTTTACCACAGCAGCAACCCTTTCACATGAAAAACGATGAATCACAACAAGAGGATGAGCCTACCACAAACCCAGGCCAGTTGATGAAGCTGCAGAGAGCTTCAGCTTCAGAAACTGGAGCCTGTGAGGGAGAAACTGAAGCTCTTTCAGCAGGTTAACTGAGACAAAAGAGCAAAACATATTAAGTTTCAGCTTTAACAATCATAAAAACCAAATCCGGCTGCAGTCAGAGGAACTTCCCCAGTTCCTCTGATGCAGGCAGAGACGAGGACTGCAGCTCTGATGGAGGACAGCGAGCAAAAGCTGCAGGAAACTCTGGATCTCACAGCTGGGATGTTGAAGTCAGAGGCTGTCTATTCAGAGGAGCGATGGCTGCTGAGTCTGAAGAATTATGGTGAAACCGATGCTGCATGGATGTAGGGTTCAAAAATAAGTGAGGCCGGCCTGACTCGCTGCGCAATCAACATTTCCAAACACAAGTTGTCCAGATGATTCATCCAAAAAATCCATGGAGACATTAATGCATTTAAAAACTTTTTAGTGAGTAGATAGAAAAAAGGATGCCAAACATACAAACAAAGGATAAAGGATAAAAAACATTCAGCTCCACTCTGTGAGCTACACACAGCCCAACTCCCATGATGCATCGTCCTTAAAAGTGACACCTATGGAGCCTTAAACCAAAGAAGTAACAAAATAACCACAATAGCTAAATATACAGATTCCTAAAATCAATATGAATTACCAATAATATCTAATAATTTCAAGAAAAGTAAATTTATCAAGAAAAACAAACCCAAAACATTAACCATAATAATACCAAGATAATCACCAAACATAAATTCAGGTTCCTACAATTGATTATGGAAGATAAAGCGGATTTACCATAGAACCCTCAGCTCCAGGACCAGATATATCATCATCTCGCTGAAGAAGATCCAGAAGTTACTTTGAACTGGATGAGAGGAAAGCCGTCGCTCTACGATGTCAACACATGCACAGGTTAGGACAAAATTTAAAAGAAACTCTGGTTCCACGTTTTACCTGTGGAGAAAATGCCCCTGAAGACGTTACCAGAGAATGTGTCTGCAGAGAGCCTTTTGTTTGATTTAACTCATCAATCCCAGGCTTCTCTGTCAAAACTCAGGTTAAAAAAACACTTTATGATCTTACCACATTAAAGCAGCAATGCAATTTCAAATCCATTTTTTTTTATATAAACCACATTTATAAGCAGTTTGTTTAACGAATGTGATGTAAAGTACTGTAATAAATTAGAAGAGGATGAACAACAAACCAACTCACTCTGTGTCAAAAGCCTCTGAAAACCAAAGTGTTTTTAGGGCAGACGTAAAAACAGCAAAATATAAAAAAAACTGTCTAATATTTAATGGCAACTTGTTCTACAGTTTTAGAGCCACAAATGAAAAGGTCGATCTCCTCTGAGCTTCAGCCCAGTTTCTGGTTCCACCAGCAGGAACGGGTCAGCTTATCTAAGGGCCACTGGGAAAGATAAGCAATCCTTATCTTTACAAATATTTAGTTTTAGATCTACATACTATGAAGGTTTCTGTCATGAATCAGATGTTCATGATTTCATTTGTTTTGTTGCTGATCAAATATCTGTTAACGTTTTACTGTTTTATGTGTTATCTGTTTTTAGAATATACTGTAAGATAATATTTGTATAAAAGCATATGTAACATGATCTATTATATGTAGCACAGCTTGTCATAACTTGTACAATTCTTAAGTAATAGTTTAAAACTACTAGCTCCACTCAGGCTCTTTTTACGCTCAGGAAATTAGAATACTGTCCAAAAGTTAAATCATATTCATAGAAAGTTGAGACCGCAGGATAAACAGGGATGACTGCAGCATTTAGAGGATTATCAAGGAAAACTCATTCAAGCATCTAAGGCAGTGGTCTAAAAGTCCGGTCCTCTGGGGTCGGCCTCCTGCAACTTTTAGCTGCGTCTCTGCTTCACCATCAGAATCTAAATATTATCTCCTCAGCAGAGCTGGACTGCAGGTCAGTGAAGCAGTTTAGCCGTTTGATTCAGGCGTGTGGAACAAGGGGCACGTCTAAAAGCTGCAGGACACTGACCCTGAAGGACTTGAGTTTGTGACCGCCGGGGTAGGACAACCTGACAAGAACCGAGGCTGGAGTCACAACATCTAGAACCACCAAGCACTGATGAATTCAACACATGGGCTTCAAACAATGCATTTCATTTTGTCGAGCCATTAGCAGCGTCTTACCTGGACTGAGGGGGAACAGAACCGGACTGTTCAGTGGTCTAAAGTCCAGTTTTCAGATGAAAATAAAGTTTGCTTTTAATTTGGAAAATGTTCCAGCATCTAAAGGTGTCAGGATGCAGCTTATTGGCTGCAGGCTGAGCCTCTCTCCCTCTCTCTTGTTCCTGCGCAGCCTGATCGGTTTCACCTGGCAGGCTGCAATTAACCCACAACTGCTTCCACCTGTTCCCACCGCTTTATCAGACTCACCTCTTTCTGTTCCCGTCGCCGGTCCATAGCGTTCACTCCCGCTCAGTCCCTGCCAGTTTTTCTTGTCAGCTCCGTTTGTACCCTTCAGCCTGAAGACTCCGTTCACCTGGTCTTGTTACAGTCAGCCCAAAGACTTTCCGACAGTTTTGTTTCCTCCAGTATTCAGCTCAGACGTTCAGACCTCCACCGCTCGGCTCAGACGTTCAGACCTCCACCGCTCGGCTCGGACGTTCAGACCTCCACCGCTCGGCTCAGACGTTCAGACCTCTACCGCTCGGCTCAGACGTTCAGACCTCCACCGCTCGGCTCGGACGTCCTGTGCTCCTCTACTCGGCTCTGAGGTTCTGCTCGCCTCTGCTCAGCTCTGATGATCTGCTCGCCTCTGCTCAGCTCTGATGATCTGCTCGCCACTGCTCGGCTCTGACGTTCTGCTCGCCACTGCTCGGCTCTGATGATCTGCTCGCCACTGCTCGGCTCTGACGTTCTGCTCGCCTCTGCTCGGCTCTGATGCTCTGCTCGGCTCCGATGCTCTGCTCGCCTCTGCTCGGCTCTGATGATCTGCTCGCCACTGCTCTGCTCGGCTCTGATGCTCTGCGCTCCACGGCTCTGCTCAGATGTCCTGCTCTCCAGTGCTCGGCTCCAGAGTTCCTCCCGGTCAGTCTCTCCACACTCCTCCTGCCAGCCAGCTTCTACACCCTTCACCTCCGTCCGTTGAAAGACTCTGGTCTCATCATCCATCTTCCACACTATTCAATAAAAACTCACTCATAAGAACTGACTCTGTGTGTGCGTGCTGTGTCCGGGTTCATCCCAGAAAAATATATCATAACATTATGGACCGGCCAAGGGATGAACCCGAGCACGCACAGAGCCTGGTGTAGAAGCTGGTAGGATCTGCCTCGCCTCCGGTTCGTCTCGCCTGGGTCGCAGAGTTGCGACGCCCCGCCTCTGACTCTGTTTTCCTGGTCCGCCTTCCCCGCTGCTCAGCACTAAGGACGGCGCTCCTCGTCGTCGCTGCCCAGCGCTAACTTTTGCTGCTGCCCAGCATATTCAGACTTTGTTGCCCAGCGCCTTCTGGTTTTTGTTTAGAGTTATTTTTTGGTGTTTGAGTTCTAGATCTGCTTTAGTTTCTAGTCTTTTTGTATATTTTTTATTGTTTTAGAAGATTTATTTCCGCCTTCTGTTCTTTTGTTTTGGCTCAACCTTAGATTTTGGTTTACTTAGAATTTTTTGGGATTTATGTTGCTTTTGAGTATTAGAGTTTTATTTAGCTTTTGTTTATCCAGTTCGGTTCTATTTTTTAGGTTAGTTTTCTGAGTTTTGTTTTTGAGTTCCAGTTTTTTACCTTAGACTTCCTGTTTTGGTTTGTGTTATTTCTAGCTCTAGTTATCTAGTTTTTCATCAGTTCAGCTGTATTTGCCCTCATCTCCCGGTTCTGCTTTGTTTCATAGTTTTGCTTTAGCTTTTGGTTCCTTTCCTAGTTTACCAGTCTTGTTTTGATTTTTCAGTTTGAGACCCTGTAGTTTCGTCAGCCCTGTAGTTTCGTTAGCTCTGTAGTCCCTGTCTTGACCCTGTAGTCCCTGTCTAGCCCCTGTAATTCCAGTCTAGCCTCTGTAGTTTCTGTCCTAGCCCGGTAGTTCTAGTCTTGTTCTGTATTTGTTTTTTCTTTATTTTAGTTTTGTTTGTTTTGTTTTTTTCTTCCCCCTTAGTATTTAGGTGTCTGGGTTCCTGCGCCTTATGGGTTCCTGCGTTGGATGGAGTCCAGCGCTCTCTAAGGGCCCTACGCTTTCTAGGTCCCTACACCCTTCTCCTGTTTTCGTTGTATGTTTTGCCCTGTTTAGGTTAGTTTAGTTCCCTTCCGTAGTTGTTTTGTTCTGTCTTGCCCTAGTGTCTCTGTGTTGTTTAGGCGCATGCAGGTTGCCGCCAGAGCCCTCCGGCGCTCCTGTGTCGCCGGCTGAGCCCTCTGGTGCGCCAGCCTGTCGCTGCCCAGTGCACGCAGGTCGCCGCCAGAGCCCTCCGGTGCTTAAGTCGCTGTCTGTGCCCTCTGGCGCGCCTGGCCTGTTGCTGCCTAGCTCACCCTCTTGTTGTTATTCCCTTGTTTAGGCGCTGCCAGAGCCCTCCGGCGCCCCTATGTCGCCGGCTGAGCCCTCTGGTGCGCCAACCTGTCGCTGCCCAGCGCACGCAGGTCGCCGCCAGAGCCCTCCAGTGCTTAAGTCGCTGTCTGTGCCCTCTGGCGCGCTTGGCCTGTTGCTGCCTAGCTCACCCTCTAGTTCCCTGGTGTTTAGGTCTTGTTTTCCTGGCGTTTAGATTTAGTGTTCCCCGGCGTGTTAGGACGCCCTCTGATTCTCGGTTCCCCAGCGTGTTAGGACGCCCTCTGATTCTCGGTTCCCCAGCGTGTTAGGACGCCCTCTGATTCTCGGTTTCCCGGCGTGTTAGGACGCCCTCTGATTCGTGGTTCCCCGGCGTGTTAGGACGCCCTCTTTTCTCGGTTCCTCGGCGTGTTAGTACGCCCTCCGTTCTTGTTCCCTGGTGTTTTAGATATTCCTGTTTCCCTTGTGCCCCGGCGTTCCCTTTGCGCCCCGGCATTCTTCTTCCTGGCGCCCCGGCGTTCTCCCCACGCCCCGGCGTTCTCTTCCCCAAGCCCCGGTGTTTCCCTCACGCCCCGGCGGGTTTTCCCCTGGCGTTTCTGTACACCAGTCGTGTTCCAGCAGGAGTTGTTGAGCCTTGGTGTTTTCGTACGCTTGTTCTTCCCTCTGGCGTTGTCGTACGCCTGTTCTTCCCTCTGGCGTTGTCGTACGCTTATTCTTCCCTCTGGCGTTGTCGTACGCTTATTCTTCCCTCTGGCGTTGTCGTACACTTGTTCTTCCCTCTGGCGTTGCCGTACGCTTATTCTTCCCTCTGGCGTTGTCGTACGCCTGTTCTTCCCTCTGGCGTTGTCGTACGCCCGTTCCTTCCCCTTGGCGTTAAGTACGCCCGTTCCTTCCCTTTGGCGTTAAGTACGCCCGTTCCTTCCCTTTGGCGTTAAGTACGCCCGTTCCTTCCCTTTGGCGTTAGGTACGCCCGTTCCTTCCTTTTGGCGTTAGGTACGCCCGTTCCTTCCCTTTGGCGTTAGGTACGCCCGTTCCTTCCCTTTGGCGTTAAGTACGCCCGTTCCTTCCCCTTGGCGTTAAGTACGCCCGTTCCTTCCCTTGGCGTTAAGTACGCCCGTTCTTTCCCTTTGGCGTTAAGTACGTCCGTTCTTTCCCTCTTGGCGTTTTCGTACGCCTATATTTTCCCCTTGGCGCTGTCATGCGTCTGTTTCGCCTCGGCGTTTCCCTCACGCCCTGGCGAACTTCTCCCTTACGCCCCGGCGGTTCCCTCACGTCCCGGCGATCTCGCCCCTTGGGCCCTAGCGCTCCTCTCACGCTTCGGCGTTGTTTCTCCTTGGCGTTTCCATACGCCCGATCCTTCCCTTTTTGCCGTTTCCATACGCCCGATCCTTCCCTTTTTGGCGTTTCCATACGCCCGATCCTTCCCTTTTTGGCGTTGTGTACGCCCGTTCCTTCCCTTTGGCGCTGTGTTGCGCCCGTTCCTTCCCTTTGGCGCTGTGTTGCGCTCGCTCTTATCCCCGGCGCTGTCAAGCGCTCGCTTTATCCCCCGGTGCAGTCAAGCGTTCGTGCCTTTCCCTGATGTGCCGCCCCCTGGTTGTGCTTTGGCACATCAGTGTTCTCTAGTCCCTTTGGTTCCCCGTGTTCTCTAGTCCCTTTGGTTCCCCGTGTTCTCTAGTCCCTTTGGTTCCCCGTGTTCTCTGGCCCCTTTGGTTCCCCGTGTTCTCTGGCCCCTTTTGGTTCCCCGTGTTTGCAGGCTCTTTGGTCCCTCAGTGTTCGGTTTCAACTCTTGCCCGCCTTCCTGGGCCCCCTCCACCCGCCCGGTGTGGGGATTCTGGGCCGTCCGGTGTCCGGCCTTGGGGGGGGGGGGGGGGGGGTACTGTCAGGATGCAGCTTATTGGCTGCAGGCTGAGCCTCTCTCCCTCTCTCTTGTTCCTGCGCAGCCTGATCGGTTTCACCTGGCAGGCTGCAATTAACCCACAACTGCTTCCACCTGTTCCCACCGCTTTATCAGACTCACCTCTTTCTGTTCCCGTCGCCGGTCCATAGCGTTCACTCCCGCTCAGTCCCTGCCAGTTTTTCTTGTCAGCTCCGTTTGTACCCGTCAGCCTGAAGACTCCGTTCACCTGGTCTTGTTACAGTCAGCCCAAAGACTTTCCGACAGTTTTGTTTCCTCCAGTATTCAGCTCAGACGTTCAGACCTCCACCGCTCGGCTCAGACGTTCAGACCTCCACTGCACGGCTCGGACGTCCTGTGCTCCTCTACTCGGCTCTGAGGTTCTGCTCGCCTCTGCTCAGCTCTGATGCTCTGCTCGCCACTGCTCGGCTCTGACGTTCTGCTCGCCTCTGCTCGGCTCTGATGCTCTGCTCGCCACTGCTCGGCTCTGACGTTCTGCTCGCCTCTGCTCGGCTCTGATGATCTGCTCGCCACTGCTCGGCTCTGACGTTCTGCTCGCCTCTGCTCGGCTCTGATGCTCTGCTCGGCTCCGATGCTCTGCTCGCCTCTGCTCGGCTCTGACGTTCTGCTCGCCACTGCTCTGCTCGGCTCTGATGCTCTGCGCTCCACGGCTCTGCTCAGATGTCCTGCTCTCCAGTGCTCGGCTCCAGAGTTCCTCCCGGTCAGTCTCTCCACACTCCTCCTGCCAGCCAGCTTCTACACCCTTCACCTCCGTCCGTTGAAAGACTCTGGTCTAATCATCCATCTTCCACACTATTCAATAAAGACTCACTCATAAGAACTGACTCTGTGTGTGCGTGCTGTGTCCGGGTTCATCCCAGAAAAATATATCATAACAAAAGGAAGAGTGGAAAGGCCCAGAAACCACGATACCAGAAGTCCATTGTGAGAATTCCACAGTGGGTGAGGATTTAGGGTGCCGTGCCGTTAACTGGTTCCAGTCCACAGGGTTTTCTGAAGTCCACTGTCAACCTGTAGAGCGCTTCATGCTTCCTTCTGCTGACAGGTTTTATTAGTCGGGAGCCAAAGTCTCAGAAATGGGTCGGGCCTTACGTGGTCTGCCATACTTTTTGTGTTTTTTCTGTTAATTGAGACCCTCAGAACCAATAATTGATAAGATAAGATAAGTTAAGATAGTCTTGATTGATCTCACAAAGGAGAAATTCACTCGTCACATCGGCTCATACAAGAAGGTGCAGAGTAGGAAAGGTGCATTCAGTTATATACAGTGAATCTTCATATCTACAATGGATCAAAAAGAATACCAAAAAATACAAAAAAGGAAATAGGAATGTAAATGTTTCATTTACATTCTTAGTGGTCTATATATATATATTGGAGGGTCTGCTCTGCCGGAAATATTGAGACGCTGATTTCTTTTATCAGCAAGACTTGGTACCGGTCCAGACTGACAAAGGTACCTAAAGTTGGTTCAATGGTCACGGTGGTACTGAGCTTGATTTGCCAGAAACTGACCTGACCAGAACCTCGGAGAGAATAAATGGAGTGTTAAGAGGAGGATGAAACCAGAACCGACAATGCAGATGGCCTGAAGGCTGCAATCCAAGTAAAATGGACTTCCAGAGCACCTGAGCAGAACCTCAGGCTGAGCTCCTCCATGCCACGTTGTATTGATGCAGGAATTAATGCAAAAGGAGCCCAGACCAGATAATGGGAGCACAGAAATGAACAGATTGTTCAGAATACTGACATTTCAGTTTAAAATGTCCTGTTCCATTGATTTTATGTAATGTTCTAATTTTCTAAGAAGCTGATTTGTGGTTTTCATTACCTGTAGCCAGAATCATCAAAATGACAAGAAATATAGGCTTAAAATATTTCACCCAGTTTTTAATGAGTCTATAAAAAAAAGACTTTCACTTTCTAAGATGAGGGGGAAATAAATTCACAATATTCCCATTTTCTGAGCTGTGCTTGTAAGTAAAGGTTGATTTTTTAAAGAAGATACATTAGCAGGGCTACACTGTTGATTCAGTGTAGCTGGGGACATATTATTATGTCACCATAATGATATTTTGGCAAGAACACACACAGATGACACGCAGACACAACAGGACATAATGTTTGCAAACAGTCCGTAGTCTCTGATAAGATTCACGTTTGAGTCAAAAAGGCAGATAGCAGTCCTTTTACAGACGATGTAGATTACTGTGCAGCTGCGTGAGTGTAGGAGAGGAAAGCTCTGTTGTCTGACACATTCAAATATTGTGCAACTGATTTAAATCTTCCAGTTATAGATCTGTGCAATTTCCATGGATGTCCAAACAAACATTTCTTGAGAAACTAAAGTGCACAAACAGGCATTATCATGTGGGAGACAGTGTGAAATATTCTCCTTTGGATCAAGAAGCTGTGAAACCAGCAGCATGCTTGTAAGCATGTAACAGACCATGAACTGAGCTAGTGGTTTATTTGATCGTCAGCAGGGGGCGATAACCCTCACAGCTTTAGGAAAAGAAGCTAGTCTATTAGCTTTTGATCTAATGTTTTGAGTAGACTTCCTAAATGTTGGAAAAAAAGAAAAGAAAAAAAGACTGAGGTGCATTTCCATCTGCTGTTTTAAGAACGAATTAAACGGGCGAGGCAAAGCATATTTTTCTCTGGAGTTGACGCTACGCATGGCTGTAATAAACAGGAAGTAGAGGCTGCGAACCACCATGGATCATATATAGGGTGACCAGACGTCCCCGTTTTCCGGGGACTGTCCCCGTTTTGGACCACCTGTCCCCGGCTAAAGCTGTCCCCGGAAATGTCCCCGATTTTACCGAGGGGGAAAATGTGTTGCGGTAGCTGGTTGCGCTGCTGATAATATAATGACGAGGAACAGAGCGCACCACTAGATGGCGGTAATGATCCTTTTGGATGTCAGATGTCATTAAAACACGAAGAGGAAGAAGAAGAAGACGAGCGTACCACTTCTAAAACAGAAGAAGAAGAAGTGGAAAGTCGTTGTCAACTGGTGGCAACTGTTGGGGAGCTGCTGTGTTATGGTAAGTGTGTTATTCGATTCATTTTATTTGGATCAAGCTGATCCTGTGAGAAATGTTTGGGTTTTTTCCAGGTTAAAAAATAATCAATAAAAAGTAAGACAAGACCACGAGTTGCTGCTCACATCAGTAAAAGACACTCAGATAAAATGTAACAGAATGATTGAAAACTCCTTGTAAACCACTAAACTGGTACGCTGGTTCTCCAGGGATCAACAAGGGTTCTTCTAAAGAGGTTTTAGAACTGATTGGTGACCTTTAGTTTATATTTCAGATAGTTATTAGTAGAGTTATTACACGTTGTTTTGCTGATTTATGGTTGTGACTTATGAGCACAGACTTCCAGGTTTAGGTTTAGCTTTTCTACTGCTACTGTTTGGATATATGAAAGTTCCTCATGAAAAAATAGGAGTCAGTAACAGGAGAACTGAATGAAGATCTGCATGATCTGAGAATGATGGAGTAGAAGATAACCACCTGTTTAATGTCCATTTATTATGTTGTTTTTGCTTATAGCTCCTAGTATTGTGGTAATTAGCATTTTTTGTATTTAATCAGAGGAAATAATAATAATAATTGGAAGTTTTCATGTTGTACATTCTAATGTTTTTGGAAGTGATTTTAAATATATAATGTCTCTGTTTTAGAATAATGTAAGATTGATACAAAAGGAGAGAGGAAGAAGATAGGAAGACAGAAAGGAGATTAAATGAGAGTGAAGGAAAATAGGAATATTGATGTAAAGAATGATTGACGAGAAGGGAGAAATATTTACTTAGAATATTAATAAAGTTCAAGTGATAAAGCTCTGACATGATATACTCAGGTTTGAGTTGAGAAGCCCTATTGTCTGAGGATATAACCTCTTTCTGAGTCTCTGCACTGAAAATGAGTTTCAATGCACTTCCCTAGCTGTGGCACAATAAAGAGGCAGTTTAGTTGTTGTTTTTTTCTTGTGTTTTAAAAATTTCAGTTCTGCACATAATATATCCTCTTCTCCTCTTATTTTATCCAGACCTCTGGATACCGTGGCTGATGGCTCTTCAGACACAGAAGGCCTTGAAGAAGCAAGAGATAAACTCATGTTAGCTGACACACTGACCGGAGTTACCTCACCTTATAGGAGCAAACAATATACTCACACATCAGCTACTACCATACACATACACATACACATAATGTAGTTTTACACACTTTATGTAAGTTTATACAGGCTCATGCTGCACTACACACACAATCACTTGCATTCATGTCAAGGGGTTTTCCAAGTCTGTGCCCTTGTTTCACCTTACATCACCACAATCCATTGGACAATGTCTTGTTCCAAACAGGCTCTATGCACTATGTGCTCAATGTGCTTATAGCCCATTATGGGAGAAATTATTCTGCTTTGTGATGCACAGAACCCTTATGTGGTCAGTTGACAGTAAGAAACATATATCATCCTTTACCAGCGGGCTTGACTACTACTTTTTGATGTTAACGCAGAAAAAACTATTTCTCATAGGTATGTAGATGTGAACAGAATGAGTATTTGTTGCAGTTTTTTGAAATTTGGGGGACTCTGTCTCCACAGACAGCCACAGGCTAAATGTTTGTATTTACTCTTTTTTCTTTTCCTCATGTCACTTTCCCCTTAGGGGGTGGCAGAGCTCTTTGAGCCCCACAAAATTGGAAAACCTTGCTAACCACTCTGGACCCCTCCATTCCCACTCCCACCACTTTGCCCCAACCCAGAGACACAGTTCTAGTTTCTATTAATAACACTATTTATTGATTTTATTAATCTTAGGATGCACTAAAGGTCTGGAGAGGCACATTCCTGTCTTTTACACTTGATTTTTATTGTTTAAATATTAATAAACATGTAAAAATAAACGAAACCATTACTGTCCCCGTTTCCTAATTTCATCTTGATTAGATGTATTGATTTTTATCCACGAGCAAGAAATGTCCCCAGATTTGATTTTAGAAATCTGGTCACCTTAATCATATATCTAAAAAACATGGAGAGAGGTTTGTACGGGTGTGTTGCTGTCAGGCAGGTTGTAATTGTTGTCATGGTAACTAGTATTGAAGACGCCTTTTGCAGTCTGGAGACGTAAAGAAAAATATCCAATTATGTGCTTGTTAAAAAAATATCCAGGAAGACACGATAGCAGAAACAGGTGATCAGTCCTGTCAGGTAAATGTTCGCTACGTCAGAACTTATTCGGCATCTTCCGTTTTGTGCATTAAGTCTTTTACCCAAAATCCGCCCCAAAAAAACTCAAGCAAGAATATAAACTTTTTTTGCGAAATTGTGTAAGATATTTAGAATTTTGCCATTTTCATCAACCTTTCCATCAAAGTGTGCATTAAAAGGATGGAAGCACACCTCTCACCCAGTGACCGCTGGAGATAGAAACCAGCCCCCAAACCCCACCCCCAATGACCCTGCATGGATAAGCATGTATAGGCTATAGAAGAATGGATGGAAATATTTTGGTATGTATTGTATGGAGCATAAAGAACATTTATGTGCATGGATATAGTTTCGGTTTGTATCATCTCAAGGCTCTTTCCAAAGTCAGACTCCATCAGATCCTCCAGGTTGGTGAGAAAGTTTCCTCTCTAAGGAAACCCAGCAGGTTGCATCAAGTCTCTCCAAGCAGCATTCACTCCTCCTGAAAGAGCGTAGAGCCACAGTGGACAGTCGTCTGCATTGTTGATGGCTTTGCAGCAATCCCTCATACTGAGCATGCATGAAGCGACAGTGGAGAGGAAAACTCCCCTTTAACAGGGAGGAGAACCTCCAGCAGAACCAGAACCAGGCTCAGTGTGAACGCTCATCTGCCTCCACCCACTGGGGCTTAGAGAAGACAGAGCAGAGACACAGAAAGCACAGAAGCTCACATTGACCCAGGAGTACTTTCTATGTTAGAGAAGACAGAGCAGAGACACAGAAAGCACAGAAGCTCACATTGACCCAGGAGTACTTTCTATGTTATAGAAGACAGAGCAGAGACACAGAAAGCACAGAAGCTCACATTGACCTAGGAGTACTTTCTATGTTAGATGGTAATAATGAGAAGGCCTGACTTATAGTCTCCACTTTAATTTATCTCAAATGTACTCTATCTGGTGGGGATCAGGACTCTGTGCCCACAAGACAAGTTCCTTCACCAGAATGTCTTTCTGGAACTTTCTTTATGCACTGGTGTGCAGTCATGTTGGAACAGGAGGGCGACATCCACAAACTGTTCCTCCAAAGCTGGAAAAAGAAAGTTTTCAGGGTACATGAGTGTGCTGAGGCTTCAAGCATTACTGTTTCTGTCTCTAACAACGCCCCAACCACCATTAGCCATCATAAAGACAAGGAAGTGTGGTTCTTCTGGAAGTCGTCCTTTCGGATTGCCAGACAGAATAGCAACAGAGACTGGCTGCTCAAGAGGACTCGTCTGCGCTGCTTTGTGGCTACATGATTTACACAAATGCATTCAACACTTTGCATTTCCTGGTAAAGTGAGGCTGCAGTCCAGCGGCGTTGGCACGGAAGCCCACATGACTACAATGAGCTTCTTTTAACAGGTGCGGACACTATTTATGTGTATTATACAAAGGCTGTTTGATGACGCTGATGATTTTATCAAGCTCCATTTGACCAAACTAGTTCAACCGGATACAACTCCACCTACATCTTGACTTGACGTGCCTGAAAACAGCAACAACAGGAAACCAGAATACTTTCACTCAGAAGAAAAGCAGCCGCCAAGCTAGAGGGTTACAGTCGCCACCAGATCAAAGTCTCCTAGAGGGAGAAGAGCTGCAAGAGCGCAGGAGGAGAGGGAATATTGTGAGTAAAAACAATGCAAGCGAAGATGAGAGATTAGAGAAAGAAACTGAACAGAGACTGTTTCTTCAGGGGAAAAACAAACTTGTTTTTTTTTTGTTCTGTTCACCACTTAGAGAAAGGAAATGGCTTCATCAGAGCCGGAGCCTCTGTGTGATCTGCATGGTGAAAAGCTGAAGCTCTTCTGCCAGGACCACCAGCAGCCTGTGTGCACCATCTGCAGGGACTCCAAGGCGCACAGCAACCACCGGTTCACGCCGGTCAACGAGGCCGCGGACGATTACAAAGAGGAGCTGACGGGCTTCCTGTCGCTCATCCAGGAGAAACACCGCTTCTTCGTAGAGATTAATGGAAACTACAATCAAACCGCCGAACACATCCACGTTCAGGCCCAACATACGGAGAAGCAGATCAGGGAGAGTTTTAAGAAGCTTCGGGCGTTTCTACAAGTGGAGGAAGATGCCAGGATTGCAGCTCTGAAGCAGGAAGAGCAGCAGAAGACTCGGGCGGTGACGGAGAAAATCCAACGTCTCGAAGCGGAGATAGAGGCTCTTTCAGAAACGATCAAATCAACGGAGCGGGACCTCAGGGACACAGATGTCTCGTTTCTGCAGAAATACCTGACCGCGGTGGAAAGAGTCCAGCTCAGCCTCCTGGTGGACGATCCCAAACTGATCCCAGGAGCGCTGATCAACGTGCCGAAGCACCTGGGCAACCTGAGCTTCGACGTCTGGAACAAGATGAAGCAGGTCGTCTCCTACTCGCCCGTGATTCTGGATCCAAACACCGCTCATCCGGACCTCATCATATCTGACGGTCTGACCAGCGTGAGGCGGGAGAGAAGACAGGATCTACCGCGAAACCCAGAAAGGATTCAGTCCTATCCGTCCGTCCTGGGCTCAGAGGGCTTTGACTCAAAGGCTCACAGCTGGGACGTCGAGGTGGGCGACAGTCCTGTGTGGTCGGTGGGAGTCTTAGCGGCGCCTGCCCAGAACCAGAATACGGCCCACGACCCGAGCAAACTGCTCAGAGTGGCTTACTGCGACGGCGCGTACACAGCGGACGCCGGCTCAAATCGCCCCGTGAACCTCGCAGTCAAGAAAAACCTGAAGAGGATCCGGCTTCACCTGGACTGTGAGCGGAAGAGGCTGACGGTCGTCGACCCGGAGACCAAAGCGAACCTCCACACCTTCACAGTCAGCCACTCAGAGCCGCTCTATCCGTACTTTAACGCAGTGAACGCACAAGCACTGAAGATAGCGCCAGTGATGGTATCTGCAGAGCCGTGTTTGGACGCATGAGAGATGATCCGAATCTAAATGATGCGGGAGAGCCGGCTGGTCCTGTTTCCCTGAAACAAAACAAACGAGCCTTTCTCTCTGTGAATGAGTGCAAATTAACTCACAGAAGCCAATCATTAGCTTTTTATTTCTGTTTCTTTTGAGGATTTTTTTTGGTTCTGGTCAAGATTTTTTCAGTCGTTCTGAACATAATTTGTTTGGATTGTAAACAAGGGGTGGGAGAATATTTATGTTTGGGAAATACAATATAAAGCATGTAAATCTATTTGTGAAGGTGAAATAAACAGAAAAGACGTATTTCCTTTCATTTATGGTTTGAGGTGCACTGCTGATAAAGATTTCAAGAGTTTTTGTTGTTTCAATATAAGAACGGTAGAAATTTCAGTTAAATGTTAAAGTTATGACAGTAACCATTGTGGAGTAACTCGGTAATGAAACATATTAAGTTGTATAATGTAATTATAAAGGATATTTAATACTTATTTGCTTGGTAGTAACAGTTAAAGCTGTAATAAAATGGAATAACTGTGTAAGATTTATTTGATTGTAAATAAAATGTGCAGAAAGTGTAACTTTTGAACTTACCTAATACTGAACCGATGCAACCGTGTTTATTCTCAGTTGTTTGATGGAATTGTAAAATATCCTGATGTCTAAATGAAATAAACTAAGACTGACGGCGTCAACTTGGTGCATTTCACTTCTAATTATTCTTGAATAAAATAATAAAACTGAGGATGGACGAGTTAAAACCTGACAGAGCACCTTTTGGATGAATTAGAGCAGATGTTGTCGTCCAACATTAATGTCTGACCTCATGAATGTCCTTCATATGTTCCCATAAATACACTTTTACGCCTTCCTGGAAAGAGCTGAAGCTCTTTTAGCTGCAACCGGTGGGATGACGCCGTATTTACGTCTTTATATCATAAATCAGATACAGGTTCATGTGTGTGTGATTAACTACTGTTGCCTTTATTCTGTACAAGAGAAACCGTGTTAAACAAAGGTTTTAGCTTTTTGCTTTACCAACACACTCGTCGTCACCCTGAGCTTCTCCTTGAAGCACGATGTTCTCCTCCAGAAGTTTGCTTTAATTATTCAACGATGTAGCGGGAGGCAAAAAAAAGACCGTTTGATGCTCACTTTACCTTGTAGGAATTGAGAATCCATTACGGATACACAATGGCCTGCCTGTGAGCCCCGAGCATTCTGGGTGGTGAACACGCCGGCATCATCAGCTCTCATTAATAAATGCATTGATCTGGTGCGCTGTGCAGCCTTAAAGGTCTCCAAACATCGCAGAGAGTCACGCAAGGTTGACTGTAGGAAGACGGCTGTGGAGTCCTACTTTCACTTATTTCTTTTTTTTTACTGTGAACATCTTTGCATAGCAAGAATAACACATAATTTCACTGCAAAGCCAGATTCATTAGATTAACAAAATGATGGACACGCCCTGTAATGAGGGCCATTTCAGACATTCATCTGAAGCTTCGCTGCTGCTCCAAACGTGACTTTTCACTCACTCTGCAGAATATATCAGACAAAAACTACCCAGTAGGGTAATTGTTAAAAAGAACAGAGGCATGATAAGTTAGGTTTGGGCACAAAAACTCAACACCTATTAGCAGCAACTCATTTTTCTGTGATTAATACAACCTGACATTGATCAATTTTAAACGAAACAGATAAATTAGCACAAACCAACACAGCAGAAATGGCATTTTATATAAGCTACATCTAATTAGATTTTTATACATAAATTACAAATAAAGGCTCACTCATATTGTTCATTTATGGAACAGAACATATTCCCGTCAATTCTTCAATGATCCAGCAAGGACAACCAATAGTAGATTAATATTTGCTTTTAGTTTACGTTTTCCTATGTATTAATTTCTTTAAATTTTCCTACGTTTTATTACAACTGTTTTTTTTCCTTGCTTTTATTCTTTTTGAGTTTTCCTATGTTTTAATCATGTAAAGCACTTTGCATTGTCCTTGTACTTAAATGTGCTTTACAGATAAATCTGCCTTGCCTAGATAGTCGCACACTATCCAGCAGAACATAAACGTAACGTGTGCAATTCCAGCATTTTGATTGGACGATCAGAGCTTGGGGCTGTAGAATTTGTGCCCCACAGCTGTCAACTGAGAGCGTACTGGGCATGCTCAGTGTGATTCCAGATGTTCATTATGTAAACATAATGAACTCCTCAAGAGGATTTAGCTACTGAGTTTGTTACTTTTCTGGCAGACTTAGATATATAGACACAAATGTTTATAACAGAATTTTATTGGTGAGGGAATCAGTCTTTTTTACAATATTGCTCTATAAAGAACGCTTATGAGCTCCACAGTGACATCTGGTGGGGCCTGACCCCATTGGCCCCAAATGCAGAGACGCCACAGAAAAATAATATTTTCTAAGCACGGCTGCATCACAGGCTGGCTAACACTCTGTTGATGACATCTCATAAGTATAAAGAAGAAATCCACAACTGCTAATGATGTGAGGGAAAGTTTTCCTCTCCACTGTCGCCACATGCATGCTCGGTATGAGGGATTGCTGCAAAGCCAAAAACACAATGCCAGCGACTGTTGTTATGGCAAATAACAATAGCTGGTCCCTCAGTTACTTATTAAATAAGAGGAAACTGTGATTTCATCCAAGTTCCAGCATTTTATTTAGAACCAGAGCGGAGACAAAGTTATCACACCCCTGGCTAGACCGCAGCCTACCACCCCTTCTGCTCCCAGCCCTGGTCTCCTCTGAAACTGAGCCCACCGCCTCCTCCCTCCTCCCTACTCCGGCTGCATAAGCAGACGTAATACAAACTCCTCAAATCCAAACATTGACGGCCTCACACAGGAAATAAGCGAGCGCTGACCTTGGCAAACCAGGTAAGAGTGAAGCCGATGGCCTCGCCTCCTCCCTGAGTGCAGCTGCTCACAGGATTTCAAAGGAGCTAGGTCAGAGGTCACCTTCCAGGAGCCAATCTGTAATTTTTTAATTCACGCTGACCATTGTGGCTCCACGCTCATCCAGGAGGAGAGAACGCTGCGACGCGATGCAACCTGCTGGGTTTCCTGAGAGAGAAAACTCTTAACCAGCCTGTCTGGAGGATTTGGTAGAACTGAATGTGTAAAAAGAGCTTAGAGACGACGCGTGTTGTGAATCAGCGCTATACGAATAAACTAAACTGATTTTAAATGAATCGGTTTACTAAAAATCCAAACAATACGGATCTGGTTTACTGAGCTTTATTCAGTGGAGCAGGTTTAGAGAGAAAAGAGCTAAAAAATAAGGAGTTAAAGGAGCAGTTTGGGTGAGCAGAGATGTGGAGCATCTCAGGGAAAGAATAAACAGAATAAAGTCACATTAGACGTAATGCTTCAAGGTAATTATGTATGAATGTCCTCTATCTACATCACAGGAAGCGTGCACAAACTTCAAAGACAACAAAGCAGAGGGTTAAAATGTTGTTGCTGACACGTTTCATGTAGCCATTAGAAAACTGGGCACCTGCTGCTTATTGTACGTTATGAGAGCATCCTTTATTCCCAGACTTTGTTTTATGTGCATTTGCTTGTTCATTTTGAATTGTCTTTGATGTTTTATTCCTCTCTATGATCAATACTGCTTTACTTTTTATTCATAGCAGCAATTTTCACAGAGAAAACACAAACAAGCACTACTAAAAACTCAGAGATCTATCAACCTTGCTGTTATTTTACACATACAAAAAAATATACCTATAAGTCGGACTTGGGTTGGGTGGTTATTTCATACAGTTTTAAAGGAAAACCTGAACATTATCATCAGGAACGTGTTTTTTTGTGGGTGAGAGAACAGGAATCAGCTTTCTGAGGAGCTTTTTCCAACTCTTTCTGACAGAGCTGCTGGAAGTTGAGCGAGGCGGCTGCTACAGCTGTTAAAGTCACCCACCTGTTCTTTTCACGTCTGTCTATCCGCTCATATCGAGGTAATTAAAGCATCAGCGTCACGCGCTTGGACCGCTGCTACATTTAGCCGTCACAAAAAAAAAAAAACCCTGCTCTCTGCAATTTACATGCCAAACGTAGCTGAAGTGACTCATGAAGACAGACACGTGTGAATGGATGTCAGTGCATCTGAAGTGAATTATCAATTGCATTGCAGGGTCTGCAGCACGCACACTGTGACAGAGAGCTGCAGGCAGCCCGTAATCTTCATGACAGCTAACATGATTATAATTACACAGCTTGCATCCAGGGCCTCCTTCATAATGATCGTCAGACGCAGTGCCTTCAGCTGTCAGCTCTGATGTGCTGAGATCTGCTCCACACAGACGCGACTCCATCGTCTCAGATGAGTTTGATCAAACTGGTAAAGAATGAAGTTGACTGTGAAGCCAAATTTCTGTGCAACAAGAAATTTTAATTATCTGGAGTTATAAGGTGGAAGAACATCCATCAATGACAATAAAGATGATTATTATTATTATTATTATTATTATTATTATTATTATTATTAATATTATTATTATTTATTTTGTAAGGGACCATGGTATAAGTGGGATAATGCCCTTCGAGGTGTTCATTATCAGAAATTAATGGACTTTGCAGAAGCAACCATCGTCCGCTTCGCCTTTGACGGTTCACGCCTCCGAATGATCCATTAATTTCTGATAACGGACACCTCGTCGGCCATTATCTCTTACACACACACACACACACACATATATATATATACATATATATATATATATATATATATATATATATATATATATATATATATATATATATATATATATGTTATGGATGTGTCCAAACCATGCGCTGTGCTTCTGTGCTTGTTTGTCTCTCTTGTTGTGTCTCTGCTCTGTCTTCTCTAACATAGAAAGTACTCCTGGGTCAATGTGAGCTTCTGTGCTTTCTGTGTCTCTGCTCTGTCTTCTCTACCATAGAAAGTACTCCTGGGTCAATGTGAGCTTCTGAGCTTTCTGTGTCTCTGCTCTGTCTTCTCTAAGCCCCAGTGGGTGGAGGCAGATGAGCGTTCACACTGAGCCTGGTTCTGGTTCTGCTGGAGGTTCTCCTCCCTGTTAAAGGGGAGTTTTCCTCTCCACTGTCGCTTCATGCATGCTCAGTATGAGGGATTGCTGCAAAGCCATCAACAATGCAGACGACTGTCCACTGTGGCTCTACGCTCTTTCAGGAGGAGTGAATGCTGCTTGGAGAGACTTGATGCAACCTGCTGGGTTTCCTTAGAGAGGAAACTTTCTCACCAACCTGGAGGATCTGATGGAGTCTGACTTTGGAAAGAGCCTTGAGATGACATGTATCATGAATCTGGGCTATATAAATAAAATTGAATTGAATTGAAAGGTTTTTGAGCACAGAAATCTTGGTAACGTACCATTGGTTGATGATCAATGTACTGGTGTGGATATCTCAGAGAAGACTAACTACAGTTTTAGGTGTGGGCTGTATGACTGTGAGTGAACTGTAAAGGTACATTTGTAGAAAGTGCAGAGGGAATAATCGAGACATGTAGGACAAATTACAGTTAGAAGTATTTGTAATGTGGAAAGTACTGAGATACTCTAGCAGTGGAGAAGGACGGCACTACTAAGCTCCTGGGGGTGGAGATGAAAAACACCCTGACCTGGACTCTTCACACCAGAACTCTGGCAAAAAAGGGACAAAAAATGGTAAAGCGTACATTTTTTACGTCGGATGAGGAAGGTGCAGCTCACTGTTCCTGTTCTCACCTCCTTCTTCATGCAGCGCATCTCTGTCGGGTCCGTCGTGTCTCTGGCTGGAAGGTCCTGCAGAAGGTGGGTGAGGATGGCAGAAAAATATCAGGATGCCACTTCCTCTGGTTCAGGATGCTGCAAAAAGACCCTGCCTGACCACAGAAAATCACCAAGGACATGTCCTAAAACAGCTTCTTCCCCTACGCCACAAGATTACTGAGATCAAATAGTTCATCAGAGGCCTCCAGAGAGCGAGGAGGAAGAGGACTGTGAATCAGACTGGAGGATAGCTTCTTCCTGGAAGGAGAACAGAGAAGGGGAGCGAAGGAACCTGAGAGAAAATAACGTAGAAACAACCCTGAGTCCTGATTAACCCTCTGGGAGGGAGAACTATCTGGCATCGGCTCCTCTTTGTGCTCCTCCTCGTTGGCCTGAGCGAGCTCCAGCTGAACGGACGGACCTGTAATCAGAGGAGATGAAGCACAATCAGACAATCCTGCACACAACCCCGAGGATATGACAGCAGATAAGCCAAACGCGTGAAAATCTGGCCGCCTCTGGCTGGAGATCACACTGTGCCTGTCGACATGTTAGATAAAAGGAAAACACAGCGACGTTACTGTCCTACAGCCTCGTTATGGGCTTTGTTTTTAAGATAATAAGTGATTTCTCCATCCTGCATACAGAAACAAATCCTGGAATTCTGATCTCCAATTAAAACGTTGGATAAGCCAAACGCGTGAAAATCTGGCCACCTTTGGCTGGAGATCGCACTGTGCCTGTCTACATGTTAGATAAAAGGAAAACACAGCGACATTACTGTGCTACAGCCTCGTTATGGGCTTTGTTTTTAAGATAATAAGTGATTTCTCCATCCTGCATACCGAAACAAATCCTGGAATTCTGATCTCCAATTAAAACGTTGGATAAGCCAGTAATAATGATGTTAAAATTGAGTAAAACAATTCAGATTCTTGGTCTTTTTTTTTAATGCGGTGACTTTCATACAGCAGTAATAAATGTTCTATTTGTGAAGAAGCAACACCAGATGCAGCCCTAACAAATCAGCCATCCTGGTTGGAATTAAACATTTTGCACCAAACCACCATGAATGGCAAAAGAAGCACTTTGTGTTTGAAAATCTAATTTTCCTGCTGTATGAGCAGCCGGTTCCCTCTCCACTGGTACGTCACACATGAACAGAAATCTTTTAGGTCCGTTTTTTTGTTTGGTTGTCGGTCTGAGATGAAATTTCAGATAATGGAGCCTATAAATACTATACACCCTCCCTGAGAGGAGATAAAATATTCCCATGGCTCCTCGTAGTACTTCTGTCTCCTGATGAAATCACAAACCTTTTGTTAGCTGCTGAAGCTGCAGCGCCGGTTCTGATCCAAGCAAACAGTTCTTGTACTGTAAGCTAAATAGTTTTCAATTGGTGGACATCATTTATTCATTTATTATTATTATTATTAGTAGTAGTAGTAGTTGTTGTTGTAGTACACGGAGAAGCAGCATTTAGTTCCTATGCTCCACTGATCTGGAACAAACTCCCAGAAAACTGTAAAGGTGCTGAAAGCCTGAGTTTCTTTAAATCAAGATTAAAAGAAAAATTGTTTAGGATTGCCTTTGATTGTTCTAATTAAACTGTTTTACTGAAACATCATTAGTTCAAGTTTATCATCCAACTGTTAATATTTGCTTTTAGTTTCTATTTTCCCATGTTTTATTTTGTTTTCACTTTTTCTACATTTTACTCCAACTTGCTTTTATTCTGTTTTTTTTTTTTCATTTTCATATATTTTAATCATGTAAAGCACTTTGCATTGTCTCTGTACTGAAATGCACTATACAAATAAATGTGCCTTGCCTTGCATTGACTGGTAGTAGTAGTAGTAGTAGTAGTAGTAGTAATAGTAGTAGTAGTATCAGTGCTCATAAACCACATTTTTCATATATTGGTATTTATATTTGCAGCATCTTTAGAAGGTTTTTACAAAGCATTATCGAGAAAATGCTGCAGCATTGCAGAATTTTAAGGACTTAATGCACGTTTCATATTTACTGACTTTTTTATCTATAAATAAAGAAGAGATTGCTTTAAAGATCCCTTTCGCTGCACTTCATCCCACAGTGGGCCAGAAAAGGTTGATCTGTCACATCAGTTTTCTTCATGAGCTTCTGTCTACCCACCAACATCTTCTGACCTAAAAACTGATCTACAGACGTAAAAATCTTTTTTACCTGATGGTAGAGCTCAACAACAGAACCTGATTCACATCAATGGTACCACTTGTGTTCTTGGCCCCTGATCTGAAACTGCAGCTGACTCATCAAACATCATCACACAGAGAGAAACCTAAGCTTTATTTGGATTTAAACGTTTATGTACTGTCACATATAAAGATACAAAGGTCCTTTAATTGTGGCGCAGTGGGGACATTCAGGTTATTGAGTTCTTGTGACCATGTAAGGATAAGCAGGTGTAGGCAATGGCTGGATCAAGGGATGTTGCTTTTATCTTAACATTTGATTAAAAAGAAACAATCAAACCTTGCCGTGATAATAAATGTTTAGCAAGGATGAAAACAACTTAAATCGAGCTGCACATAGAAAGTATTCCTGCATCAGTCCTTCTTTGTTCATTTGTGTCTCTGCTCTGTCTTCTCTAACCCTCCAGTCCATCGTGGCAGATGGACGTTCACACTGAACCAGGTTCTGGTTCTGCTGGAGATTTATTCCTGTTAAATGGGGGGTTTCCTCTCTACTGTCGCCATGTGCATGCTCGGTATGAGGGATTGCTGCAAAGCCAACAACTCAACGCCAGCAACTGTCCACTTCACACTCATCCAGGAGGAGTGAATGCTGCAGTCAATGACTGGATGCAACCTGCTGGGTTTCCTCAGAAGGAAAACTTTATACCTGTCTGGATGACTTTGTAAAGTGCTTTGAGATGACGTGTTGTGATTTAACGACATAAAAAAATAAGCTAAACTGAATCAAACTGAACTTAGTTGAAGCACAATTATCGCAGGATGAGCTAACCCTAGGAGCTCAAGCACCAGAAAGCAAAGCTGTAACATTTATTACCTCCACCAGAGACAGCAGCATAGAGCCTGAGAGTCTGTTTTTCTTATTTTAGAGCGCCTTCAGCTTGTGTCATAGAATCATGATTAATGTTCATCTGTTGTGAAGGGGATGCAATTTCCAATTAAACTCGTAAACATGGTTTACTCCGCCCGACAACACACGGCTGTACAAATCACGAAGGAGACAAACACCTGAATAACGATGCACACTGGAGGGCAGCAATCAAAAGAGAATATTGGGCCATTACTCTTATTTATAGCAATGTATTTGTTTATTGATGAATCTGCTGATTGGAAACACTAACGTCCGTTCATTTCCTCCTCCCGACGTGCCGGTTTAACCTTTCTGTGAAATTCTGTCAGTCACTTTGTAAAATTTTACACTTACAAAAGCTGTGAAATCAGTTTTTCATTCTGGTGACACATCTCTGTACTTTTATTAACAACTGGTGTGCCGTCAGGTCCCCGTTTGGGCCAAGCACACTGGACTCACCGCCACGCAGCAACAGGTGGATCCAAATCCAGACGAGACACCAGCGGGTACGAGGTGGTGAGAAGATTTCATAAGAAAATAAAACCAGGATGAGAGCAACTGAAGAATCCAGATGTGAACGAAGCAGCAGCAGCTGGACCAGAGCAGAAAAGGATCTACTGACCAAGAAAAAAGACTAACAGTAAAACAGGACTCTAACCCAAAATACACAGAGAGCAGAACACAAGAACTTATAAATGGCCGGACCTACGACAGTAATAAACACAAACACAAGGGAGAAGTGAAAACACCCAAAGAAAATACTGTAAGATTTTAAAGATCCTGTGGCTTTTATGTGCAGTAACCCGACAGAAAGAAATGCAGAGAGAGGTAGTTAAGGACCCAAGTGCAGAAACTGACCGGGGCAAATAGAGTAGTGTTGAACATTTCCAGCATAAACTGCAGACAGAGCAGTTCATGGAGCACAGGCTGAGTCACAGAGAGAGTAAAGGACAGAATCAACGATGAATCTAGCATTCAACAATGAGGCTCCTGCAGCTTAAAGGGTAACTCACCCCCAAATCAGCTTTTTTATTCCTAATAAACTGTTAACATGGTTTTCTTATTGTTCCATCTACATATCTTGGTGACCATCCTGACAGTTTAGTGAATATTTGTTGAAATCCTTCTTTTGTGTCTGGAACCGTCAGTGTGGCGCCTTCCTAAGGTTCAACGCGTGTCTTGCATTGAATTTCAACTCAGTACTGATGCTGGTTCACATGTTTTTTTGGAGAATCTCTCACGTCAGTAGCTGTGCCGCTGTATAAAAGCACCTCTCTCTTGTGCCTCCATAGCAAGCTGTGGTTTGCAGAGAGAGTTTTCCAGTCCTTTTATCGATTTTCAGGTTAGCAATTTATTAGCGTTCAGTTAGTTTATTTAGCGTTTGTTTAGCTTTCACTGGTAGCCCATTTAATCTAAAGTATCTCTGTTCAGTATGTAACTTTGCTGCCTCTTGGCCAGGACTCCCTGCAAAAAGACGTTTTTAATCTCAATGGGATTTTTTACTGGTTAAATAAAGGTTAAAAAAAGAAGAGCAGCTGTGGCAGAATAGAAGCAGGGAAGCTGAGGGAGGGAGGCTAATTAACAGAGTAATCTAAACTAAGGCACATAAAAGCTAACAACGGGAATATAGTGATGCTGACTGTTGGAGCTATTTATTCTCTATTACTTTGAATTTTGTTTAAGAATTTTATTGGGTTACTCTATGAGTGGATTGTTTAAAAGTTTTATTATTTTGCTGGCTAGTAATTGTCACATTTGTTGTTTCTGTTGTTTCTTTTTGTGAGTCAGTCAGGAAGAAGTGTGGGTCGTTTCTCTGGGTAAAGGGACGGGTTTAGGACCAGCATGCACTGGGGTAGGCGTGAGGTTTTTCATCAGAGCAGGAGAAGCAGCAAGAAAACAAGCTTTGTTTATTTTTTTATTGCTTTAAAACAGTAAAACTGTAAAACACAACTTCCAAGTTTTAGACACTGGTCTTCTTTTGTCTGTGTATGAATTACAGCCACGATGCAGCAGAGATCCGTGGATGTTGATTGTTTGGTTGGACAAACTTCCCACGCACCGACTGGAGGAAGTAAACTACAAAACACAAGAAAACCTAAAGGTTTAGTGTCCTAATAAACACAAAGGAATGAGCTAAATATGACAAGACCATAAAGAACATAAATAAGATACAGGGAAAGGATCAGAGGTGGGTAGTAACTAGTCACATTTACTCTGTTACAATTACATGACAATATGAACGTTTAGGAGTAGTTTTACTGCTCCGTACTTTTTACTTATACTAGAGTCGTATTATTACTCAAGTATCACTACTCTTGAGTAAAATTTCTGGCTACTCTATCTGCTGCAAGTAACTTCATTCAATAAAGAACATAATAGTTTTAACCAAAAATGCAACAAAGAGACTAAAACCTAGAGTTTATGTTAAAGTGAGACTTTTTTTCTGTACACAAGTTTTGTTATTTTAATGTTATTTTATACCTGCTGAGCTGATTGAGATATTTGGAGGTCAGATGAACGTAAAATAAACAGTAGAAATTGTTATTGAAAGTATTTTTCATTGTTCTAACATACTGTATAAACATTAACTGCTGTAAGTATTGATTTCAAGTTTAATGTTGAAAAAAATGATTTGGAAAAGTTTCTTCTGCTTAAATTTGTTATTTTACAATTATGTTATTCTTTGTACATTTTTTTTTCATTTTTTTCTTTAAAGTACCAGAATTTCCACATAACATTATAAATTTGTCAGTCTGATTACATAATCTTTAGAGAATAAATCCTCGGCTGTTATGATTAGTTACTCAGTACTTGAGTAGCCTTCTTACCAGATACTTGAGTAATTTATTGGCTGACTGCCTTTTACTTTTACTTAAATACGAATATGTTGAAGTAGTGCTACTTTGAGTAATTTTTTTGGCTGCTCTACACACCTCTGTAAAGGATGAACATACAAACACTAACATCTACTGATCGTTGTACCAGGTGACTGAGTCGAGGCATAAAATCCTCGGTTTTTGGTGCTGCTGCTCGACACTCAGGACTAAAAATTAAGCAATTTAATTTTTTAAGTAGTTGCTGAGGCCTTGCTCTCTGGTAGCAGTTTGTATGAGTTTTTCTACTAAATGCCCAACCATACAGCAACACGTAGCGCCTAATTTGGCCTAAACCTAAACCTGGGTGGTTGTAATGGAGAGAAGCTGATAAACCAGGGATCTTCCTCACAAATCTGTGTTTAAAACTCCAGGAACCACCAGGAAACCTGCAGACTGAGAGAAAAACACTTTGTTCCCAATGTTCCTCTCAATCAAGGGTTTTTGTGTAAAATTGAGGATTCTAAAATTGATTCTGGATCAAACAAGGACTCAAGATAGAAAAGGTGAAATTGGAAAACTGTGTTTTCTTGTTTTTATTAAGTCTTACTGTAGAATTTTTATACATTTTAAGGCTTTTTAGGGATTTTAGTTCCTTTTTCTGGATTTCGAGGTAATAAGGAAATGTAGATGAAGTCCATGGATTTTACCCCTTTTCCTCTTTTTCTCATCTTCTGGCTTCCGAGAAAATGTTGGTGGAACAAGGCAGGGCCTTCTGCAGCTGATAAATACTTCATGCTGTAAACAGAACTTATCCATCTGTGGCTCCTGTGTTTATTCAAACAAGCTTGTTGTTTTAATGCATCTTAATAATTCAGCTTCTGTCTTTCTGTCTGTTGTCTGCAGCTCAGGCCTCTGATCCTCCTGTTTCTTCGTCCACATCTGTCCTAAATGTTTTGGTTTGCTTTCGGTCTTTTGCAGCATGAAGGTAATTAGTTGTTTCTTGTAAATAGTTGGACAGATTTCTGATGAAAAAAACTGCAGCAGCCTTTATTTGCACTAGTCTTGCTTTGCCAAACAAACGCACAGAAGGTTTTGTGTAGAGAGTCAGATTTATTGGAATAATTATGGAATAATTATTGGAATTATTATTGCTGTAAAAATAGGAATATGAGTTCTGATTATTGTTTATTTGTTTGTTGTTTTTAAGATAATAACTGTGAGGTCAAAATGACTCCCAGTTGTAGATTTTGTTGACCCTCTGCTTCCATCTTCTGGAGGAAACAAGCATAACACACACTGTGTAGTGCCCTGGTAAACAACAATGTCTAAGCTGTATATTAATGTACATTACTGTGATAATTAGGCTTTATGCACATATTTAGGAGCCCCGTGTTAAAATGGGATATTAGTGATGAGTGTATGAATAAGCCTAAAGCCGGCCCACCATTAATATTTTATAACCAGGCTTTACAGTGATTACCTCAGACAATATTATGGCTCAGAAACTGTGGAGTTTTAGATACAAAGTGAACAGGGTTTTTTTTATATATTATTTTATTTAAATGTATTGCATATTTTTTACAGATGAAGATACTAATTATTTTTAATTGTATATTTGAGTTATTTTCTGTTAAAACAGACAATCTTAGGGTGATATTCTTATCTCACTTCTTTGATTAAAAATTATAATATTCAGATGGGCATAGGTGTAGAAAACCTGAATGAACATTCCCGTTTTAAACATGAAAAGGTCGCTGTAGTCTGACAACAGCTCTATGATCGAAGTCAAGGCTGAAGATGGGTTTTATAAGGTTATAGCTCACTAAAAGGTTTTAGTTTAAATCAGTTTCAGTTTAAATCAGCCTTTTAATGCATGATGCTCAATATAAAAAACAAAACGAGATAGAAACTGGTTTAAAGAACATTTATTTGTCATTTAACATAGGGGATAAAACAACAAAGGAACAAAATAAAAAATAAAAAAGCGTTGTGTAAATGTGTTTTGTAAGATTTACGTAAAGTTGGATTAGACACGATGTCACCTTGTATTTCCGGTTTTGGATTTTCCAGAATAAAACTTTATCTGATGAACAACACTGCTCCGTGTAAATAAGTCAGTCATTTGGCAATATGTCTGTTTTATCGCAGTAAAGACTTGACTCATATTTGTGTTTTAAAACAGTACAAATATTTAAAAAGCATGTATCTGCAAGTAGTATAAGACTACACTGGATAAAAGGATTTGTGATTCCAGGAAGAGTCAATGCCAAAAAATAAACCTCCTTCATAGAAAACCCTAAGACGTAATCCATAACTCAAATTAATTAAGTAGTTTCAATTATTTCCTCCAAATCAACTGTTTTAGTTTGTAGTTTCAATTGTTTTATGGCATTTAAACATAAAATCCATGGATTCTTCAGCTATGACCCAAAATCAAACTGATCAACCTGCTTTGGTGGTTTCTCACATCAGAACCAATTTCACATAAAAGGCTATCTCCATTACTTGAGTCGAACAAAAACAAATGTACCAGTCAGTTTAAATGGACGACTTGGGCACGACAGAAGATTGAAAATATTTATTAAAAATAAGTCTGGTACTTATAAGATAGATATGAACTATTTTGATTATGCAGATTTCTTGGCAGCTGAGAAAGAATAAGATAATACGATCAAATAAAAGGTTTATTTGTTATTTTATATTGCTTTTAGCACTGCAACGAAGTTGTGTTGGTTCCCCGACTGAGCCTTAAAAATGAGTGAAAGACAACAACAAAAAAGAGGAATAAAGTAGTTTAGCAGCCAGTATTTCAGTCTACAGCGCATGCTCACAATGTCCTCCAACTTTAAGGGGTCTTTATTTTGACCCATGTCACAGGGTCCTTCCATTATGTCATCCAGACAACGTCACGCCGCTGCGTCTTATTTTGAAGCGCCAGACCGGAAGCGCTCAGTCTGCTTCACTTCTGCGGCTTGCTGCGGCTTCCTCCACAGAGAACTGCGAAGATGGCGGCGCTTCGGGTCGTGGCGCTCTCCGGGAGTGGGAGAGCTCTCCTCGGAACAGGGAATACGCTCAAGGCCTCCAAGGTAGACGGACAGACGAGTCCAGCTCGAACCCTCCGAGGAGCTGTGAGGTTTTAGGAGCGTTGCTGCCGTAAAGTTAAATGTCCGACCGGTGAACTGAGGTTAGCTGTCCGGCTAGCGGCGGGCTGAGAGACAAGGTCACCTGTCTCCTCCCCGATTCCAGGGTGTCTTAGAGGATTTCTCCTTTCTGTTTATGATCTTTAGTCAGTTGTGAGTTAGAATCACCGAAACCGGGTTTGTAGCCGTGTTTCTAAATGCAACAACGCAGATGTGTTCCCCGTTAGCCGCGGCAGCAGCGGGCTAACCCATAATGTCGGACTGTTAGCTTCGCTGTAGCCGAGCTGTCCTGCTGTTCCGAGGAGAAATCCGCCTGCAGACAAACGTGTTTTTATTTTATTGCTGCTGGAAATGTTGCTGGGATGCGTGTTTGAGACGGGAAGTCGGTCACCCTGCGACCCCTGAGCTCAGAAACTGGCTTCCAGATGTCAGAAGCTAACGAGCTAGCATTGAGAAGCACTTCCGGGGCACAAAAAGCCGGTTCCTGCAGGATAACGTGTTATTTATTTTAGATTTGAATGTTGCAGCTGTTGGATTATTGCTAAGATTTGTGTCTGTAGGCGGTATTCCAAAAAATAAAAAAGATACGATCTCCTGGAAAAAAATGTGTAATTTCCATAATTCTATTCGAAAAGTCAAAATTTCAAAGATTATAGATTGAAACGATAATAAAAGTTTTGATTTAATTTATTTTACATTATTTGGGCTTTCACATCACACCCCCGCCCCTCCCTCATCAAAATAGGAATGCGTTAAAGAAATCATCATTTACTTCTCAGTTTTTGCAGAAAAAAATAGAAAAATCAGGATCAAATCAATCAAAATGTGTTTATTTCACATTTTCAGTCAGTCTTCAGTACTTGGTTGGAAATCTCTCTGCCCTAACCGCTGCCTCCATGCCACCTGGCAATGAGAAAATAAATGGAAATATGGAAATTAAACAACTTTTCCATGATATTCTACATTTTTTTTGGAAAGGGTCTGTGTTTCTCTTTCTTTTGGTGCTATCTGCATTTTACAAATAAACCAAAAACAGTTGTTTTTTTTGTTTTTTTTGTTTCTTACACGTTTATAAGTATGTGTTGTTGTCGTTGTTGGGGGAGATTTTCTTATCATAGTGATGTGACAGAGAGACGGTGACCACCTGTAGCATTAGCAGTTCCATCACCTGTACCACAGAAGAAGAATCCCTTTTAGATTTGATATAAATGTGTAGTACCACAGAAGAAGAATCCCTTTTAGAATTGATTTAAATGTGAATCCTTTAGTAATTGCTGCAGAGCGACAGGCTGTGGGTGTTGTGATGTTGGCGAGGTGCAGCGGTCATGTGACGCCTTCTGTCTGCTTATAGAAGCGACTGCAGAGGACGCTTTCATAAGTATCATTGGATCGCTCGCATTAAGCAACCAGACCTCAGGCTTTACCTCACTTATCGTTTGGATCTGTAGGTCACCGGTTAAAAATATAACAGCCAGATCATGTAATAACAGTTTTCTCTAACATCTGGTTTATTATTTAATGTTAATCTGGTGAAGCAGGCTATTATTTATTATTTAACGTCAATTTGAGTCATTTAGATTCAAAATTGTAACTTTTCTTGGTTTTTATGTCTGTGATTTATTTATTTTTTTTAATACAGTTGAAAGTTCTGAGAAAAAGAAGGTGTTTCACAGAAGCTTTAGTGGTTTTATTAGTTTATTTCCAGTTTATGTTGCCATAATAACAGTATTTGATTGATGGCACATCTAAGGTCTGGGTTATATGGACTTTAAGTTTTATCACCATATATTGTGGTACTCTGGTGATAACGACAAAAGTGATAAAAGATTATTACCGGCTTCTTTTGGGTAACTTTATGGCTGCGACTTCACATCAACTATAGTCCTTGAAAAACACATTTATTGATGTAACATGTATGAAAACAACATTCAAAATGTATTTCATCAGGACACAAGTTACATAAAAATGTGATTTTTTTTTTCTTATCACTAAACTGAATACAGTAACTGCATTTAATGATATATTTTACATTTTTTTACCTTTATTGATGTACTGAATAAACCAACAGTGGAGAGAATAGGCAAAATAATAACCCTGGCAGGTTTTTGGGTTTTCAGACATTATTACCGTATTTATTGCACCATAAGGCGCACTAAATATTCTTCTAAGTGTGGAATATCCTCCATGTCCACATCTCTCTATCCGTCTCTATCAGGAGGACAGAGTAGCTGGACTACACTGCCCTGTTTCTAACATAAGGCCAAAATAAACGTAACTTTTATATTGAATTAACTTACAAGGTTTATTTTTTTTAAGCGCGTACTCCAGGCTGCCTTACATGAATGCACTTCTAGTTTAGACATTACAGTCAGGCAGTCTGGTAGACAGCTCAGGGGTCCTATCAGGTAGTGACACAGTGTACCGTAATGCTCCTTTGTTGCTAACCAAAGTTGTATTTAAACATTTTAACAGATTTATGAGCGTATTGTACCACATAAATCAGTCAGTAAGCACAACTGTGATCATAGATAAGGCGCACCATCAATTAGTGAAAACATTTAAGGATTTTAAGTGCGCTTTATAGTCTGAATAACACAGTAATTTGAATTTATTGTTGCCCAGATATGCCAAAATCCTTTTAAAACATTTTTCCCGATAACGATGAAACACGATAAAGGTTTCAGCTCGTCTGGGTCAGTTCGGTGTCTCCTTGTTGGAAACTTTCTGCTTATGAACAGAGATCTTCAAGTCTTACCACAGATTCTCAATGAGATTGAGGTCTGGACTTTGACTAGGCCATGCCGGATGTTTTCCCTCCAGCGTGTTGTTGTTATGAAAACACACATTTTCTGTTATTCAGCAGTCGTCTGATCTCCATCCTTCGTTTATCAGAGCTCATAAATCACCTCCAGCTTTGCTGTTTTGTGTTTTTTTTTTTTTAGGCCAACATGTCGTTCGCCAGCCTGACGGGGAAGAAAAAGGTCGCTCTAACGACGCTGGGCGTGGTGACGGCCGGCGGCGCCGGGCTCGCTCTGATGCTTCACCAGGCTGTGAAGGCCTCTGATCTGGAGCTCCACCCTCCAAACTACCCCTGGAGCCACGCCGGACCCCTGTCCTCTCTGGACCACGCCAGGTCTGTTTAACAGGAGTCCTCTGTGATCACAGCTGTTTAGACTCATTTCTGCTTAAAGATGTTTGGTTTGTGGCTCACAGAACCAAGATAGGCACCAAAAGCCTCTGATGTAATAATCTCACTGATTACGGGTAACGTGTCAGTGACTCCTCCATGGTGTGTGACTAAGACGTAATTCTGCTGATGAGCAAGAAGAGCAAACCTGTGGGTAAAATCGGACAAATAATGTTATGATTCTAATTCTCTGTAACAGAAGGAGATGGACTGGGACGTATTTTCTGTTATTCCTGAAAAATATATACATTTTAGGTCCTTGGTGGATGATTTCTAGTGCTGACATTTGTGTAAAAATAGCCTCAAATCATCTTTTGTCTCAACCCTCTTTGCAGTTGGGTTGTCAAAATAATCAAAATAGTTGATGCTAATTAAAATTAATTCAAAGATACTCGCTAGGAGTCAAAATCAAAATAAATTAACCCGTTAGCATTTGCAGAAAATTGACTCTGCACCTCCGACCGCAGCGCAGAGACAAACTTCTGCTGCTGGAAGCTTAAACATGCTAACATGTTGAGTTCAGCCAGAAAAAAAACATCTGAGAGCCTCTTTAGCAGCAATTCAGGTCAATAAAATTTTATTTATATAGATCCAATTAATCTCAAGGCTCTTTCCAAAGTCAGACTCCATCAGATCCTCCAGGTTAGTGAGAAAGTTTCCTCTCTAAGGAAACCCAGCAGGTTGCATCAAGTCTCTCCAAGCAGCATTCACTCCTCCTGAAAGAGCGTAGAGCCACAGTGGACAGTCGTCTGCATTGTTGATGGCTTTGCAGCAATCCCTCATACTGAGCATGCATGAAGCGACAGTGGAGAGGAAAACTCCCCTTTAACAGGGAGGAGAACCTCCAGCAGAACCAGAACCAGGCTCAGTGTGAACGCTCATCTGCCTCCACCCACTGGGGCTTAGAGAAGACAGAGCAGAGACACAGAAAGCACAGAAGCTCACATTGACCCAGGAGTACTTTCTATGTTAGAGAAGACAGAGCAGAGACACAGAAAGCACAGAAGCTCACATTGACCCAGGAGTACTTTCTATGTTAGAGAAGACAGAGCAGAGACACAGAAAGCTCAGAAGCTCACATTGACCCAGGAGTACTTTCTATGTTAGATGGTAATAGTGGATGATCTTTGGAAGCATTTAAAATTCCCCTTCAGAGAGTCTTTTTTGTGTAAAATTGAGGATTCTGAAATTGATTCTGGATGAGACGGGCCGTGTGAAGCAGCCTTAAGAGTTTAGCTGCTGACTAAAACTTGTGGTCAGAAATAAATAAAATATTAAGAGGTGCATCCCAGCTGTGTAGCGCTTTAGACGTGTGTCTCATTTTAACACGCCTCTGACTGTGTCTGCAGTATCCGCCGTGGCTACCAGGTGTATAAGCAGGTGTGTTCAGCCTGCCACAGCATGGAGTACCTGGCCTTCAGAAACCTGGTGGGAGTGTCGCACACGGAGGACGAGGTCAAGACCATAGCTGAGGAGGTGAGGCGTGAGCAGCAGCGTCACCTTTTTACCCACAGCTTGCCCTCCCGTTTCCCCACCACTAGATGGCGCCGCCCGGCAGTCGCTGCTCTTTATCTCACCTCCTCCTTGTGCTGCGTTCAGGTGGAGGTGGTGGACGGTCCTGATGAGAACGGGGAGATGTTCACCAGGCCAGGGAAGCTTTCTGACTACTTCCCAAAGCCGTACCCAAACCCTGAAGCCGCCCGCGTCGCCAACAACGGCGCCCTGCCTCCCGACCTCAGCTACATCGTCAACGCCAGGTAAAAAAAAACACAGCTAACTAGGGCTGGGCCATATGGATTAAAAAAATAAATCTCCGATTTTATCATACCAAATCTGATTAATCGATTTTTTTTTTCCCTCCTTTATGTTTCATAAAAAGAAATTATTTTAAAACCTTGCTTTTTATGTCAAGCATTTCGTCATAAATTCAAAGTGCAACTAAACAACAAGCTGTAAAACAAGGTTGCAAAACAAGATGGCAGCCGTGCCATTATAAACAATGAAAATATAACAAAACATTTGCTGCTAGTGGTATTACACATTGAGCTAAGAACAGGCTTCACTGCACTTGTGAACTTCAAACTAAGTTAAAAAAAAAAAGTAAATAAGTAAATGAAGTACCTCGTATTATGGTAAAAAAAAGTTTCTACTTAACAATATTTTGACAATATATTTGCCTAAACATATATTCAGCATCACATGCTGTTCTCTTCATGGAAACCCAATGAGTGTATTGGCAAAATAAAATCCAGATTTTCCAAAAATGAAATCTTAAAGAATTGTAAATTCGAATTAATCGATTAAATGGATTTATCGCCCAGCCCTAAAACCAGGCGGCAGGAACAGAGCAACTAAAAACAAGCTGTGAAACATGCTTGTAAAACAAGATGGCAGCCGTGCCATTATAAACAATGAAAATATAACAAAACATTTGCTGCTAGTGGTATTACACATTGAGCTAAGAACAGGCTTCACTGCACTTGTGAACTTCAAACTAAGTTAAAAAAAAAAGTAAAAAAGTAAATGAAGTACCTCGTATTATGGTAAAAAAAAGTTTCCACTTAACAATATTATACCATACCAGCTTTATTTATAAAGCATTTTAAAACAACCACAGTTGATACAAAGTGCTGTACAATCCAAAAACACAACAAAATAAAAATAATTATAATTAAAAGTAGTTTTAAAAACAAAGACATACACTTTAAACTAGATCTCACTGGTGTTGAAAGCCAAGTTAAATAGATGGGTTTTAAGACGAGCTTTAAAAGTGGACAGAGAAGAATATTTTGACAATACATTTGCCTAAACATATATTCAGCATCACATGCTGTTCTCTTCATGGAAACCCAATGAGTGTATTGGCAAAATAAAATCCAGATTTTCCAAAAATGAAATCTTAAAGAATTGTAAATTAGAATTAATCGATTAAATCGATTTATCGCCCGCTAACGTCTCCGTTTGTCCACCTGTGCTCCCTGCAGACACGGAGGGGAGGACTACATCTTCAGCCTGTTGACGGGTTACTGCGACCCCCCCGCTGGAGTCACGGTGAGGGAGGGACTCTACTACAACCCCTACTTCCCCGGGCAGGCCATCGGCATGGCGCCGCCCATTTACAACGAGGTGCTGGAGTACGACGACGGTGAGTAAAGCTTCTGATTGGCTGTGGAGGAGGAGACGATCCCGCCCTCCATTTAAAAAAAAAAAAAAAAGTGAGAAGTGACCCCCCACCCGGTGCTGACGGTCGGTTTTTGCAGGAACCCCGGCCACCATGAGCCAGGTGGCTAAAGACGTTTGTACTTTCCTGAGGTGGGCGGCCGAGCCGGAGCACGACCAGCGGAAACGCATGGGACTGAAGGTAGAGGCACGCTTCATCAGCACGCATCACTCAGATCTATAAAACGCCCGCATGTCAGCCTGCAGAGACCAGGGCTGCACGATTAGTCGCATTTTCAATGTAATCGCAATTTAAAAAAAACACTTTTTAAATCACAGAGGTCAGCAATTTTTGGCTGTGTAACAATTAATGGATCAGACGCGTCCTTTAGGTGTCAGTAAAATGTTTAAAGTGGGTTTGCCTCCACATGGAAGTGAGATAATATAATTATATTACTTGTTTGAGTTTATATAATCATACGCAGCATTAAGTACAGGTCAATCAGTTTAATACATAGACTTGTTGGTTTCACTTTATGTTCAACAAGGATTGATGTCCAAATCAATTAAAAGCTGTTCTCTTGAATAATATTCTGATTAATAGAAACATTAAAAGTTCTTGTTTTAAAAAGTCCTTGTTTACAAACATCTTTATTTAGAGGCCATTTTTGTTGCTTGTGGTTAATGCGGAGGAAAGTCAAAATTGCAATTTTGGTTGAAATAAATCGTTGTCAGAACGCGATAATTTCTGCTCCGAGTTTAGACGCTGCGGGTCTTTTAGCCTCCGCACGGCAAGGAAACAGATTGATTTGTTGTTTGTATATGTTTTAAAAAGACTTGATAAATTAAACTGGGGGAAAAAATTGTAATATTAAGATAAAAAATCTTAATTAGATTCTTTTCCAGAATAGTTCAGCCCTAGCAGAGACACGGGCGTACAGACGGCAGACTGAAGCCGTTCTCAGCCTAACCGTGGCTGTTTGTGTCCTCCTAGCTGCTGATGGGCGCGGCGATCCTCGTCCCGCTGCTCTACTACATGAAGCGCCACAGATGGTCGGTGCTGAAGAGCAGGAAGATCGCCTACAGGCCTCCCAAGTAAAGGACAGCGAACACATCCGCCACCCCAGACCCAGAGAAGGCAGTGGTGCGTTCAATGGCCCCACAACGCTTGCCCCAGGATCATCGTTTGAACACAGTAACTGATAAACACACGAGGCATGTTTAGAGGTGGACAACTACGACTATATATATATAATGTTGTGAAAAAAAAGGCCTTTCTTTGCTAACAGGATGGTAGAAGCAGCTGTGGAGAAAGTTTGAGATTTGTGGCGTTCTTGAACGCACCCCGCTCAGAGCTTATTTGGTTGATATCTCTTCACAGCGGTTCACGTCTTTGCATCTTGTTTCGGCCGCTTTATCGCAGTCGACTGATAAGTTTAATTATTAGCAATCTGTAAGATACTCGATGCTGATGCTGATTTGTGGGTTGGCCTCAAGCTTTGCAACAAATCTGGGTCTGTGTAAATTCGTCTTCTGCTGTCCTCTTCAGAAAAGTGTGACCTAAACATGTTTTACTGTACAAAATAAATTGTTCTAAAGGAAATTTGTTTGCTTCGGTGTTTTTATTTATTTTTATTTATTTTTTTAATTTTCTTCAGCAGCAGCAGTTCTTTTGAAAGGACATGGCAGCAAAAAATTTGTAAAAAAAATAAAAAAGCCATTCCACAAGCATGATCAAATATAGCAAAATCAAATATATGTTTAATTCAAATGAAAATATAAAATAAAACAATGCAACATACAATGTTTTAAATTGTATTATTGTGTATACTTGGTCATCAATCAGTGTCAACCAGGTTGCTTGTAGGGATTTTAAAGGTCCAGCAGGTGTCAGTATTTAGTGACACAGTATCAATACAGTTTGATGACGCCTCATCGACCATCACTAACATTCAGCAAAGACATGTCGTCTCAACACACTTTTGCAAAGTCAATTCAATCAAATCATCCAGACGGGTTGGTTCAAAGTTTCCTCTCTAAGGAAACCCAGCAGGTTGCATCAAGTCTCTCCAAGCAGCATTCACTCCTCCTGAAAGAGCGTAGAGCCACAGTGGACAGTCGTCTGCATTGTTGATGGCTTTGCAGCAATCCCTCATACTGAGCATGCATGAAGCGACAGTGGAGAGGAAAAGTACTGCTTTAGGGAGCTAAAAATTAGTAAAATCTCCTTTAAAATAGGGTATTTGTCCTTGATTTAAGGGAATAAGGTTATCTGCCAATGGAACGAGTATTTTAACCCCTAAAATAAGATAATTAGTTATTCTGCACTTGAAATAAGATGAAGAGTTAATCCAATTTTAAGTGTAAGTCTTATTTCATTGGCAGATCATTTACACTTGTCTGCGTTAATCAAGGGAAACTACGCTAATTCCAGGAGAATTTTACGTACCTTTAGTTCCCTTTTTGCATTGTTACACTGCAGACAAGATAAACCATGAAATTTATCTGCATGTCTGACAAAAGAAACGTCAGAACATTACAATATTTAGAACCAGGCATCAGCGTTTCATAACAGCTGCTGTCATGACCTTCTTTCTCTGGCCTACATATTTACCCGGTTATAAAAACACCTAAAACCCGTTGAACTAGTTGTTCACGTCGTGACATCATGCTCAGATCTGGGATTACCAGATAATTACAGGAGAAACTCAGAGCCTCAAAGTTAGATTTCTATGGTTCTCTAACTGGAACTCTAACCAAGTTTACAAGACTGATTTCATCATGCTATTTTATTATTATTATTATTATTATTATTATTATTATTAGTATAACTGAAAGCAAAGAACATGTAAGTTAGGTAAGCGACAAATTAAAACTAATCTTGCCTCTTTAATTGGATTTAAGAAGTTAAGTACAAGTACGGCTAAAAAAAATGTGATCATTGTGATCATTTGATCATTTTTCATCACTTGTTTTAGAAAGGGAAACTCATAAATATAATAAATGTTCCTGAACGCCTCCATGCCACGCCGCACTGATGCAGTAAATGATGTAAAAGGAGCCCAGACCAAAGATTGAGAGAATAAAACTGAACAAACTTCAAAAGCCTGAAAATTCTATTTAAAAATTTCCTTATGATTTAATCTTTTGTTCTGATTATCTGACACTGACATTTTGGTTTTCATCATAAAGAGAAAGGTTTGAAATATCTCACTCACTTTTTCCACACTATAAATCTTTGAACATATTAATCAAGCAGAAATGCTTTTATCTTACTGCTCTAAAGAAGTTATTAATGCAAATCCATCAGGGACGGTTTAATTTGATGGAATTTGACTTTGTAAAGAGCCTTGAGATGACACGTATCATGAATTGGCGCTATATAAATCAAACTTAATTGAAAATGCATAAAAACTTGTTTCGCCTCGAGCATAAACAACCAAAGGCTTCAGCCAATCTTCCTGCAAACTTCACCCCAAGGTGCAGATTTTTCTCACTCCATCTCTGCAGGCCTCATTTTGCTAATTAAATATCACACTTTGTTTGGAGGAGGATTAAAAAAAAAGACTTAACCGTTAGAGTTTGATTGGACGAGTTGAAAGAGAAGGTTTCATTATATTAACCCATAAGAACCGCTCCACTTCTGGACAGATAAGACCAAAGTAGAGATGCCAAAAGCGCCGCGTCATCACCGGCAGTGATTAAAGGCTCGGGTTGTGTCGATCCTTTCTGGATAGTTTTAATTAGTAAGTTTAGAGAAGTAGACAGAGATGGAGAGTGACATGATCCACGTCTTAATAAGGCGAGCCAGACAGATTGTCTCAGGAAACCCTGCAGGTTGCATCGAGTCACTGACCTGCAGGATTCTCTCCTCCTGGATGAGCGTAGAGAGAGTTAGGCTCCGTAATACTGAATCACTGTGAGGCTAACGATAAGCAGAGTGAATAAATGCTGGATCTTGTGAGATTAGACGTGATGTAGTCAGTCCCAGTAAAGAGTCACTCACCGGGCAACACAAGACAACACAAACACATTTATATAGACACTCAATTTATATTTATACATGGTCCAGGTTAAGCTAACATTAACATCTCTGGGCAGAGTACCCAGGGAAAACCAACGCATGCAAAAGGAAAAACTCAGAAACTGCCTGCAGAAATCCCCGGGCAGGGATTGGAACCTTCTTCTTCCTGCAAAGAAGCAGTGCGGGTTTGTTTTGACTTCTGCATACTTTACGTGTCTGACGTCACGGAGAAAACAAACGATGCTGGGAAGCCGACAGCTTCTGAGACCGGTTACATTCCTGTGCATTTACCATTAATTATCGCCTCCGTCAGGGTTTTTAGAGTTAGAGTTCACAATTATAGACTGAAGTGGAATATGTCCCAATGTGCAGAATGAGTCACAAAGCGTCCTTTGGTCGGCTGAGAAAGACGATAATGACAAAAGTTAGGCCTCATGGAGGGCCCATTAATGTATCACTGCAAAAAGGGAACTAAAGTCAGACAGAAACGTTATTGAAATGAATGTATTTGTCCTTGATTTGAGCAGCAAGTTTAAATAATCTGCCAATTAAATAAGATTTTTCACTTATCAATAGGAACAGTTCATCTCTATCATCTTATTTCAGATGCAGTATATTTAATTATCTTATTTTAGGTGTCAAAATACTCATTCCATCGACTGACAATCTTATTTACCTGCTCAATTAAAGGACAAATACACACATTTTAAGAAAAATTTTACTTACTTTTAGTTCCCTTTTTGCATTGAACTATTTAAATTATGGATGGGTGCAGAATTTCCACATGAATTAGTAATAATCTGGACGTAAAGTAGGAGTAAATATGTCCAATACAGTTTCATTTTGGTACAAATATAATATAAATATGAAAAACACCAGTAGGACCAACAAAATTCAAAATTAATTAAACACGAAAAGGTGTGGAGATAAAAACCAACATAAAACCAACTCTCTACAAAGTATTTAAAAGAAAAAATGTGTTTTGAAGAGACATTTAGTAACATTCAGGGAGGATATGTGCATACATAGTGCTGCAAAGGTTCAGAGATGCAGAGACTTCAAAATAAACAAAAGAAACTGAAAATGGATCCTAAAACAGACAGCCAGCCAGAGAAATGAGCTCAGAACCAGGAAAATGTGCTTAAACAGTCTGCCTGTGCTTCTTTGTCCTTTTAGCACTAGCCCAGGTTTAAACAAGTTCTCCCTTTAAGATTTCAAAGTTGAGATTATTATTATTGAGGTTCACATTAAATATCGTCTCAAGACAATTTATAAAAATTTTAAATAATATTGCTGGACAGAAATGAACTTAGAGGTCATTTTTATTCATGTAGTTAGATTAAAGTCAGTAACAAACACCCCAGTTTCATTAAACAGTTAAATTTAGTTCATTATTGCAACTGATCAAATGTTTTCTGCTTAAACCAGACATGCAGTAATTTTTACCCCCACTACAGCTAATTCAATTTCATTTAGGGCCACCAATGTTGCCATACCTGTTGAACAAAAAACGAGAAAGATCATTTTTTATTAAAAACAAATGCTGTAGGAAATGTGTTTTAATTTTCATGCGTCACAATTTTAGCCATTACCTCTTAACATTTCATCCAAGGTGCTACGTACCTTTATACAGGCTACCTGCTCCGACAGAGCTGACCACCACTGAGCCCTACGCATGCAAATCACATCAATTATTTTTATTAATAAAGTAAATTTACCACTTTTAAAAAGATCTGGTGGTTGGACATGGTGGACTTGTTCTTCCCATCTATCTGTGAGTTTTCTTTCAGGTGTCTTTACCTCCTCCTGTGGTCAGAAAACCTGCATATTTGACTAACTGTTGAGTTTAAAGTAAGCTTGGGTGCGAGTGTGGATGTGCAGAATTGTGTCTTGTTTGTCTCCATCATATCCCCACACAGGACACCCTGTCCAGCGTGTAAGAGCCGCTGAGCGTCTGCAGTGTCCCTGAGACCCTGACAGTGATGGCAGAATAACTGGACTTTCAGGTGAGCTGCTTCACAAACAGAACCCGACTCTCTCCAGATGGATTTTCTTCCTCAGAGCTCCACACATCCGCCTGGGATCGCTTCATTGGAGACGTGTTTCAGTAAGAGGGGCCTGGTCAAACATCCTCACATATGATTGGATAAACCACTCGTCCGCCATCTTTAATGACGTGCTACAAGCTCTTGCCAAACGCGGTCGGTAGAAGAGGGAAAAACATTGTTTCCACTAAAAAAAGTTAAGCTACCGCACCCTGTCGGCGGTGAAACATCCTCGGTGGACCCAGCTCGTTTTTACAGGCGACCCCCGCTTAAATATTACTTTGGATGCAAGACGCTTGAAACAGAAAAGTATACTTCAACTTATTTAATCTACTAAAGACAGAAACGGTTACAGACACATCAGCGCTGATGGGCTCTTGATCGGCAAGAAGCCCTGTGAAGGTTTTACATAGACCAGCCAAAGAGACATTGAAGAAATTTCAAAAATATATATTCTTAATTTATTACAAAAATCCAAAAATTATTTAAAAATGATAAATTTGGGGCCCAAAAACTGAGGTCAGCATAACAAACTACAACTCAGGTAGTAACACAAAGAACTCAAGCACAAAACTGACCTAACAAACGAGACATGAGGGGGAACTTAAATAGTGGCTGATCGGACCACTGCTAATTCACACACAGGGTTAATTAAACACACAAGAACTTAAACAAATACTAGTCAGCACATTACTAAATCTTTAAACCGAATAAATATTACTAATGAACTAAGTTACAAAAAGAAGAAACATTAAAGAAATGGTAAAATTAAATAAACTAAAGGCCAAATTTCCCCTTCCCCTGCCAAACAAATGGAACAACCCGCTGAGGAAGCTTGACAGCCATATAAGGACATCAGCTGGAGCTCATCTGTATGATTTCAGCTACAGGTCCAGAGGAAACTGGTAACTCAAAAGAAGAAATTAATTTGTTGCATTTAACAAAAAATACAAGAGAACTGACAAACAAAGTTAACTAAATGTGTGCACTGCAAATAGTTAACTAAAGAGTCAGACTAATGAAGACAGTTTTAAAGACAAGAATCTAAATTACTCAAATCAATATGTAAAGTAATATTAAGGAAGAACAGAAAACCAATACCCTTCCTGTCTCTATGTGTCAGTTGGAACCGCTGTCACAAGCCCCGACTGTCCATCTCATCAGCATTATAAAGGAATCTAGGTACCGACCCATGGAAGGGCTGAACGCTTCCTGATGTGTCATCAATGGAGAAACTGTGTCACCTCTGACAGATTGTGTCATATCCTTGTGTCGGTGCTGTCTAAGTGGGACATGCAGTTCCCGGGTTAAGCGGTCCGTTCCACTGACACAGTTGATATCTTAACAAAAGCCTTCAAAGCCGTTCTCCGGTGTTTTTTTTTAGTTCAGTTCAGTTCAGTTTATTCGAACAACAAAACAATATAAGATGTGTAAATACAACACAACACAATGAATACATAAACCATAATAAATTGTTCGAAAAGGAATGGGACGAAGTATAAACTTTTAAGTTTCCCATAATGATTCAAGTGACCTAAGTTGCTCATTTAACTAATTACATTCACTCTTCCATATTAATCTACCTGTTTTTTATCTTTCCTCGTCTACATATTTATCCAAAAGTAATTTTTTGTACCTTCTCTTAAACAAATTTATGTTCACACTCTGCTTTAAACACGGCTTTAAACTATTCCATAACTTCACTCCACTACTTGATATAGTCATTCTTTTCATCGTTGTTCGTACCATCTTCGTTCTGAATGCTGCATCTCCTCTAAAGTTATATTTTTTTATCTCGTTCTTGAAACAATTCATTTATATTTTTAGCCACGAGTTTGTTTTTTACTTTATACATTACTTGCGCTGTCTTAAATTTTACCAGGTCTGTGAATTTTAATGTATATAGCTTTAAAAATAATCGATTGGTGTGCTCTCTAAATCCTACTTTGCATATTATTCTTATTGAATATTATTTCTTTTAAAGAATTAATATTCTATAGATTAGACAACACTTATGAAATAGCAGCATCAATGCTACCGTTTGCTTCCTCGCTGCGAGCCGCCATTGTTGTCTGGATCAAAACGGTCGCTTCTCTGATAACGTCACATCTACGATCCTGATTGGCTCGTCCGTTTTATGTTGTATTGAAATCCCTGCCAATGGCAGCGGGTCCAGATGGACGAGTGGAGCTCGGCAGAACTGCATCCATCATGGCGAGACTCAGGTGATCACAAACACACATTATGATACACAAACATTTTGTTTGATTAAACTTCCTATTAAACCGCCAACAGGTACGAATTTACTTCTGCGTACTTTACCGAGACTAAAAACAGATGGTAGGAAAGCCACGCCTCGGCTTTGTCAAGAGTTTATAAAGTACGCTGAGAAATTACCGGCAGGAATAAAGGTACGCCTGCAGATTCATGATGAGTCATCAAAAGCTATTAGTTTCTACTCTACAGTTAAAACAAACCAATGTTCTGAGCATTTTGGCATTAATATAGAAATATTCAGAAGGTAAAAACAGAAAGTCCACAGTAACGTGAGTAGTGTTTTCCTGTATCCCTTTATTATTACATAATAAAAGGACATAAATGATTTTAATGTGGGGGTGTGACTCATCTGTGTGGAGCAGAGGGCCTGGTTCCAGGTAGTAGTAGTAATTACTATTCCAGGTAGTAATAGTAACGAGGAAGCATAGAAGAATAAAGAGGTGGTAGAGACCGTTGATATGTAAACTGGACACTCTTTTGGCCGGGAGGGAGCCAGTTATAGTAGTTTTAGGCTGCTGGTGAGAAAGACTACTATTTAGGCTTTTAGTGGTTCCTGTCGCCTCCTTCAGAAGAAAATACACAACGCAGACCCAGGAACCAGAGTTCACGCGTTCTTTTTTCTTTTTTTAAAAACTTGCAGTTTTGATTAAAAGTTGGTTGAATAAAGGGTTGAAGTTGAATTCAGTGTTTGTGTGTTCTGTATCTAAAAATAGGTTGCTAAGCAACAGCATAAAATGTCCAGGACTGCACTCAAAATATATGTTTTGAATTTGTTGATAATTATCGTCCAGCCCTAGGTATAGTAGAGAGTCAATAAATTATTATTATCATTGAACATTATACTTTACTTTCTTGAAGAGCACTAGGGCAAAATGTATTTCATTGCATCAGATATGCTCTGTGTATAATACATATGCTAATTAAATAGAAACGTTGGCTAATCTTAAATAAAAGATAAAAAACAAGGACAAACTCACCTGGCAGCGTTTACCTGGTTAGCTGATAATCAATGTTTCCTGAACATCTTTTGAAATGGACCTTAGAGAAGAACCAGTCAATGCTTGACCAGAAGATCCTTAAAAACGATTTACAAAGACAACTTTCACAGACTTATATATTTCTTTAATGATCGACAGAGTGTTAGGCGAATTTATTCAGATGGTCCATATGAACACACTCCAATCGGTTGAAATGACATATGAGAAAACACACCAAATAAAAGTAACAACAATAATAATTTCACTGACAGTATGGCACTAAGCGGGTTATAATGTTTCTAGAGAACATAGTGTAGTTTTAATACTTTAGGGCCTTTAGTAGGATTCAATAGATTATGCAACATTTCTATACATTTGTAATCCATCATGCATTGATTGGTTATCTACATAAAATCAGCCTTTAAGCGTTTGTGTTAATAATTCAGCAGGATGGTGGATTCTCTGTATGTTTGGTTGCATTGATGACCATAAAGCAGCTGCAGGGTTTGATGCTGCACTACTGTCTGCTTAAGTTCAACCTCAGAGAGACATTTTCAGGTATGATCTTCAACGAGGACGCGGATGCAGTGTTGAAGTACGGGAACAGTTTCTCAGTAAAGGAATAAGTGAAGGTGTGAATGACCGTGTTGGCGTCGAGGTCGATGAACAGCAGCTTCCCTCTGTTCCAGTCCAAAACGGCTCTGATCCTCTTCAGCTGTCCGTTCACTGACAGAACCGTGGAGGGTTCCGACAGGGCCCGGGCAATGTATTTACCTTTTAGGCATCCGATTCTCCATAAACGGGTTGGATGAATTCCTTTTGTCTGGACGCCCTGCGAAGCCACGCCCACAAACCAGTCTGTGTTGTCTCCGACCTCAACATCCCAGCTGTAGGTTCCTGACATGAAGGCCTCAGAGCCCAGGACGATGCGGAAGAAGTCAAACCTCTCCGGGTTGTCGGGGAGGCTCTGTTTCTGCCCACATCTCACACTCGTCAGATCCTCAGAGAGGATGAGCTCAGAGTTTGCTGTGTTTGGATCCAGAACCACAGGAGTGTAGGACACCAGATGTTTCATCTTGTTCCAGATGTTGAAGCCCAGGTTGCCCAGGTGTTTGGCCACATCTATCAGAGCTCCTGAGACAGGCTTTGGGTTATCCAGCAGGGTGCGCTGTCGGATGTTTTGTACGGCGGTCTTGAAGCTCTGCAGCAACGAGGCATCTTCAGCTTTTAGCATTTCTTCTGTGTCTCTGATTGTGCGTGAAAGAGCATCAACCTCTTTATTCAGGGCATCAATCTTTAGGTTTAACTTACGAGTCTTCTTGCTTTCTTCTGACCTCAGAGCAGCAATCCTGGTTTCTTCTTCTTTGTTAAGAAACAGACGTAGCTTCCTGAACTGCTCCTTGATGCGTCCCTCGGTGTGTTGGGTCTGGAGCTTAACATGTTCAGCTGTGTGACCCAAGGTTTCTTTCTCTTCTTTGAAGACCTTCAGCTTCTCCTGTAATGGCTCCAGAGTCTTTTTGAGCTCTTTCCTCTGAAGCTCAGCAACTTCAGTAATAGGTTTCAACTTGTGTCCAGCATGTTCATCTGAATGCTGACAAATGATGCATAAAGGCTGCTTGTGCTCCACACAGAAGAGTTTGAGTTTCTCACCATGCAGACGGCAGGTAACCTCTGGTTCTGGAATGCTGGGAAACCTTGGTTTTGGTGGACCCTTGTTCCTTTGTCTTTGTAGGAACGCCTCACAGAGCTGTTTTAAACTCAAGTTGCAAGGAGGATCACTCGTAGTGGATGGTTTTTTACAAAGCGGACACTCCAGGATTATTTTCCCTTCCCACCAGTTATTCAGGCAGCATTTACAGAAGCTGTGGCTGCAGAACAAGACAACAGGATCCCTGAAGATGTCCTGACAGATGGAGCAACAGAGGTCCTCTTTCATGCTGAAAGACATTGCTTCTCAGTTCAGTTGAAACTCTGTCCAAGCAGCTAATCAGTCACTCCATCCACGCACTTGAACGTTGTCGGCTGTGAAAACTCACATTTAGTGCTGTTTCCTGCTCCGTGTGTCCTCTCTCAGCGGATCTTGTTGGTTTGATCTAGATTGAACTGAGCGTTCTCTTTTTGTGTTCATGCTGATGAGGAAGAGGAACACGTGTTTACTGACAAATCTCAGGTATGAAGGTATGAGAACAGGGTGGAGCTTTTATCTCTCTCAAAATTTTGACTTTAACTTTAGAAAGTTCCTTGTTTGGAAACTTAGCTTTATTTGTAATTTCCAAGCAGTAATGACAAACGCACATTATGTGAGATTTTATGTCTGTATTTCTTTAAAAGAAAGGCGAAAGTTTTGAGTCACTTCCTGTGATTTTCTGTCATAGGGAAGAGCTGAAACGTCCCGAGGGCTCCTAACATTTCATCCAAGTCTCAGCTACTTGCAGCTAACGCACTTCCCTAACCTGTTTTTCCTCCTCATTATTTCTTTTTACAGTAATATTTATTATAATCATAGTACAAGCCTTCAAGTGCTTAAATATTTAGTTTTATGTTGAGATATGACAATAGCATTATTTTATCAAAAAGTAAGTTCTGTTCTGATAATTAAAAAAAATGTGTGTAAAACCCCAATAAATGAGAAGAAGGAGATCCAGGCAGTAATGCTTGTGGCAGTTTATTTCATCAGAATCAGTTTTATTTGCCAAGTATGTGAACACATACAAGGAATTTGACTCTGGATTGTACAATGCTCCTAATGTGCTTACCTATACAATAACACAATAAAGCAATAATAACAATCAAACACTTGATGTGCACCCCACAGTTCCTCGGGGTGCACATCACGGACAATCTCAGCTGGTCTGTGAACACCACGTCACTGGTGAAGAGGGCACAGAAACGCTTGTACTTCCTGCAGATGATGAGGAGAACCCACCTGCCCCCGCCCATCCTCACGACCTTCTACAGAAGCACCATAGAGAGCATTCTGACCAGCTGTTTCTCTGTATGGTGTGGAGACTGCAGTGCCTCCGACTGGAAGAATGTGAGGAGAGTGGTGAGGACAGCAGAAGGGATCATTGGGGCTCCCCTTCCCTCCATTAAAGACATTTCATCTCAGCGCTGCGTGTCCCGTAACATCATCAGGGACCCCTCACACCCCCACCATGGACTGTTCTCCCTGCTGACTCTGGGAAGAGGTTCCGCAGAATCCGCTGCAGGTCCACCAGGTTCTGCAAAAGCTTTTTCCCTGCTGCCTTCAGACTGCTGAACTGCTGCTGAACTGCTGAACTATAACCCATAAACTCTGCACAACATTCGCATATTTGCACATTTTGCATCATTGCATCTCCATCTAGCATTACAAATGCTGCCGAACTTTCTAAAGTTTCTTAATGTATTCTTGCACAAATGCCCTTTGCATAATAAATTCTGCACATACAAATGGTTTTAATAATACTCACCTGTACACTGTGACTTCCCCTGCATTGTCTACATTTCAATTGTTTACTATTAAATCACTGCTGCACCTTATACTGTAATTTAACTTTACTGCAATTTACAAGCTGTATGCAACGAAATTTCGTTCTGTACGCACTCTGTGCATACAAAATGACAAATAAAGTTGTCTAAGTCTCTAAGTCTCAGTCTGCAGTACAGAAAAGACAAATGAACACACTATAAACAAACAGCGAAATTGAGACAACGATGCAACGGTGCAAGTAGCAGAAAATGACACATGAATCAACATTTATCATTGATTATCGCCATTTTAGAACATCCCAAACTATCATATCTAACAGTAGAACCGTGGGTAAACACAAGAGCTGGACATTTTTTCACCACAGCCATCATTTCATCAGATAAAAACCAAGCCTGTTTTCATTGTGTTCTGCAGAAAACATGTCAGATTTATCATTTACAAGCTGCAGCCGTCCTCTGCGAGGTTGCTGCATAAAACAGGAATGTATGTGGAAAAATGCAGTCAATCTGGTTGATCAGAACTTTTACAAGTCAGTTTTTTGCCTCCTTTATCCTCATCACTTTTTGATTATTTCAAAGTCTTTACATTTAAATGTTTTTTGAAACAGAAGCTTGTGTCATAAAACGTGTTTTCTTAGGTTTTTATGCAGTTATTGCATACAGGAAGCCATTTCCCAGAAGACATGAACCTGTCAGAAAGAATGTTCCCAAACATGAAATGACAGTGATAACCGGAGGTTCTGAGTTCAACTCCCACAGACTGCCAAGACCCTATCTATATAATCTATATTATTATTATAGATTATATAGTCTAATGAACATTAAAATAATGTACGCATAGGAATCTAAAACAGCCTTTACTTAATTAGTTGAATCCACAGTTGAAGATAAAATGCTGAAAATATGATCTTGTGTTATGAGATTGATTCATGAAGCTTTCATGATTTATATTTTAACTTGTTATGTTACTATTTGGTTTAGATATTTTGTTTGGTTTGTGTGATTATTCTTTAATCAAAGGTGGGACGTTAGTGGAAAATGGCCTACTCTGCTTCTAAATTTAAACCTTGTGCAAAACATGTCACCTTTAACAGAATGTCATGTATAGTCTATAGTCTGTGTTTGCAGAGATGTAAGGTTAACCAGAGTTCAGTTTCTCAGTGTGTGCTTACATGGTGGTAAAGCATTCTTAAAACTGTATTATTGTATTGTGGGTCCGGGGTCTTGGCGGGGGGCTGCTGCGGCTAGCCAGCGGCTTGCCGGGTCTGTGGCTGACCCCTCTGCTCCCCCCAGGAGGGGTGGGGGGCAGAGGTGGCTAGGGTAAGGTGGGGGAGGGAGGGGGTTTATTAGGTATTTAGGGGGTGAGGGGGGGTTCTGGTTGGGTGGCCCGTACAGGTAGTGTTGGCCCCCCCTCTTTGGGGGGCCCGGTCCGGGGGGCGTCTGGTCCGGGGGCGGGGCCGGGGGTCGGGCAAAGGCAGTCGTATAGTTGAATTGTGGTGCCCCCCCCACTTGGGATTGTTGGATGTGAGTGTTATGTGGGAATGTGTGTACAGCGCCTCAAGTCTCCGCTAGGTGCGGAGCCCATCCCCCCACGTCCTGCCCTCCTCCGCTGCGTTGGCAGGCACCTTGGCCCTCTGGCGCATTGACGGTCCTCGGGTTTGGGGCGGGTTCCCGGGTGGGCGCCGGTCCATTCCCAGCGGCGGCTTCGCGGGGCCTGGCCCCCCGGGGGGCGGCCGGGGCCCCTGCCGCGGGGGCGGGGCGCCCCTGGGGCCTCTGGCCCTCAGGGCCCATGGCCGGGACCACTTCAGCGGGGCTAGCTGCCGGCGGAGCCCACGGGCTCGTCCCCGCGGCTCTTGGGGGCATCGGCATTGCGGTGGCTGGGGGATTTCCTCGGGGTCGTCCCTCCACTTTCCTTGGGGGGGGGGGTTTGCAGATTTCCTGTGTCGGCCCCTCCTGGGCGCCCTGCTTTAGGGGCCCCTTTGGGAGTCCGAGGTTACGGGTCCCCTGACCCCTGCCTCTGTGCTCGGGGAAGGCGGGCCTTTGGTTCTCCACAACCACTATCAAGCTATTTCAATCTGAAAAACTCACAGAGAAAGAAATGGCAATTAGAAGGATTTTATTGATACAATATTTTAAGTCTTTGGCGCTCAGACCTCGGCAGGAACATTAATGCTGAATTATACTTTAATATGCATAAGTAGATGTATGAGAACAGGGATGTTCCCCCCCAGGTCTGAAACTGGTGGTGGAGTGGAGATAGAAGAAGTTTGTTCAGTCCATATGATGATCTGTTTAAGATAGATGTCCAACTTGATAAACACAGGTTTGCATGAACTGTCCATGATGAGCAAGCTTGAAGCGACTGTGGAGAGGAAAAACTCCCCTTTGGGAAGAAACCTCTGGCAGAACCGGGCCCAACATGGTGGTCTTCTGCCGGACCAATAACAGGCGATAGGGAGTGATGAAGACTGAAGGGAGAAAACACTCTGATGGGTTGAGGATGGAGGAACGTCTTGGAAGCTAGATGAACTCAGCTACGATGGTGGAGAAGGGGTTGGGGGTGGGTTGAATCGGACATCTGATTCGAAATCCAACATGCAATCCGTTTGCGCTTGCTGGTTAGCAGGCTGAGACGTGGATTTGAAGTTGCTTTTAAGATGAGCGCGGGATGCTGATTGGCTTCATGGAGGTGCGGTTCGTAGCTGATTGGCTCACATCAGAGGCGTATCGGACTCTGATTGAATGGAGGCAGGCGATGAGTTTCTACGATTGAACTTGCGCCTTCAGCTTCATTTCCTTCTGGATAATTTTCACCTAAACTAGTGCACTTTCACAAACTCCCACAGGTGCTGGGTCCCAGGTATTAAGTGTTCACTTATATACAGAAAGCCTATAATTTATTTATTTATTTATGTTCTTTCACTCTCTTTTTTCAGGTATCACATTACATATGTCAGCTTAAATAATAATACATTTAGCAATGGTATCAAGGTGTTACACGATTGTATCTGTTGCTTTATGTCTGTTGGTTGTGCTGTTCTTTTTGTGTCTCTTTCCAGGTGATGGAGCAGACAGAGGACGTTTTATCATTCTATCCCTTTTATCTCTTCTTTCTTTCACCTCTTCTCTTTCTTTTTTTCTCTCTTCTTGTTCTTCCTTTACTCTCCTACTTTCCCATTGTAGTCTCGATATAATTTAAAATTCTCCCTGCAGGAATCACAATAAAGCTATTTACATGCACAAATCAAGCGGAGCACTATGGCGAAAGCTGTTTGCTCCACTTGTGAAAGCAAAATCTGTCAAGCTCTATGTGGCATTAAGATATTAATTCTTATTGCCACATTGCTAGACAGGACACTGGGGGGGGGGGGGGGCTGTATTATCTCCTGTGTGTGTCAAAGTGTGGGGGATCATTTGGAGTGGGAGAGGAGAGCTGGGTCCTCCTCAGGCTTTAGGATTAAATGTAGGGACCAGGATGGAGTTGTTATCTTTCACAGAGGGGTTTGTTTCTCCCTGACAGGCTCCTCCTGTCTGTGTACATCTGTTCCCTATAAAAACACAGGGTTTGTCTTACTTAGTGTGCATTTGGGGAAGAATACCTTGAATGCTGTTTACTTTCAATAAAGAATGGTCTCTGTATTGAAACAATATCTTGCTTCTTGATAATCCTTTTTTCCATGACAGGTCTCTGCTGGAAAACTGAAAATTACCAGAATAATCATCCAAGACCTATACCCAAATCAACACAGACGTAGTCCACCAGACACAAAACTAACCTCCTTCTATGGAAGTAGCTGTTATCATACACACTTTTCTTTGTGTTGTGGGCTGGATGGCTGTTTCCTCATCACAACCTGCTACACCTGCAGCTGCTCATTATCATCAGGTCGATTCACCTGAAACTCTGCCTACTTATACATCTAACAGCCAGTCAGTGCCAGATCGTCCTGCTGCCTGAATGTTTGCTCCCCAGTGTTTGTGTACGCAGCTTGTCCTCACTGGTTCTTTACTCCAGTGTGTGTGTTCACCGCCTCCTTTTCCTGTGTCCCTGTGTGGATCAACTGCTTGCTCTGCCCTCTCTGGGGACGACCTGGACTGTCTCTAGTTTCTGAGTATTGCCTTAACCTTTGGACTATTCTTTCCTCCAGCCTCTTCAGCCTAACACAGCCTTTCCAGTCATCACTCTAACCAATAGGCCACCACTCCCCTATGTCTGATTTATACGCGAGTAAACAAAGAAAAAATCTAATCTTTTGAGCCTCACCAAAATATTTTTTTTAAATAAACACTGCAAAACTAGATGGAAATCCTTTTGAAAACATAGGAGAAGCCTCAGATTTTGTATATCCGCATCTTGATTATAGAGGCAGCAAATCTGGACTGACTCAGCTGAAGGATATTTGTTTCACAAAGATTTTATGATGTTTGTTTGTTCATGTTATGGTGATTGTACTGAAACAACAATTTCTCCCTGGGATTATTAAAGTATGTCTGAGTCTGAGTCTAGTAGGCAGTGTGCCAGGTGGGCCTGTGATTTTGGCACAGTTTATCCAAAACGTACCAAAGCTGTGCCAGATGTGTTTTTAACTGTGAGAAAGGGGAGCAGGTCGAACAAAAGTGCTGATTTCCATTGTAGGACTCCTGCATGCGAAAAAACCTTTGGTCAATAAGATTTACATCAACATGCACCATTGTGCACAGCATCTGTGCACAATGGTGCATGTTGGTGCAAATCTATAAACTGAAGAGAAAATCCATATATCTTGATTTATTTCCTTTTTAAAAAGCTTTAAGTCCTGCCAGTTTTCTGCCAATTTGACAAAAGTTCAGATTTTTGAACTCCAGCGAAAATCACCGTCCACGCCGTGGGCTGTTTTAACGCTCCTGATGCAATTTGCATACGGTTAACATGTAAATCCAGCGTTCACGCCGCCGTCGGTCTGAACGCACCATCAATTGCTCACAGCTGCAGCTCTGGGAGAGTCCCATGGGAAAAACCCAGCTGTGCACAAAGCAGCAATGAAGGGCAGTTTTGTAAGATCCGTTATGCGGTGGGATTATTTCACCAGGAAACATTGGACAAAGATGTGCTTTACTTGTTTAAAAGGTACGACTCTAGTTTTTAATTATACTGACCTTGCGGGCTGGGGTTAAGCATTTTGACAGAGTCAGCAATATTTGATAGACTATGGCATCTTGTGTGGTTAAAGTGCTGTAAAACCAAAGGTATCTGTGAAAAGAAATGTAGGGACTTGTTTTAGAAACATTAAAGCCTCCTTTTTAGAGTTCTTTAGGAGGAAAAAAAACGTCACAATGTCTGACCTACTTTTCAGGCACGATAAAATGGGCGATGCTTTGCTTAAACCTGTACTGGTATAAACGGGCTTAAAGGGTTGGAGGGCCCAAAGCGCCTCAAGATTTCAGAACAAGGTCTATGAAATCAGAAATGCTTTGGGATCTAATGTAAAATTAGCTGAAAAAGCTGAATTTGGGGATGTGTTTTTTATCTCTATGAAGAGGGTGAAGATTATCCAAAGTTAGGCTAAAATGAGAAATCTCAGCAAAACTAAAATCTGTGTAATTGTGACGACAGCAGTGGATCCACCTAAACAGTGTTTTAATGAAAATGTGTTTTTATGTTTTTAAATTAGGAGTAATTTATTTAAAATCAGGTTAATAAATTGGAATATTTTTGCTGTTTAAGTTTTTGTATTTTAGCATCTCCTTCACTTAGTAAAACACATTGTATAGATTGAACAAAACAAAATAGGAATAACCTTTACTGTCCCACAATAAAGGTGTGAAATTCAGCAGCAAAGACAAACCTAAAGGGAAGCATTCAGTTACACAAAAGGTAAAAAATTTAAAAATCAAAAATAAGAATACAACTACACTATACAATACAAAACATAAATAGCATATTGGAAAAATTAAGGATATATGCAGCTCAGTCAGGTGATTTAAAAAATATGCTAAATTTAGGTTTATACTTTATACCATTCTGTTTATACTAAAAGCAACAAAAGACTCTTTGTAGCAGTGATGACTCTAAAGACTAACAGCTGCTGGGAGGAAGGATCTACAACAACGTGGCTTTGTGCGCCTCGGATGCAGCAGTCTCTCACTGAAGGAGCAGCACAATTACACACAGACTAATGTTTTCAAGCCCTAATTTTGTGTTTCCAGCTAATTAAAACACTACATTCAAGTTAGAATATAACATCTGATCAATAAAAAAAGCATTTTTAATACAGAAATGTGAAGTTAATGAAAGATGTGTTTAATACCTGCTTGGAGGTTATTTTCAAAAGCTACTTTTAATCTGATAACCTAGCTTAATTGGAACACAGGCTATAATTTACTGAACATACATGTTGTCTTTTTCACAGACTGCAGTGAGATTCTTGTCTTATCAGTGTTGACAGAAAAGAGACCAGTCACATCTCAAGAATCATCGACAAGCTGTTCACAGGGGAGTTTCTTTCCTGACACAGAGTTGGTAAACCTGATTTACTCCTATTTCTCCTCCAGGTGTTTGTTCTTTGGTCAAGCTCAGAGGTTTTCTGTCATGTTTTTCTTCATGCATTCTTATTTTTCTGGCTGCATGCCAACATATTTTCCAGCTCACTCATCAACTCAACTTCGCTGCAGCTTCAAATAACTGTATAATGTAGGTTTGCACTGGATGAACTCTTTGTTCTGTGGAAGGAGAATTCTCGCGTTGAGGCAGCAGACTTGGAGACCTAAAACCTAAATTAACTTGTCTTGTACGGTTTGGGTTTATTAGAAACCGTTTTCTAAGAAGCGTTCCATGGATAAACAACACTTAGATCTCTTCAATTCAAGGACTCCACAATGCAAGTCAGCTCATTCCCCTGAAACCACACTGCAACCAATGGTGCATTTACTTAACTTCATTAAAGGGTGACTTTACAATTAGAATTTTTATTTAGAAATTTTCTTAGTCTTTTCTAAACTCTTGTCACTCAGCAGTCCGCTTGTTCTGCCTCCCAAAACATGTTCTGCATGAACAAAAAAAGTCCGAAACCTATTGCTCCACAGCCACAGCTGGCTCTGAGGACCTTCCACAATGGCTCTTAAAAGTTTGTCTAAGAATGAAAAAAACAACAACAACTACAGTATAGTGTGACTCTATGAAACTAACAATGATTAACAATAAGTTACCAATATTATTATAAAAATATGATATGAGCAAAATAAAGAAAAACTGTCTGAAACAGACAACTAAATGTCTAGGAACAGAAAACTGGGGACATTTAGAAAAATGGCATCATTGTTGAGAATCAAATCTCAGTATAATAATAGAAAGAAAAACTAAACTTTATAATTCTGATGATGCATCTCTATGTTGTGAACTGAAGAATTGTTTTACATGAGATGAGAAACAGCTTGAAGAAACAAGGAAATAAGTCTAGTTTCCTTCAGCTGAAGCACAGAGTTTTCTCACTGGCATCGATGAGCGAGAATCCAGCAATATTTCCTGTTTCTTCAGACTGCAGTTTATTACAGTTTTTATTGGTTGCTTTGACCCAGCAATCAACTCAAAACCCACATTTTTCAAAACAGTTAACGCAGAGGCCTAAACAGTGGCACCAATGGTCAAAATTAAACATTTTGTTTGCAAAAGGCTCCAACTCTGCCAAAACATTTAACATATGATCCAAAAGCACATTTTGCCCTCAAACAACACAACTTTCACACACATGTTTGAGCCCTTCCAATCATTCATTACACAAGGGGCAACAAAATACAAAACACCACACTCAATGTGAATCAGTGCAGCATTGCTGGTCATTGTAGCCAATGACTGTACGCAGCTTACATGGCAGTGTCATTTGTAGTCAAATTTGCCTTTTTGCAAAAAATGGATCCAGAAGCAAATATGTTGTGATGCAAATTTTATTGATTCTTCATTCTTTTTTTTCCAGATAAACAAATGAAATATTCCAAAAAAAGAAAGATTCCAACAGAAAATACTAGGGCTGTTTGTTCCTTCTAGTCCATTCTGTCCTGACAAATAGGCCACATGGCCTCATCTACATCACATTCAATATTTTCCCTTGCTATGCACATAGGGAAAAAACTTCTTGTATGCCTGATCCATCCTTGACATGCCTCTGCATCTATATCTTGTGCAGCAGCAGTCATTGCATTGAGCAAGGGCATCTGCTCATAGGGGCAGTGATCATACACTTTCCATCTCCATGCACTGAAGAATTCCTCTATAGGAATAGATAGAGATGTATCTGTATATACTGTATAGCAGCAATACCTGCTGTCCCGTCGAAAAACTCTTACCATGGATGCATCCTTGTTTCTGTTGAGAAAAGGTTGGACTCTTTGTCCTGCACCTCTAAGTGAAAGGCCATGATTTACCACATGATCAATCATAGTTGCCTGAATTTCATCTGTAACTTCAGCCCTTCCAGCTACACTGCCACCTCACACATGGATTCCTCTTCCTCATAATCTTCTTCCCCTGACCCATCTACCTCTAACTCTGACTCTCATCTGCCTTAGAACATCCATGCTTGCAAAGAACAACACACAACATGGCACCTTTTACGTAAAGCCTGCAAACTGACTGCAAATTGAAAAATTGTGTAAAGAAGTGTCAATCAGGTGCTTCAGTGATTTCATTCTGATCAAGAAGTTTCTAAGCGCTTGGAACATATAGTTTCTGTTTTGCTTCAACAGCTAAAGCAATGGAGTTTGGACTGCATGAATGACATCTGCGTTAACTGTTTTGCAAAAGAGCGGGGGAAATGAGTTAAACCAATGGAAATGAGTTAACTCATTTGCAAGACGTGTCTTTTGCTCTGCAGAGATGGTGATGCTGAAAACTGAGAGGTTGCCAGTTTCTTCAAACAGGTCAAAGCAACCAATAAAAACTGTATCTGCAGGTGGGAATTCTGTCAATGATAAATATCCAAATAATAAATAATAAATACTTGAGCACATCAGCCTATTGAGTGGCACTGGGACATTTTTGGGATTTCCATTTCAGCACATTGTTTTGGTAAATTAGAGATTATCTTTAATCTGTTTGTGGTTTACCTTTCCTGCCACTCAGGCTCTTCTCACACATTTTGATTTTATTCTGCTTTGTATCTGAGCAAAGATTGCCAATAATATATTTCAACAAGAATTAATATTGTGGTTGATATAATATGCCACTACAAAAACGGATCTAAAAACAAGTAAAATGTTCTTAAAGTTAGTCTATTTGTCCTTGATTTGAGCCAGTAAATAAGATTATCTGCCAATGGAAAGAGTATTTTTACCCCTAAAATAAGATAATTAGATATAATGCACTTAAAATAAGATGATAGAGATGAGTTGTTCCTATTTTAAGTGGAAAAATCTTATTACATTGGCAAATAATCTTATTTACCTGCTTAAATCAAGGACAAATACACTAATTTCAAGAAAATTTTAACTATTTTTAGTTCTGTTTTTTCTGCAAATACAGGGTCAGTAACTAAGTTAACCACATGTCATATATTCACGTGAATGAAGGCATCATTCAATAATTATTTCTTTTTTTGACCTGATAATGATGTAAGGGTCACTGTTCTTGTCATGATTTGGGTTTTGTTTTGGTTTGTTTATCATTTGATCAGCTATTCTTGTCTTCCACCTCAGGTTTTGTCTGGTTTTAGATTCTTCAGCTTCTGTACTGTTTTAATTTACCCGGTCTTTGTATTTAGTTCTGATCTCTTTTCGGTGCTCTGTGTAGTCTTAGTTTATCTTCCATCTTAGGCTCGTTCTTCGTGGTTATTTATGTTCTAGAGTTGGTCTAGTGTCTGTTCCTTTCCATGTGTTTTCTGTCAGCTCGGTTCCTCCTGCAGCCTCTTTCCCCCCTCTGATTACATCCACCTGTTTATGGTTAATTGGCTCACTCTCTCTCCTTTGTTCTCCTGCCTTTTTAAGCCTCCCTCCTCTGCCACTTCCCTGCCAGTTCATCGTCAATTCTAGTCATGTCAGTTGTGTCTTTCCATGTCAAGTGTCCGGTGAGTTTAAGTTACACATTTTTTCCTGTACTGTCTACTTCTGGATCATTTAAGTTTGCCACCTCCCAGTATGAGTTTTTTGGACTGCCTTTGTTTGTATCATTTTTGGATTATGATTTTGACCACTGTTTTGCCGATAACTAATAATTAAATCCTGCTTTATCTGAAACCTCTTTGTCTGGTTGAATTCTGGGTCTTCCTGTCTCTGAGCTTCATGACAGAATGAACTGGCCATACCAGACCCTTTCCCAGACAATCCAGTAGAGGTTTTTTTTTTTTTGTCCCTCTCATCTTTTTCTTTTTTTTTTTTTCCCCCCACCATGAATCCGACACCGAGTTTGCTGTCTGGACTCAAAATTATGATGGACACTTGGGCTTTGTTTGGGACAGAGGAGGATGTCAGGCGCTTACCTGAGGTCGTCTTGGGAGCCTCATTTAAAGGATCACGGCTGGCATTCTGCCCTCCCGGTGTCGGTCCCAGACGCAACCACCTCTGCAGCAGTACAGCCCCGCAGCAGCCCCCCCGCCAGAGACGCAGGCGAGCAGCTGGTCCGGTTATCGCCTCCGTTCCTGGTCCGCCTTTGCCCAAGTCTCCAGAGGGGTCCCTGGAGGGTCCGCCTTTGCCCAAGTCTCCAGAGGGGTCCCTGGAGGGTCCGCCTTTGCCCAAGTCTCCAGAGGGGTCCCTGGAGGGTCCGCCTTTGCCCAAGTCTCCAGAGGGGTCCCTGGAGGGTCCGCCTTTGCCCAAGTCTCCAGAGGGGTCCCTGGAGGGTCCGCCTTTGCCCAAGTCTCCAGAGGGGTCCCTGGAGGGTCCGCCTTTGCCCAAGTCTCCAGAGGGGTCCCTGGAGGGTCCGCCGCCAGCGGGCGCCGAGGTGACCCAGGAGGGTCCGCCGCCAGCGGGCGCCGAGGTGACCCAGGAGGGTCCGCCGCCAGCGGGCGCCGAGGTGACCCAGGAGGGTCCGCCGCCAACAGGCGACGAGGGGGTCCAGGAGGAACCGCTTCCACCCAAGCCCCAAGAAGGGGTCCAGGAGGACCCGCCCTCGATTTCAGCTCCAGTGCCGGCTCCCCGCAGCTCAAAGACTCAGTCTCCTGTGCCAGCTCCACGTAGCTTTAAGGCACTGTCTCCAGTGCCAGCTCCACGTAGCTTTAAGGCACTGTCTCCAGTGCCAGCTCCACGTAGCTTTAAGGCACTGTCTCCAGTGCCAGCTCCCCGTAGCTTTAGCGCACTGTCTCCAGTGCCAGCTCCCCGTAGCTTTAGCGCACTGTCTCCAGTGCCAGCTCCCCGTAGCTTTAGCGCACTGTCTCCAGTGCCAGCTCCTCGTAGCTTTAGCGCACTGTCTCCAGTGCCAGCTCCCCGTAGCTTTAGCGCACTGTCTCCAGTGCCAGCTCCCCGTAGCTTTAGCGCACTGTCTCCAGTGCCAGCTCCCCGTAGCTTTAGCGCACTGTCTCCAGTGCCAGCTCCCCGTAGCTTTAGCGCACTGTCTCCAGTGCCAGCTCCCCGTAGCTTCAAAGCACTGTTGCCCGAAGCCTGTAGTCAGGCCCTGCCCGAAGCCGTTAGTCAGGCGCCGCCGCCCGTAGCCGTTAGTCAGGCGCCGCCGCCCGTAGCCGTTAGCCAGGCGCCGCCGCCCGTAGCCGTTAGCCAGGCGCCGCCGCCCGTAGCCGTTAGCCAGGCTTCCTTTCCACTCGCCTGTAGTCAGGCGCCCCCTTTAGTCACCTGCAGCCAGGCTCTGTCATTAGCAGCCTGTAGCCAGGCTCTCTCTTTAGTCGCCTGTAGCCAGGCTCTCTCTTTAGTCGCCTGTAGCCAGGCTCCCTCTTTAGATTCCTGTAGCCAGGCTCCCTCTTTAGATTCCTGTAGCCAGGCTCCCTCTTTAGATTCCTGTAGTCCGGCGCCAGGGTCTGCTTTCTTTCTCTCCAGGGCCCGCCAACGGGGTCCGAGGTTCCTGCTCCACCGATGGTCTCCGGGACGCCCGCCGGAGTACCTGACACGCCGGGGCCGTCGCCCGGGACGCCCGCCGGAGTACCTGACACGCCGGGGCCGTCGCCCGGGACGCCCGCCGGAGAACCTGACTCATCGGGGTTATCCTTCAGGATGCCCATCAGACTCTTGTTTGTTTGTTTTTTTTTTGTTTTTTTGTTTCGACTTTCACCCGGCTTGGGTTGTTTTTGTTTTGACTCTGGCCCTCCGTCCTGTAACCCCCTCCACCCACCCGGTCTAGTCTGTTTTGATTTTTGTTTATTTAAGGGCGTCTGGAATCCGCCCTTGAGGGAGGGGCTCTGTCATGATTTGGGTTTTGTTTTGGTTTGTTTATCATTTGATCAGCTATTCTTGTCTTCCACCTCAGGTTTTGTCTGGTTTTAGATTCTTCAGCTTCTGTACTGTTTTAATTTACCCGGTCTTTGTATTTAGTTCTGATCTCTTTTCGGTGCTCTGTGTAGTCTTAGTTTATCTTCCATCTTAGGTTCGTTCTTCGTGGTTATTTATGTTCTAGAGTTGGTCTAGTGTCTGTTCCTTTCCATGTGTTTTCTGTCAGCTCGGTTCCTCCTGCAGCCTCTTTCCCCCCTCTGATTACATCCACCTGTTTATGGTTAATTGGCTCTCTCTCTCTCCTTTGTTCTCCTGCCTTTTTAAGCCTCCCTCCTCTGCCACTTCCCTGCCAGTTCATCGTCAATTCTAGTCATGTCAGTTGTGTCTTTCCATGTCAAGTGTCCGGTGAGTTTAAGTTACACATTTTTTCCTGTACTGTCTACTTCTGGATCATTTAAGTTTGCCACCTCCCAGTATGAGTTTTTTGGACTGCCTTTGTTTGTATCATTTTTGGATTATGATTTTGACCACTGTTTTGCCGATAACTAATAATTAAATCCTGCTTTATCTGAAACCTCTTTGTCTGGTTGAATTCTGGGTCTTCCTGTCTCTGAGCTTCATGACAGTTCTAATGTGAAACCTTACATTTTGTGTTAACATTCATATTGTTCAGGTGAAACTAGGAGAAAATCTTGGAGATTCCCTTCAGGGTTTCATCATCTTGATTGTAATTTACCATAATTATTCACAGGAAGGAGTCAGAACTTTTCATGTCCACAACATTACAGCCGTACAGCAAAAAATGTTTGTTCTGAAAGTTGGAATAAGACTATTTGTGATGATTTTAAATAGTAAATGTATTAGTAAAAGAAGAACTTTGAGAATTTTGTTCTACGTAGGACCAGTTTTACCAGACATGGGCTCCGCCCCGTCCCTGTCAGTAATCACATGTTCTTCCTCCTCATGCACATAACGACAGAATTCACAGTTGAAACTCAGATAACAGATAAGATCAACGATGAGAGCAGAGCCAAAACTTTTCAAGGTGGATCCATGAGAGACCTATCGTCCTCCTGGACTGTTTTCGCCTGGAGATCGAAGGAATGTCGATGATACTGGAGCAGGACCTGCGTTGCTCCATCTGTCAGGACACCTTTAAGAATCCTGTCGTCTTGCTGTGCAGCCACCACTTCTGTAGATCCTGCCTGAATAACTGGTGGGAAGGGAAAATATTGCTGGAGTGTCCACTCTGCAAATCCTGTTCTCCCCCAAGAGACCCTCCTGACAACTTGGCGATGCGGATGATTGTTGAGGCGTTCCAACAAAGAACCTGCAGTCTGCATGGTGAGGAACTCAAACTCTTCTGTGTGGAGGACAAGCAGCCTTTGTGTCCCGTTTGTCAGCATTCAGATGAACACATTGGACACCAGGTGAAACCTATTTCTGAAGTCACTGAGGTCCAGAAGAAAGAGCTCAGAAAGACTCTGGAGCCATTACAGGAGAAGCTGAAGGTCTTCAAAGAGGAGAAAGAAACCTTGGATCACACAGCTGAACATGTTAAGCTCCAGGCCAAACACACTGAGGGACGCATCAGGGTGCAGTTCAGGAAGCTACGTCTGTTTCTCCAAAAGGAAGAAGAAACCAGGATTGCTGCTCTGAGGTCAGAAGAAAGCAAGAAGACTCGTGAGTTAAGCCTAAAGATTGATGCCCTGAGTAAAGAGGTTGATGCTCTTTCACGCACAATCAGAGACACAGAAGAAATGCTAAAAGCTGAAGATGCCTCGTTGCTGCAGAGCTTCAAGACCGCCGTACAAAACATCCGACAGCGCACCCTGCTGGATAACCCAAAGCCTGTCTCAGGAGCTCTGATAGATGTGGCCAAACACCTGGGCAACCTGGGCTTCAACATCTGGAACAAGATGAAACATCTGGTGTCCTACACTCCTGTGGTTCTTGATCCAAACACAGCAAACTCTGAGCTCATCCTCTCTGAGGATCTGACGAGTGTGAGATGTGGGCAGAAAAAGGGCGTTCCGGACAACCCGGAGAGGTTTGACTTCTTCCGCATCGTCCTGGGCTCTGAGGCCTTCATGTCAGGAACCTACAGCTGGGATGTTGAGGTTGGAGACAACACAGACTGGTTTGTGGGCGTCGCTTCGCAGGGCGTGCAAAGGAAAGGAAAGCATCCAAGCCGTTTATGGAGAATCGGGTGCATTGATGGTAAATACATTGCCCGCTCCATGTCCGATCCATCCACTGATCTATCACCCATCAGAAAGCTGAAGAGGATCAGAGTCCTACTGGACTGGAACAGAGGGAAGCTGCTGTTCTTCGACCTCGACACCGACACACACATTCACACCTTCTCACATACATTTACTGAGAAACTGTTCCCATATTTCAACACTGTGAATGAATCCCCTCTCATTATACTGCCGGAGAACCTCCGCGTAAAGCCGAATTAAAACAGACAGCGGTGCCGACGGAAAAGAATGTCGTGCATCTGCACACTTCCTGTTAACAAAAGATATATAAGCCACCATATAAATCATGCTCTGTTTCTGGAGAACCAGAGCATAAACAAATGTGCAGATTTATTAAATGTGCCAATGCTTTTGAGAATACTGGAAAAAGTATTAAATAAGATGAAAGTGTTCGCTCAAAGCATCCATTACTAGTAGCTGCTGACTAGATATATTGCCTCAAATTAATGTGCATTTAAATAAAGTGTATCTTCAGCAGAAATGTGCTTTACTGTCCATCCATTCACTGTCTATACCCACTTATGACTGCAGAGTCGTGGGGCTGGTGGCAATCTCCACCAGTGATTGGGCAAGAGGTAAGGTCCTCCCTGGACAGGTCGCTAGTCCATCACAGGGCAAACAACCATGCTCATACACCTAAGGGCAATCTAGAGAGACCAGCCATGTTTTTGGGAGAAAGCCAGAGTGCCTAGAGAGAACCCACACAAGCACAATTAACAGATTCCCTCCAGGGGAATTCTGTGCTCTTTACTGAGAGCCAGCTGCTAGCAGCAGACTAGAACAGCTTGTTTGTTTGATGCGTTTCATCTCGTCTGTCTTCATACCTTCAACGTCACTCCAAACATCCCAGTTCTAAGAATAGACCTGCAGAGCCGCATCTCTAGACTGTTCAAGCACCCCTGCATGCCTGCAAATGCACTTCCTGGTTTACTCAGCTGTGGCGATTTAGCCATAAATGTCCACAAGTTGTCAGAGGAAGAACTCAGAAATAATTTATATTTTAAGTTCTTGAAGGTTGTGTTTTTGGTTCCTAAAGTCTACGGTCACTTACCTTCAGATTTTTATGTTTAAAGAGTAAAAGCAATTTCAAAGATCAGCGGTTTAACCTGGAAAGAATTCTTGAACAAAGAAAGGTCTAGTTAATTCATACAGAAAGGTGTAAATGCTCCAGCATGAATATGATATTAGACCAAAGATTTATACGACAATTTGTCAATTTCTTTCAGAAACATCTAAAAGAAATTTGAAAAGAGTTTTCAGTGTTGATTTTAAACTATAGTAGTATGCAAATACATTTTAATTAATAAATCTGAGAAGCAGAAGTACTTCCAAGGCTGGACCTAAATATGTCTAAAAGTACTTACCCCTTTTGACTAAAGGACAGCTCTGTCTTCTCCTCTGTTTTGATGCGTAATAAATTATTATGGATCTTTGACCATTTCTCTTTGCACAATGTCTCCACATCAGCTAGAGTCTTTGGTCTTCTATTAAACCCTCTTTTCTTCAGCTCAACCCACATGATGAGTACGGGGAAACCAATAATTCAGGCGAACACGGAGTTGAACTTTAATAGATTTATTTATTTATTCAGGTGATGAGCTTTGGTCCCAGAGGTTCTGAGTTCAACTCCCACAAGCTACCATTCTGGGTCCCTGAGCAAGACCCTTAACCCCCTATTGCTCCCCTGGCGCCACACATTGGCAGCCCACTGCTCCCAAAGGGAATGGGTTAAGATGCAGAAGTAAATTTATCCATTGTGAGATCAATAAAGTTCTATTATTATTATAGTGACATAGTGAATTAAAATATTTTTTAATTCCTTAGCTTCACACAAATACAAACACTTACATTTACACTTAATTACTTTGGGTCTGTCTCCCTACCTACCTACTAATAAAATCTCTTTTTCAAGAGAAACAGCACAATTGTTTTGATAAAAAGTGCTTTCATACCTACCATGGAAAATAAAATAAGCCTTTAAAAGGTCAGAAATAAAAGAAAATAGCTAAAGTAGAATACAGGGTTAAAATCTGCTACAATGAAGTCTCTCCTGTTCCTTGTCTTTTAACATCTGTTAATCTCTATCCTTTTAATTTCATTGTGTAACAATATAAAGCGACATTTAGACTAACGAGCTACTGATTGTAGAATCTTATGCTGTCTGTTGTTATTCATACACCATGTGGGAGACAAAGGGAAATCAGGACGATGCAGGAAAACCGCCAGTCAGAGACGTCGCTCTACCAAAGAGGGGCTCTGCTCAGAACACCTTTCCAGCTGTGAGAATCTGCCACCTGAAGCAGAGGTAAACATAACAGGAGACTTAAAATACACATACAAACATCCCGTCTCTTAAAAAATATCCACAATCTAACATCTTTTTTTTAATGAGTTTAAAGAAGGTTTTTAGGAAGACTGCGACTCTGTGGCTGGATACAGTGGCTGTTAGGAAGAGGAAGTTTAACCTAAAGTTTCTCTCAGCGGACATTTTTTTCTGTTAGAATGTCTCACCTGCATTTTCTGATAAAGAAACCTCAGCTGCTGGTCGAGACATTCAATCTCCTGAGAAAGGAAACGAGAATGAATGCTCAGGTGGACGCGTGGCCAATCAGAGCGGTCGCACCCGTAGGTGTACGTGACCCACCTGCATCCGTTTTTCATTGTGACGACATTTGATCTGAGGCAGAAGCTCATTCAGTCTCTGGATCTGCAGAAGGAAAAATAAATAAGCACATGTTGTAGAAGGTGATTTTAAAGAAAGGGCCAGGCAACATAGGAATGCACCTAGCCCTGAAACACACAGATTTATGTTGAAATGATGCATCTAAATGCTTCATAATGAACTAGCATGCACATTCTCATCATCTATTAGGAGCTGAGTTCTTCTTTAGAGAGTTAAATAACCTTTTCAGTCAAAAACCATATATTAGCCATGTTATAATTTAATATTTGCAATCTATTGTCAGACAGCAAATTTGCCTTGTTTTGCTTCTTTTCTATTTTTCCATACTCACATGTGCCGATATGGCTAAAGCAGATTTATTTTATTTTTCTCAGCCATCCAGACTGCCAGCATTTAAAATATGACACTTTTAAACAATTAGAGGTTGATCCTCTCTTTAAAAAACATCTTGACTTTAACTAATATAACCTTAAATAAACCAAGGTTAGATATGATAACAACAATACTACTACTACTACTACTACTACTACTACTACTACTACTAATAATAATAATAATTAATAATAATAATAATAATAGTGCAGATTCAGGAGTTAAAACATCCCCCTGTCCTGAACACATTATTGTCTGTTTTTTGTATGAAGAAGTCATAGAAACCGTTAATTTTCCAGGAGTTCAATTATAAACACTGGTTTTCTTCTCTTTCATTTTGAATTTTGAAAGAGTGAACATGTTCTTGCCAAAGTAGAAATAAACGTTTTATCAGTAAGCCACAGCTAAAGGAAAGTTAACTGTCTGGAGTCCAGATTTGTTTGTGTCTCCTATAATCCTGCCTGTAAAAAGCTCCATTTGTTCCAGTAAAGCCTTTCAAATGTTCTGACATTAGTGAACAGCAATAACTCCACTGCACCACCGTGAAAACAGCCGTCTTACCCTCCTGTCTATGGCCTGCAGTCTGGTCTTCAGGCTCTTGTTGATCACAGTCACTGGAACGGTTCTGGGTTTGGGCCGCACTGAAGCAAAATCACAGCTGTTAGTTAAACGTACGGCACGTTTTTACCACAGTGGTAAATAAACTGCTAACCTGCATGTTAACTCCTAACGGATCTTTGTGACACATTTGTTAGTTAAGGACGCAAACCTACAAGAAATAAACCTTTTTCTCCCTGTGTCTGAATTTAAACCAGACTAAACCTTTCCTGTGTCACTCACACAAATGGTGGCAAACGGCGACAACAACGACAAGACAGGAGAGAATGGTGGCAGCGAATGAAAATTCAGTCGTGTATTTACAAAATAATAATTTAACAAGGCTTGGATCAGTAACCCGACCATAGCAAGATGACTTTGGCTCCGCCTAGCTCCACTCATACATCTGGGACACCACCATAGGAATTGCCTTTATTGAAGGCTGGGCCTTATCAAAAATCCTTGCATCTGATTGGATAAGCCACTTGTCTGTCATCTTTATCGACGTGCTATTTCAACCACTCACACCGAAGCTAACCCGTGACGCTGTGAGAGCGACGCAGGAAAAAACTAAACTTTTTTTTTAAATGTGTTTGCGGCTCTAGTGGCACGCGTTTTATTAACAGTGAGCTGACAGGAAGAGAAAGACAGGCGGCAAAGCGCCGCGGGTCGGAGTCAATCCCGGGCCGACCGCGTTGAGGACTAAAGGCCTCCTAATATGGTTCGCGCTAACCGCTCCGCCACGGGCGCGCCCCGGAAAAGAAAACTTGCCAAATCCAGTCAGGAGAAGGGCGAAAACATGGTTTCCACCAACAAAAGCCTTCAGAGCCGTTCTCTGATGTTCTTTTAATGAAACAATATTAGGTAGATTGGACAACACGGAAGAAATAGCAGCATCAATGTTAACGCTTGCTTCCTAGATGTGAGCCGCCATTGTTGTCTGAATTAAAACAGTCTCATGGTCGCTTCTCCACTACGTCACATCTATGAAACTCCAGCCCTGCGTCCTGATTGGTTGGACAATAAAATTGGTTAAAGAAATCACTCTCTATGGGAGATGTCCCAGATGGATGTGAGTGAAGCTAGGCGGAGCGACATCCATCTGGCTAGGGTCAGGTTAGTGGATCAGAGCAACCAGACTTAAAAATGTATTTTCCAGTAGAGCTTATCATTGTGCTGTAATCCCAGACTTTTACTGTTGCCGCTGCACATCATCTAACAGTTTTTCCTCTGGTAAAAAGCCTTTAATTAGATCATTACAGCAGTAAAATCAGCTCTAATGGATATTTCTTGATTTTTCAGACAGTCCAACAGCGCTGCTGGACAACAGGCGAGTAAACCGTTACCGTGTTGAAAGAACCTGGTCACCTCGAGCGTGTGTGGCCTGTGGAGAAGCACAGACATTATTTCCCAGCGACTGATCACTGAGGAAGGCGTGTAGACGTACGCGCTTCATCCGCTCACATACGTGTGTTTGCTGTTCGCAGGCATGGAGCTGTTCAGAGGGATCAGATGGCCGTGGTGATTCCTTACCTGCACAGGTGATATGAAGAAGCTTTCGTTTATGTTCAGTGTTCTGGGAATGTGTGTATTTCACTACAAAGTGTTTACCTTCAATACAACGTTGGGAGAGTTCAGCCCAAAGGTGTCGGTGATGATCTGAGACGATATAAAAGCACGCGTTATCAAAAGAGACGATGTTAAAACGTTGATTTAGGCGAACAGTGACTTAGCTGGGCTGACGCTATATAAAGGAGGGGAAAGAGAAGGTGGAGCTAATAACACACAGGTGAGATGGCTAAGATCTAATTAGTAGAGACGCACCGATCCGATACCTGCAGTTATCGGCTCCGATATTGACTAATTAGGTGGATCGGATATCAGATGATTGACGCCGATCCAGTAATTTATTTTTTTATTATTATCATACACAGAAATATAGTTACAGCAATCTAGTCACTTCTATTCTATGTCAGTAACGCACAGCAGCTAGCTAGCTAGCAATTACAGAGCAACATGGTGTAAGTGCCGGACCGAGCCAAGTCTGCTATCTGGAAACATTTCAGACTTGATACGCCAAGATGTCCGACTGCAACATGCAGAATCTGCAATACATAAGTTGTGAGGTGATAATGTTGGTAAATTCAACACCACAAATTTAAATAAGCACCTCCAAAAGCACCATTTTGGCAGATCATGCAGAACTTTTTTTTAACAATGTTTATTTCAAACCTGATAACTTCACTCACATGGCGAGGTACGCAGTATTTAGCAGCTCCTTTAGTGACAGACTTAGACATCCTGTCTGTAAAAAGCTATCAGACTATACAATGCTGCACTATAACTGAAATAACTAATGTGCAATTGCTATTTAATACACTGTGCAATAATCTGTACAATAATCCTGTGAAGAAGTGACTCCTGCTGTTAGTTATCTCACTACCTCACTGTTGCTCCTTACCTGGTACCACTTTAATGTACGTCAATCCATTTGTGTATAAGTCACCTTAAACGTATACAAGTCATCCTAAATCTCTGCTTTATTTCCTTTTTGTATTTTTTATTTTTTTATTGTTTTGATCCACTGTATATATGTGGACACACTGCACCTTTTCCTCCATTTGGCACCTTCTTTTGATCATTGAGCCAATGTGACATGTGAATTTCTCCACTGTGAGATCAATAAAGTCGATCTTATCTTATCTGATTGGATCGGTATCGGTTATCGGCTGATAAGCTTAGTCCAGGTATTGGATTGGATCGGAAAAAACTGGATCGGTGCATCTCTACTAATTAGAGGAGGGAGAGGAGGGCAGAGAACTGGCAGGAGCAGAGGGAGAACTGAATCTAACAGGGGAACATTAGAATGACCAGATCTGAGGGAAAAACCTGACTAAACTACGGAAGAGCAAATTTAACAGAACAGAAATAATCAGACCATGAGCTAACTAAAACAGGAACTAAATCTAACAGTACAAGAATATAGTGAGAGCATAATTACAGAACAGAAGTAAACTAACAAAAGGTACGCATAAAATTAAGCTCTAACAGGACTACTAAAATAATATAAGCTAGTTAGACAGGAACGGAATCTAACCGACACCAAAACATATTACTACCATGAATACTGGACAGAAAACTAAACAGGAGACAAAATGGAAGATCTAGGGGTGAACAATACAAAGGTGCAAAACAGCCAGACTGCAGGATCCCAGGGAGCTAACAAAAGTAATCACACCCCTGGGGATCCTGACAGCGATGGATTGTGCAACCACCAAGAGGTTGATGTAGGATCACTCTCTGGCTTCTGCTGACATGTGGCACCTACAGTTCGCTCTAAAACTATTCACACCCCTGGCAGATCTAAACTTTAAATGACTTTCAATAAACTGAGACATTTGTTTTTGACAGGAAGTGGGAGGGCACGTCTCTAAAGATAAAGTGAGTGTATTTGCCTTGACTTGAGCAGGTAAATCTGCCAATAGAATAAGATGTTTACTCTTAAAATAGGAGCAACTCATCTCCATCGATTTATTTCAAGTGAATACAGTAGATCTATGTATCTTATTTTAGGAGTAAAAACACTAATTCCATTGGCAGATCATGTTATTTAGCTGCTCAAATCAAGGACAGTTACACTCTTTTCAAGAATATTTTACTTACTTTTAGTTCCATTTTTGCAGTGGTTAGTTTGTCTATTTCCATCATAACCACAGATTAAGGTTTTTCTCTATTTGTCACGTTACAACCCCAACATTTAATGAACTTTATTTTGGATTTCATCTGAGACACCAGCACAATGTAGTTTTATTTTATTTATTTTTTATTTTTTTTTTGTATTTTACAAATACAAATATGAAAAGTGTGGCATGCATTTGTCTTCAGGACGCTGTGAAAGTGTCCTAGCTCCTTCCCACAAAAAGGTGAACGACTTTACTGGCATGAAATTACTTCAATATACATAGACAAATAATATTATTAATTATGCAGAGGATAAATGAATAAAGGTGATGCAGTGGATTTGGATACCTGTTTGATTGTGGTCACCTGAGCTGTGGAAGGAAAGGAGACTTCTCGAAGGGCCACGACTCCATCTGCAGTAAACAGATAAACATGATTTATAAATCTTTATGAACTCTTAGTATGTAAATAAATACACTATCAAAACAGTTATCCAATTTCAAAGTAAATTAATATCCCCAGCAAAGCATTTTTGTGGAAAAGGTAAGACCTGTTCTGGATCCTATACCTCATAAATTAACCCACAGGATGTCATTAATTTGTAAAAAAAAAAAAAAAAAAAAAAAAAAAAAAGAAAAAAGAATCCAAACGTTTGTTAAACTCATTAAATTAGTTATTTTTCATTCACTGTGAATAAATCATGAAGACAAAGAGCGTCTGGTCAGATTATATAAACAGAAGATGATGGGTAAAAAAAAAGTTACACAGGGACAGAAATCATCCCAGTTTATAGCAAACATTTACACATTTGCTGCATTTAAAACAGAAACGACTCCATTCAGGCATTATTGTGTTTATTTATCCTGTCATTCGGGTTCAAATAGATATTTTTCTTTTTTCTGATCGGCAGCTTGAAGCTGCAGGTCTGATCATCAACCCCTGCCACCAGGAAAGCAGCGCCGACGCGTCACTTTATTGAGATAACACGGGAAAAAAAATCAAAGTGTCAGTAATCATTTAATTACTGAAATATGTATAAAAAGTAATAATAATACAATTTTAAAACCACCATTGGTTAACGTTTGCGTCATGCGCTCCTCATTCATAGGTTAACAACGCGGTTACCATGACAACAGATGCGCATTTTCTGGCTGACGCGGAGGAAAAACTAAAGTTACAAACCGGGTTGGTCAAGGCGCTTCAGGGCGATCCAGAGCGCTCGTTTACGCGGAGGTTGGTCCAACCCGACAGGAGTCATTTTATTTTATTTTATTGCGTCTGAGAGGTGGAGTTCTGCAGCCCGGCGCCACGGCTTATCACACGTCCGGTTGGGATTTTCAGAATAATACATAGAGACAAATATTTACAGTAATGGGTCTACAACCTGTGGACCTTAATAACTTTGACTACAAATTATATTTTTATTATGGTATTTAAATATAATAATGATAATAAATGTAGGTTTTAGCATTTTTTTCTTGGGCTAATTGCTTTTAATTTTCACAACAGAATGATGCTAAAAGTGCCAGTAATATTTAATTTTAAATCAATCTTTTTTCATTATGTTAGAAACTATGATTTTTTTTTACATCAGTATCCACAAATATCAAGATCCCATCCATCCTCTTTTTTAAACCTCAAAATAGACATAAAAGGGTGTTTCTTTAACGATGACAACATATTTCCTACAGTAAATCTTTATAAAAAATTATACAGTTTTTTTTTTATTTTTTTTTATTTATTTTTTTTTTTCAAAAGGCCAGACAACATTTGCTGCTCTGAATGAGTTTAATTCAGGTGGACTGTAGGAAAAGTGGCTCTTTAGACCGTAAAGGTTGCAGCCCCTGGTATATCACAATAAAAGGAATGTCAGAAGGTTTTTTAGAAAGGATTACAAAGAAAAGTTAGTTTTTTTTCCCACGAGAAACGATTATCTGATTGCATAAAGATATATTTTCTCCTGATTAATTAATGTATGATTAATAAAAATAAAAGCTATCAGAAAATGCGCTAACTATGTCGCCCCCTGCTGGTCTCAGCTGTCAACTACAAGTGAACGAGTTTTTCCCCACCTGTTAAAATGTTGGGTTGAAAATCATTATTACATGTTTTCAGTGGATGTTTTGCTGTTTTTTAATAGTTTTATTACAGTCCTCACAATATATAACTGAAAAGTCCCGTTATGTTTCAGTTATTAGTTGTATGAAAACAGTGCAAATATGTGCACCATCGACCCAAATAAAAAAGAAATCAAACATAAATTTTGTAAAACAGCGCATACAGCTTATATGATAACAGCAGCCATGGTGATCTTTTCTGAGATTGTTGGCAAATTTTCCATTTAACCCTCTTAACCAAGCTGAGCACTAAATACTGAGCACAAGGTAAAATACTGACCTATGGTGGCTTCGATTGTTAGCTACAGATGAAAATAATTTGTAGATCAACACTATTTTAAAATTTGTTACAACTGATCAGTGAAAAGTTTCCTCAAATAACAAAACTGGCGTGCAACAACTTAAAACTGCTAATTTTAAAATAATTTAGACAGCTATATTTTAATTTTAACAATTACCCGAAACAGCAGTTTTGTAACTGAGATATGAGATGAATGAATTAACAAATTTAGAAACTGAAGGTATGAAAAGTATAGTACTACCTCTGATTTGAATTTCAGAAATTATACTTAACATTTTCTGACGTAATATTTTACCTAACTTCCTACTGTATTATTTTAAATCAAAATCCTGGTCCAATTTCTAGAACAATAAAATCTCACTGAGATTTAAAACCTCTTTTCCAGGAAGGACATGGCAAGACTGCAGCACCTTTTACAAATAGTAGCAATTAGATCCATAGAGTGATATAAATTCATTCAATTGGGAAAAAAAGGCATTTAAAAAAAAACTAATAAAACATCTGTCAACCTATTTTCTAGTGTTCAGATATTAGAGAAACGGGGGTTTTCTAATATAAAATTTAATAATTTTGAATAAATACTGCATAAAGGTACAACTGATATTAACAATCATTTAATTGTGTAATTTAGTTTCAACTACGACTGAAGATCAAGTGTGATAAAACATATTGTAGGAATTTTTAATAATTTTTTTAATCATCTTCAAAATTTCGCACTCCACAGGCCTCTGATCATTTTTGTAATAAGTTGTTGTTTTTGTTGTTATGATATGGACTAAATGTGTCTGAAATAAAGGTGAATTATATGCTAGTTTATTCGATGGCAGATGTAAATTATGACCAGAGAGCATCCATTCACCTTAAAAAGCAACATGCACTTCAAGTTAAAAGCTGGATACTCCTTTTTTTAAATCACCAGAATTGTAATTTAACGAGTTATCTTTGGTGATTATTTCAGATATTTAGATAATTTAAGTGTTGTAAGGTGTCATATCTCCACAGACATATTTTCTAGTGGAATAACCACTCAGAAAACAGTTATAAGCAGTTATCTTCTTTTTTTTTTTCTTTTTTTTCCTAGAAACTATAGTTTTAAGACAGGAAAACACCAAGTTTGGATTTTATTAGTTAGTTTATTAGCTCTGAACATACTAATTTGGTGAGTTTAGCAACTCAAATCTCTGCTTACATGGTTGCATGACAATGAATAGACCACATCGGGATGTTTTATTGATCACATATCATGTTATAGCCATTTAATCTGACACTATCCCAACTAAGGTCAGAGCTCATTATTCAACAACAAGAAAGAGAGACTGGGCAAAAAAAATTGTTTTTAATTGGGAGAGTTTCAAGACCAGTACCACTGCTGACCCAAAAGAACACAAAGTCCCGTCTCACATTTATCAAGAACCTCTGGATGGACCCCTAAGACGTTTGAGAACATATTCTGTGGACTGACCAAAATGCCAATAGTGTGTCCCATTACATCTGGCTATCTAACACAGCATAAAAAAACGACATGTTGACGATCAAATCTGGTGGAGGTGGTGTGATGGTCTGTTTTCAGGAACTGGACCACCTACCAATCGGATCGTGAAAAACCCGCCAGGGCGGACAAATGAAATCAAATTCTGCAAAGAGGAGCGGGCCAGAGTTCCTCCACGGCGACGCAAAAAATGCCAGGTGTTGCTGCCAAAGAGGAGGGAGCAAACCAATATTATGTTTCAATTGGCTGCTTTAAATTTTCCTTAATAAATGAAATCATCATTTGAAAACTGAATTTGTATTTACTCGGGTTATCTTTGGCATTAAAATGTCAGTGTGGCACAAAAAAGAGGGAAGGGATCTGTAAGGAGCAAATACTTTTTACTTTTATTTATTAACAGAGATCGACTCTTCTTAGGTTTAAACAAATAAAAGAAAAGATAATTACCAATATTTATTCAGCCTGAACTCATCCATTCATCAAAGTGGGTCAGATAACCGAGTTTTGTTGGTACAGACGTTTGAAATAAACACGCAGTCAGATCTTTGCATAAAAAAAAAATAATGCGGATTCTCCAGGGACGCCGACAGTAATCCGGTTACTCCCTATACGGGAAAAATGATAATAAAGCCTGAAAGATCTGCGAGATCTTTCTTTAAATGTTTTTAAAAAAAGCGTGAAACACAACCGGAGAAACACCTGGAGGGCTTCAGATTGTCCATCGGGATCAGATTCCCTTTCCTGGAGGACAATAGGAGAGAGGAACCGTCAGCCTGTTGTCTTCTGGGCATTACGTGTGGAGGAACCTGTGGAGGAACCTGTGGAGGTCTGCTGTGTTTCAGCTCGTTTTCACCTGAGTGGAGGATAAATCTGATGTAGCATGAATGCTGCTGTCAGTTCACGGCAGACATGTTTGACACTGTTGGCCCAGATCCTGGAACACCAGACATCTGACACCAGCATCTGAGGAGCTCCACTTTCTCCCCTCCTCCTGTGACTCCCCTGGGGGAGGCTTAAAAGGTCGGGGGGACACCTGAGATGCCTCCTTGTTGCTGGACGCCCCGTTCTCACCTGCTCTCACCTGCTCTCACCTGTCCTCGCCTCTTTTACTTCTTTACCAGTTTCTCACATTTTCCCCCCCTTGTCTTCTTCTCCTCCGTCTCCTCGCCTTGCCGTTGACTCCTCGCTGCCTTCGCCCCCCCGGCACCATGAGCCTGAGCCGGAATAAGCGCATCAGCTCCAGCAGCTCGGTCCGGAGCAGCGGCGGCGGCTCCAGGAGGCTGAGCGGCTTCGGCCCGGGTCAGGGCGGCTTCAGCGGCGTGTCTCTGAGCAGCAGCTCCCTGTACGCCGGGGCCAACGGGCACCCGTCTGGTCTGGGGGCCTCGCTGACGTCTCTGTCGGTCAACAAGAGCCTGTTGGCCCCCCTGAACCTGGAGATCGACCCCAACCTGTCCATGAGCCGAGCCCACGAGAAGGAGCAGATCAAGAGCCTCAACAACCGCTTCGCCAGCTTCATCGACAAGGTAAAGAAACCGGATCCTGTCCACAGAATGAGGTTACTTTGGTTAAAATTAAAATAAAAAACATTTTGTGTTAATGATCGTGTATGGATGTTTCATTTTTTTTTAAAAAGGGCAGAAAACTTTCTGTTTTTCCTCCTTCTCAGCCACAGTCTTTGGATCACAAAGTTTTGTGGTCAAACATCCATGTCCTCTGCTTTTGGGCGGCCCTGAACACCATTAAGATCTATTTTCTGACATAATACCAGATATCTCTAAAATCAGTTCAGTTTTATTCCATTTATCCAACATAAACATAGTGTGATTCATTTTCAGGAGGTAGGGAAAAATTCAAGAGAAACACTAAAAAAGCAAAGCAAAACTGATTACTAAACCTTAAAACAGCCTTTATAGTATTTACTGTAGCTATGAATCAGTAAATGTGAGCAACAGAAAAGGTGCTTTATTGTTATTGCATATATATCAGATCCTACAACAAAATGTCTCATTCACACTTAAAATGCTGCGGTATCTTCATTTCCTGTTTTCACCACCCGTACCAAAAAGCTCAATAACACGCAATAAAAACTAATAAGAGCAAGTAAACTGATATAAAAAGAGGTGCGTGTCTGCGGGAGGGAACCCTCAGGAACCAACGGTGAATGGGGGGTTTGTAAAATGTATTGCAGGAGCCTTTTGTAACATCATGGCTGGTAAATCTGCTCCAGAGGGGGTAAAGGAAGAATGATACTCTGAGCTGTTTTAGTCATCCTTTGGGGAGCTGCTCGGTCAGCTACTGAACAGTTAATACACTTTCTACTGCTGCACGGTAGAAGGACTCCAGCCGTTTGGCAGACTGCTGGACCTTCCTCAGCTTTGTAAGGAGCTACAGGCCCTGAAGGGCATTTTAATGACAATATCTGACTTCACAAACCATTTAGGATCTTTACTGACGTTAATCCATATGAAAATTAAAACTAGACATTCTCTCCACCGTCTCTCCTCCTGTTTCTACTTCTCTGTGTGAGATCTGAAATCATTTGTTATCTTCCTGTTCGAGATAAGTCAATAAGTCAGCAAACATGACGATCTTTATACGTGTGTTGGGTGGCGAGGCAGGCAATAAAGGAGCGGACTGAGCACACAGCCCTGTGCTGCACTGCAAAAACATGTCTAAAAATAAGTAAAGTTTTCTTGAACTGAGTGTATTTGTCCTTGATTTGAGCAGCAAGTTTAACTGATCTGCCAATGGAATAAGATTTTTGCTCTTAAAATAGGAGCAACTCATCTCTATCATCTTATTTCAAGAGTATTTTATCTAATTATCTTATTTTAGGTGTAAAAATACTCATTTCATTGGCATATCATCTTATTTACCTGTTCAATTTAAGGACGAATACACTAATTTCAAGAATTTTTTATTTATTTTTAATCCGGTTTTTGCAGTGTGAGCTTCAGGGCTGTTGAGGAGTGGGGTCCAAGCTGAGAAGGTCCAGAATCCTCCAACACAAACGACAAGGTGCTGCTTTTCTGTGACTAGCTTGGACTGATGGCATTAAAAGCTGAGATCCAGAAAAGGCGTCCTGACGGATGCGTCCCGTTCTTCTAGATGTGTTAGAGCAGCGTGGAGCGCCGTGTTTAAGGCATCCTCTGTAGACCCATTGGCCCTGTATTCATGCTCATTAAAGTTCCTGAGGAACGTCGGCTGGACGGCTTTCCCACAAAAGGAGGAACCATCTCTGTGACGGGGCTGGACATCGATACCCTTCTCAGAGAGCACGGCTGCGTTCTCACGGAGTGGCTAACAATAAAGGACAATAAAGGCTTTGTTGACTTCTCTGCTGTGCATGCAGTGGCAGAATTTCAACCGGACCAAGTCCAGCTTGGCTGAATTTACAAAATGAAAGTTAATTTTGTTGTCTTTATTCTCTTAAAGTAAATAAAAGTGTAAATATAAGCGGTTGTGTATTTTAGTCAATTTGGCGATCCTGAGAAATACAAAAGGAAACGCATTATTGGGAATCACTGGACAAATTTACAGTCATCTAAAGTTATGGATATGATATGAAGACATTTCTGATTTCCTTCGTGCTAAAATGTGCATCACTGTATTATTTAAGCTTTTAAAAACTTCACTCTGACTTTTAAATGAGGTGAAGAAGAACCTGAATACTGCCTGCTTTTTTTTTTACAGATGACTCGAAACCTTGACTAAATTTATTGACTATTAAAAGCTAAGAATATAAAAAAATATACCTAATACATGTCTGACCTTTACTTATAGAAATTGATCAGAAGATTAACAGGCTGTGTTGAACAGGATAGAATAGAATAGAATAGAATAGAATAGAATAGAATAATTCATAACAGGGAAATTACGTAAATCAATCAACAGCAAGTGACATGCAAATAAAAAACACACAGATGTACCTAAAGATCTGTGATAATAGTAAGAATAATAAGAATAAAATACAGAAATATGCTTTTGATCACAACGTAAAGCAAAGACAACAAAATTAACATTTCAATATTTTTAGAATATTTATTATTTCAATTGCTGTAAGAAACAAAGCAAATACAGGATGAAATATGTTTAATATGAGTTAATTAATGCAACGATGTGGAAACTACAGTGTTTCCACAGTGAAGTAGGTTTTTGAGTTTGTAGCCAAATATTTGTCACAAAGAATCTATTTTTGTTTAAAGGACTACAAAGTGTAATATTTTGGGATGTATTAGTTGAAAACTAAGCTTGTTTTTAGGGAAGTATATTTATTCTAATATATTTAGTAAAATCTTGCTGAAAAAGTTTGAAAGCTTTTCCATCCAGCTCTGCAGATTAGTGCTGAAATCCGAGGTGTTCGATGAAAGAACTGCAGACTTATCGATCCAGGCTTTATTTACTTTATAAATCAGCTCTGTAAAAAGAATATATTTAATACTATATGGTCTATTAAACATAGTTTTAACCACGCGAGAGGGGAAATAAATTAATTCCAAAGCAGAGTGAAGTCACAAACAATCCGACCTGCATTTAGTGCAGTAATTCGACGCCATCTGGTCCGTCTTAATGAAACATTAAAGAGCCAAATTCTCTCATGCACAGAAGCAATTAGTTCAATGTAGGAGACAAAGTTTTTCTTGTTGTGGGGTGACCTACTTTAAATCCTGATGAAAGTCAATACCATTATAGGATGTAATGGCATTTATTGATACTTATTGCAGAAACGATCTCATGCGTGACTTTTAAACATTCATTTAAAACCCAGAAGGTAAAGAATTCACCAGGGATTTAAAAAAAAAAAAAAAAAAAAAAAAGCTACATCCTGAACTGATGGTTCTGGATATTTAAGCCACCCGTCCCATTTGATTCCCATTGAGTGTGACTGTAACCTGATAAATCCGGTGTGACGTGAAGTGGTGCAGCATCAGAGGGGCTTTATTCTGCTCTGAACAGAACCGAGGCTTTGTCCTAACTGGGCTGCAGGCGGGAAACCTGAGCTCAACAGATACTGTCCTCAGCTTCTGTAACAATCAGCTTTGTGCCGGGGCGATCCTCTTGTTTCCTACTTTTATTCCTGCCCAACTTTCACCTCAAACTATTTCACATTTTGTCACGTTCCAGCCGCACAACTTCAAATTTTCCCTGGGATTTTAAGTGATGGAGAGTGTGTTGCATTTTGAAATAAAAGGAAATTATTTTTTACAGGTAAAACAGCCGTAAAGGGCAGCATATATTGTTATTCAGTCTGGCATCATAATATATATGAAGATTATGAAAGGTGTGCCGCAAGGACTCCATTTTGGGTCCTATACGGTTTTCAATTTCTGATAATCATGTTGGTCAAATTGTTACTGAGGCCAGTGTGCATTTATATGCTGATGACACAATAATTAAATGTAACATTGGTTTATTGACCATCTGCAGGCTGTATTTGAATGTACAGGATTCATATGTAGGATCATGCTATTTAAAAGCAAAGAAAAAAATAACTTTATCGTTGTTAAAAAGCTCTCTTTGAAGTGTCATATTGTGTATGCATAAACTTTACAGACACAAGCACACTCTCACAAACACCTACAGGTGCTTGGATTCAGGTAATTACAGATTTACTTCTATCCATAAACCCCTGTTATTATCTTCAGCTGTCACTTTTTATATGTCGTATTAATTAATCCTGTATATTCTTCAGTGATGATATCAAGGCATTGGTTGTTTGTACCTGTAATACTTTATCGGCTGGTTCTGCTGTTCTTTATATCTCTCTTTGCAGCTGTAGAAGCAGACTCACGGGATGTTATATCACTCTCTACCTTTCCTCTCCTCTTTCTCTTTCACCTTTTCTCCCTTTTAGCATTTTGCCTCATCTGTTTCTCTCCTTTTTTTCCCTCTTCTACCTGTTTCTGTGTCCATTGAAGGTTAAATAGTCCCAGCATAAAATCTAATAAGGCTACCTGCATATATAAATCAAGCAGAGCACTATGGTGAAAGCACTAAGGCTCCATTTGTGAAAGTAAAATCCATTGGGCTCTTTTTGGCATTCATTCTTAATTCTACATTCCCAGACAGGACACAAAACAGTATTGCATTTACCACATTTTAATAAACTGAAGCTAAGAGTAGGGTTCTTTTTTAAGAAATATTTCATATTTCTTCCCAGAGGCTCATTCACATCTTTTCTCTGCAACCTTCCTACCACTGCCTGACCATGATCATGAAGTTTACATGAATAATCCAGCCAGCTCTTTGCTCATGCTGCTTATTGTGAGCCTTGGGATTTATAACAAAATCTTACCCTCTCACACACCACTGGACCCTATGTCCATTGGTAAACCGGCCCTCATTATCTACCTGCAGACTTCTACACTGGAATGCCTTCATTTATGATTCCTATAATGATTCCTATTAATACTAAAAACAGAACTACCTCAGCCTTCTATTTTATTTTTTTGGCCTGATTTTGCACTAATATTTTATTGACTGTCTATGTACAATTTAAAAACCAAATTTTGCTGCTTTTATTTATTTCTTCACTGCATGTGCCCTCTTATTTACTTTTATCTGAATGTTATGTTGTCTGTGTACTTAGTCTGGTAAATATGTCTTGTCTTCACCGTGGGATAGTGAGAAACGTAATTTCGATCTCTTTGTATGTCTGGAGCATATGAAGAAATTGACAATAAAGTTGATTGATTGATTGATTGATTGATTGATTGATTGATTGATTGATTGATTGATTGATTGATTGATTGATTGATTGATTGATTTACAAATCCATCCTTGGTCAACAACCTCCCTATCTGCAGTCCAAGATGTCGGAAAGACAGAACAGTCACGTTCTATGTTGCCATGTAATGAACAGAGAGGTTACAGACAGGCCAGTAAACTAGATTTACAACAGAGAAAAATGCAGTTCTCTGCTCAAAACAATTACAAAGCAATCAGCTCAGGATTAATCCTGGGTTTGGATATCATAAGAAATTGATTTTAAGCTGCAATTAATTGATTTTACGTGTTATTAATCAATTACAGAGCTGCCTTAAGGGAGAATTTGAAAAAGTATGGGTTTGTTTTTATATTGGTGAGTATTTCATGACAAAGAAAACTAAATCTCTGCCTAAAGTAATGATTCAATGAATCTTAAGTCCAACAATGGATTCAAGTCAAAATCATGACTTGCTGTACATGAAATGGCTTTTTGAAGTAGAAATTAAAAGTAAAAAAACAACAAAGATGATAAAGACAACTGAAAAAGAAAAAACATTAAAGTATTTCACAGATATTTCGTACAGATCAAAAGCGCGAAACCTTGATCCCCAGGATGGGAACTGAACGTGTTACTCCTGTTTCCCGTCTTCCTTTTTTTTTTTACCCAGGTCCGCTTCCTGGAGCAGCAGAACAAAATGCTGGAGACCAAGCTGGACTTGCTGCAGGGACAGGGCGTCTCCCGGTCCAACGTGGAACCTTTGTTTGAGGCCTACATGGCGGGTCTGAGGCGTCAGATGGACCTGGTCAACAACGACAAGATCAAACTGGACGGGGAGCTGAGGAACATGCAGGGCCTGGTGGAGGACTTCAAACACAAGTAAAGCGAGTCCTGCTGCGTCCAGTCGTGTGTTTCCTCATGAGTTACACTGTCCTCTTTCTGCCACAGATATGAGGAGGAGATAAACAAGAGGAACAACCTGGAGAACGACTTTGTTATCCTGAAGAAGGTCAGGACCGACACTTTTAGTGACATTCAGTCTTACAGGCCTGGCGATGAAGAGGAACACTGTACTGACAGCTACTGCTGTTCATATTATGTCTCCAAAGCATCAAATCCAATAACCAATCAGGAATTTCTCATAAATTACATGGAAACAGCAACAAGTCCGTTTTTTTTTTTTTTTACCAAAGCCTGTATTAAATTTCTATTTCCACTCTTCTTGGTCTAAAAACAAGGTTGGCTGAAGAGATTCCATAGAATAAAACTCCCAGCATAGCATATGGTCAAATAAAAGCTTATTTCAATATCTGATCCAGCTCTCAGACTATAGATAGCTTCTTCAGTTGCTATATTTAAAACTTGTTCCTTTTTAAACAGGATTTATCCTTCAACCAAAATCTGCATTTCAATTCAGCCTGATTGTATTATAGTGTTAATTTACAACAAGCATGTTTTCAACAAAAATGGGTCCAGTTAATTTCCTTTTACGCAGAAATAAAGACAAAATTTAATTCATACCAATACAGTAATGCAAAACAGTCTAATTAAACAATGGGGGGGGGGGGGGGGCATCAGGCGGTCACACGTCTCCATAGTCCTGCTAATGGCTTAATTATGTGATTCAGGTGTGTTGAAGCAGAGACACGTTCCAAAAGTTACACAACAAATGCACTCAACAAACAATTTGTCGCTTGTTGAGTGCATTTCATTTGGATGAAAAAACATAGACCCAATTATGTGTGTGCAAATTCTCAGTTATCCGGATCACCGCAACAGCAAACAGGCTTAAATCTGAGGGAACCGGACTTTCACTCAGTTCTTTCTGAAGTCAACTATTATGTTTTCTCCTTTACTACATTCACAATCACTCAATAAACTTCTGTCACTATCAGGTTTTTGCTTCTGGGATTTATTTCAGACAAATCAACAAAGTTTTAAACAATGGTTTATATAAATTTATGCTAAAACAAATATATAACAGATGAAAAGCCCAGTTTCTGTGAAAGCTTCAAATGCCTCCTTTGTTTTAAAGTCTACCACCACAGCTCTAGATTATTGATTTATATTGTTTTATGAATACATTTCACTAAGTCAGAGATATCTAAATAAATATTTTCTAACTTGACACAATAAACAAGTTTTAGAGGCGGAAGGAGATGTGGGTTTTATTTTTTACATGCAGGGTTTGCTGCTCTACATGGCGGTTTGCTAAAGTTGCACAGAGAGAAATCCTGCATGTTGACCAAACGAGAGTCACGAAATACAAAATTGTGCTAAACTTTTAAAGCACAGGGACCCAAACTCTGGTCCCCAAGGCTTAAAATCTGATAAACTTCAGCTGGAAGAAACATTTGAGACGTCCAGGTCATTGAATCTTCAGAAAAAGGGTCTAAATCACAGATTTAAAGCCCATAAATCTCCTTTCATGGATATTCTTACATCAAATTACTATCAGTATTTTTATTTTATTTTATACACTTTAATTTTCTATTAAATTTGTAAACTTGCGTCCCATGTTACATGCCATATTCAATAAATAAGAAAATTACTGAAAAATGGCATTTATTCCAGTAACTCAGTTCGCTAAATAAAAACCATTATATAGATTAATCACACAGAACTGTTAATTATGATTATTTTCCACTTTCTGCTCATTAAAACCCAACATTTAAGATCAGAATATAACATGAGACCCTTGTGATTAAAAACAAGCATTTTTTTAAAAGAGAGAAGTTACTTTTAATCTCACCAGGACCCACATTCTAATTTATTTACAGCACAGTTAAAGTTTCAACATACTTTATTCCAAAGTTTTGAACATATTCTGTGATTATGTATATTTTCAGGATGTAGACTCAGCCTACCTGGTCAAAGCAGATCTGGAGGACAAAGTTGGAGCGCTGACCGATGAAATCAACTTCCTCCGCAGCATCTATGAGGAGGTATGGAAGGCTTTTAGCGCCAATAAAAGCTTCATGTGTCCTTTTATTTAGGTCTGTGTGATAGGAATCCTAACCAATAACTGACTTCCCAGAGTTATTGAATAAGGAAACGGTGGAGTGATGAGGATCCAGCACTTTTATTGAGAAATAGAGCAAAGATCACATAGATGTAAAGTAATGGCACCCCTCAGTCCAACCGCCAGCCTGTCTGCGCTGTCTCCACCTCTCCGTTGTCTCTCTGTTCCCCTAATACCCGACATGGCCTTGGCGTCAGACGAAACAGAGACATTAATATCCAGGACATTCATTATCTGCACAGTAAAATTCAAGCATTTAGCCTCGGCAGTCAGCAGAGCCGTGGAACAGCCGTCCCCGTATCTCCAGTGCTCACGTGTCTGAGTGGCGTCAGGCCATAGTGACTTCAGAATAATATTCCCATAACAGTCTGAAGTTATTTTTCCTGCTAAAAAAAAAACCTTTTTCCATGAGTTCATTTTTCTGTCCTTGTGTTCAGACAGAGACTCAGTTTTAACGGTTAACTGACAGTTTATGTTTGTTCAAAGCTTCTTCTTTTTTCTGTATTGTAAAGCAAATAAAAATAGTAAAGACAGAAAGACAGGGTTTAGTTTTTTTCACCTCAGGAATATCGCCTAAATTAGAAACATTCTGTCCAGGGAAAATTAAGTCCATGCATTTGTGGCTTCAAGGCTGGACTTATTGTAATTCTTTACTATCAGGAAGTCCACAAGTGCAGTTCTGCTGGTGGTTCCTAGAGTCTCTAAAAGTAGAATGGGAGGCAGATCCTTTAGCTATCAGGTTCCTCTCCTGTGGAACCAACTCCCAGTTTTGGTCCGTGAGGCAGACACCCCGTCTACTTTTAAGACTAATCTTAAAACTTTCCTTTTTGACAAAGCTTCTAGTTAGAGTGGCTCATGTTACCCTGAGATATCTCTATAGTTATGCTGCTATAGGCTTAGGCTGCTGGAGGACATCAGGGTCTATTTCTCTCTCTCTGCTGAGTTCTCCTACTGCTCTCCAATCTGCATTGTTTGTTGTTATTTCAGCTTTTAACTTTTTGTTCTCTGTCATTTCTTCTCTTCATAGAAGGTACACCTGGTCTGGCGTTCTGTTAGCTGTGACATCATCAGGGGAGGCAGATCATCCTCTATTACCATCTAACATAGAAAGTACTCCTGGGTCAATGTGAGCTTCTGAGCTTTCTGTGTCTCTGCTCTGTCTTCTCTAACATAGAAAGTACTCCTGGGTCAATGTGAGCTTCTGTGCTTTCTGTGTCTCTGCTCTGTCTTCTCTAAGCCCCAGTGGGTGGAGGCAGATGAGCGTTCACACTGAGCCTGGTTCTGGTTCTGCTGGAGGTTCTCCTCCCTGTTAAAGGGGAGTTTTCCTCTCCACTGTCGCTTCATGCATGCTCAGTATGAGGGATTGCTGCAAAGCCATCAACAATGCAGACGACTGTCCACTGTGGCTCTACGCTCTTTCAGGAGGAGTGAATGCTGCTTGGAGAGACTTGATGCAACCTGCTGGGTTTCCTTAGAGAGGAAACTTTCTCACCAGCCTGGACTCACATTTGGGACATTATTGTCTCTGCGTTCAGTTAATTCATGTCTCAAACTTTAGATCATGAGTAACGTTCGGCTCAAAATGTCAAGTCTGTTGTTTTCTGCACCAGGAGCTGCGTGAGCTGCAGGCCAGCATCAAAGAGACCTCAGTGGTGGTGCAGATGGACAACAGTCGCAGCCTGAATATGGAGCAGATAGTAGCTGAAGTCAAAGCGCAGTACGAGGAGATCGCCGCCCGCAGCAGGGAGGAGGCAGAGGCCTGGTACAAAAGCAAGGTATGATCGTTGCAGTTTGCAAAACAAAACAGATTGTTTTATGCATTTCAAAAGATGACAAGCTGTGTGATCGTTTCCAGTTTGACCAAATGTTCGTGCAAGCCAGCCAGTATGGAGACGAGCTGCGCCTCGTGAAGGGAGAGGTCGGCGAGGTCAACCGACTGATCAGCCGTCTGCAGAGCGAGATAGAGGCTGTGAAAGCACAGGTGTGCCTGCAAGCCGATATTTATCGAGCTATGACATGATTAAGATCCATCGCTGATTGCTTTTGGTGTCGCCCCGTCAGCGAGCCAGTCTGGAAAACCAGCTGGCCGAAGCAGAGGAGCGCGGAGAGCTGGCCGTGAAAGAGGCCAAAGCCCGGACCAGAGACCTGGAGGACGCTCTGCAGAGAGCCAAGCAGGACATGGCCAGGCAGCTGAGGGAGTACCAGGTGGGTGAGGAGCGGCGGAAATTAGGAGGAGAGCGAAAAGGAATGCAGAGTGGTGAAAACAGGCCGCGCATCGATGGGAAATTCTTAATTTGCTTTCCTCCGCAGGACCTGATGAATCTGAAACTGGCTCTGGACATTGAGATCGCCACCTACAGGAAGCTGCTGGAAGGGGAGGAGGACAGGTAGGAGAGGAGAGGAGGTGGGGGGGGGGCCTCCAAATTACAACTACAACTCGTTCCATCCACACAAAAACACGTTTAAATGCAATCCTTTACATTTTAAAGTCACTATCAAAGCAAGGACAGAATACTGAGCATCTGTGATAGAAGGTCAGGGGAAATTAAGTTTTTGTGGTCCACCCTGTGCTTCAGTCTTATGCAGAACCACCTCTTGCAGCAATGATTCGAAGAAGTCATTCGTCTGCCTGACTTTATCAGTCTTTTAATTTGTTGAAGGAGGATTTTGGACTCCCTCTCTTTGCCAACATTGCTTCAGTTCATTCAGGTTTTCAGTCTTTTGTTCCGGCGTCGCTGCCTTAAAGTCCCTCTCCAACATTTCCATCAGACGTCTGGACTCTGGTGTTGCAGCATCTTGTTCTCTATGTTGTAGATTTGTTAACATGTTTGGTCCAAACATCAGATGGTCTCACCTTAACTGGTTAATTAAGTTTGTCCCAAAGCCTTCCAGGTTCTGTGGCTTCAGTCCAAACCCATATCATCAGCCCCCACCACTGTACTTAACAGTTTGTAGAATATAAATCTGTTGAAATGCTTTTTTTGTTTTGTTTTTTAACAAAAATGGTGCTTTGCATTGTTTTTCTAAAACCTCTGCTTTGGTTTCGTTGTTCAAGAATTGCTTAAGTTCCTTCAGGTGTTACATAATTCTGAAACAGGTATTATTAAGGATTTTATTGAGAATGTGATAAATCTGATATATATTCTCACATCTACTTTCTTCCTGTTCAGACTTGGACAGCAGTCCATCCTGAACATCCACGCTGTTTCCAGCCACAGTGAGTAACATGCTGAGGACAACAATACATATTTAAGAAGCTTAAATCTGCACCTTCTGCTCAGAGGGAGTAAATCTGACAAAATAATTCTTCTGATTATATTTTCCACCTTTTCAGAACAAAAAAAAACAATTTCTATGTAATTGGTTTTGTTTGTTTTTACTCTCTTACTTTATGTTGATGATTCTTTCTAGCTCCAAAATATAACAATGGCTACCAAGGCAGCAGCAGCAGCAGCAGCAGCAGCTCTCCAGCTCCAAAACTGCTCATCAAGACCATTGAGACCAGAGATAACTCCAGATACAGCTCTCACTGAGACCAGATGCACGCTAAATGCTCCATTTTGGTCTTCTAGCAGTTCTCTCTAAAGGTCCTGGGATGCATGCACACCTAGAAATCATTAGCTTTTATATAAACAATTGATATGTACGTCATGATGACTTCATCATTATTTTAGAATTAGTACCAGGGCTCAGTTGTAATGGCATTAGCAGCCACTGTTTCCTCTTTAAGATAGACTTGATTTTACTTAAATTTAACCCATAATTATAGATGAAGAATAGCCTAAGAGTATTGTCTCTGTAATGACGACTTAGCCCAAAGTTAGCTTTTAGCTGCATTTAAGGTACATTTAAGCAATTATCTTCTGATAAAAATGTGATCATGGTTTGACTGAATTTATCTAAGTTACCTGTTAATTAACAAATAAACCAAATCTTAACAAATGGGTTGTGTTTGATTATTATTTTATTCATTCATTTGTTTTTTTCATTTGTTGCTAAAAGTGCGAGACAAATTTAGCAAAAGAGAAGTTTGTTGCTCTTATGAAAACTTTGTGTATTACAGTTTTTCTTTGATGAATTTCTCACAACAGAATTAAATTTTGCACAAAAAGTTAGTGCAACCTCCATAACATTTATGCTTGGGCGCAACCTAGTGGCAGTTTCATGTTCATTCCATCCAATGGCGCATACGCTTTTACAAGCAATTGAGCAGTGTTGTATAAAGTACTGAAATCTCAGAGTCAAGTAAAAGTATAAGTACCTCTCCAAAATATGACTTTGGTAAAAGTCGAAGTCACTGACTGAAATGTTACTTGAGTTAAAGTCTTAAAGTATCTGAAATGTCTTGTACTTAAGTATGAAAATTACTGTAAAAATAGATACATACTCAAGTAATGTAATGAAAAGTATAAGTAAAAAGTAAAACAAAGTCAACGCAGTTTGAATGACATTTTTTACATTTTGGTAAACTTTGAAGGTCAAATTCACTTAAAATAATATAAACAACCAAGTAAAGAAGAAATTCAGGCCAAGTTTAAACAGAAAATACAACCTTTTTGTAAGCTTTCAGTTTTTCTTCTTCAAGTAACGTCAGTGCTATACAAATTCTCTCTCTCTCTCTCTCTCTCTTTGTAACGAGTAACTAAACCAAACATTGAAAATGTATCGGAGTAAAAGTATGCAATTAAGTTCAGAAATATAGTGAAGTAAAAGTGAAAGTTATCAAAAAAATGTATACTCGAGAAAAGTATAAAGTACTCCGAAATATACTTAAGTACAGTAGTGAAGTATTTATATTTTGTTAGCATACAACACTGCAATTGAGTAAATACACATATCTGTAAAATGATCACTTTTCACTTGCTTTCGATCACTATTAACTTGCTTTTAGCATGTCTGTCAAAATGAATTAAACTTGTACAGATTAGTCATTGTTCATATGACTAATAATCTTCATTTCATTGCTTGTGTCATTGCACACAAAATTGTTGAAAATGTTGTGAAACATTTTGTACATGCATTTTAAAAATATTTTTATTGTGTTTCCATGAAAATGTCCATAAATAACTTTTCTCAGGTGAATCCTATTTTACACTCATGAAAACTGTAAGTTGCAACCAATGACAAGCCTCTTCCTCACCGTCACTCACAGTTGAATCCCAGGAACAAGAGTCTATACACCCTTATACAACTTTAATTATGTTGATCTTAGTAACTATGCTAACAGTAGCTTCTACATAACCATGTATGTTATAATTCTAGCACACGTGTTTAAAAACTACATTTTTGCTATTTCATAACTGATTTAATAACCAAACAGGAAACAGAAGAAGAAGTACGGTTGCATGTCTGTGTGCATCCTGAGCCAGTGTCTGTCTCATCAGAATTTCCCAATGGTAACACATAGAGACAAGAAAGATTATTGAATGGTAGCTAACACAGACACACAGAATGATGCGTGTGAAGGCCTGGAATGGAAAAGTGTGTTCTTTAAAATTTCCAGCTCATTCCAGTGAAGCTATAGATTCTGTATATATATATATATATATATATATATATATATATATATATATATATATATATATATATATATATATATATATATATATATATATTGTCTGCACCATCAACACCAAGTCAAATTCCTTGTAAGTGCAAACCTACATGACAATAAACTTGATTCTGATTCTGATTACTCTGCTTGCAACTCATCTGGAGATTAAGACCCTTAAATAACCGTTTTGCACAGCTCCTTGCGTGTGTTTGTACTCTGTAACTCCAGGGTACTTAATTTGGCAATGTGATTTGACCCCATCAGGGATTAAGCGGGTCAGAAAATGGATGGATGGATGGATGAATGGATGGATTCAGCCTTAGTTCGTGAAATACAGCGATAAAAAAATTAAAAAGCATAAAATCATGGTCCATCTGTTGGGTTTCTGCAATGTTCTCACCAAATAAAAACAGATCTCCAGAGCCAATCTCAGCCCAGAATGGTGATCTGCACCCTGTGATCTACTTTCAATAGTAATCCCCTGTTATTGTAACCGTGAACTGCAGAAAATCCGGTCAAAGTTGCTCCCTCTGCGTTTATTCCCGTTGGCTCCTATGCCAGCCGTGAGTAGGAGAGACCCATCCAAGATGGCGGTGATGCAGGGTGCGCTCCAGCACCTAATGAGGCGTCTACTCTTTATAATGTCTAGAACCATAGAAATAGGCTGTAAAAGCTCCTCGTAAATTAATTTATTTTGGAATTATTTGTGTGATGTTGTGATTGTTTATTTCTGACGTCGACCTCATTGTTATAAAATGACTTAGCAGTAAAATTCTTGGTCTGTTTACAAAAGTACGAACTAGTAAGAAGCGCGTTTGCTGGAGCGACGCTTCCCTGCCGTCTGATTGGTCGGGGCCGCGAAGTTTTCGCGCCAACGCGATGCATTCTGGGCAATGTGGGCGGAAGTTCGATTCTCGTGGAAGAAGAGGTTGTTGTCGGTTGTCCGCGGGGCCAGTGGGGAGACAAGCGCCGTGTTTCGGTCTGTTTGTTTTGTTTTTAATCCGTGGGAGGGGAGCTTCAAAGGACGAAACCGAAACCGGGCAACTGTGCGCGGATGCGGGGCGAAGAGTCTTCGGATTCAGAGTCGGGGAGGATGGAGGAGAGCTCGGTCCGCCGGAGTTTGGAGACGTTGTGTCAGGAACTGAACATGGACGAGCGGACGGCGTCAGAAGCCATGAACAACTTCTCAGCCATCTGGAACACTTACACGCTGGAGGTGAGCAGAGCCCCACACCGGCCCGTGTCTGCCGGATCACCCGGCCTGCCTGCAGCCCTCCGGGGCACCAACTCCGGGATTAAACTCACCCCCACGTTGTGTTTTTAGTGCTTAGTCTGCCAGATTTTAACAGATAATTTCTGCCAAATTATCATATTAATTTCTATCAATTAATATCTAGTATTATCAGTGTGGATGATCTTTGAGGGACGCATAAAACATATAGTAGATAGAAACACTTTCTACCTACTATATTTAGATATGAATATATATTTCCTTATATAGGACATTTTTCCTATATATCTGTAATCTAATACAGATATGTAATCATCTGTTCTAATCTGTATAATCTGATTGAATTTGACTTTGGAAAGTGTCCTGAGATGACATGTTTCATGAGTTGGCGCTGTATAAATAAAGTTTAATTGAATTGAAATATTACAGCAACCAGGTAAACAGAATGAGGTGGAATAGAATTAAGGTGATCTGTACACAAAATGAACCCAGATTAATTGATGTATCCCTATTATGGTAATTACACCCTTATGCCATGTGTCTCCATCTGATATTTATTGATATATTTATCCATGCTGGTACTAACCCCTGTAGATTAATATTCTTCACAGTATAAAAGGTCCATTTACATCCAGATTAACACCCTGACCCATCATTAGACGTCAATTAGGTTCTTAATTTACAAATTAGTTAATAAATAATCCATTTAAAAAATGGAAATGCTGGTTTGCTAATCTCCCATTCTTCACCAGACGTGTTAATTGCTAATTAGCTGTAATGAAGACGGTAAATGTGCCGTTAAGGAGGGATTCATATCATCTGATGTTTTTCTGTTTCAATAAACCAGAACCTCAGCAGCAAAGTGGTTTAATGTGTGGAGCAGCACATTCTTTTATTTGTTGTTTTTTTTTTTTTATCTATATGTGCTTTTAAGAAGTTTTTCTCAACAGTGGACGAGTTTATGCCTGAGTTTATATCTTAAGTGCCTCCATGTGGGACTGACGGCGTGTCAGGGCTTCAGACCTGAGGAGGACAACGCATGTCGGAGAAACAGATAAACACACCAGCATAAGGGTTTTAGAACCATGACTGAGTCCAGTGATATTTCTTGTACTGAAAACATTTGCTAAGATGAGCTAAAAGGTTCTCCTGCCGTTCTAAAGAAGTGTTGAGCGTTCCGATGAAAGCTCCTCTCTGATCAAATAGTAACATTTACAGAAATATGTGCCGTTTTTATTTAGTTTATTTGTTCTGAGCAGTTCTGGTTGGATGCCAACAGCTTCTGGAAGGACACATCTGTGATAGAAATAATAATAATAATAATAATAATTATTATTATTATTATTATGTACGCTGCCTGTTTCTGCCGCTTTAAAGCTGGGCTGTCAAACTAATTTCTATATTGGGCCACTTTGGCATCATGATGTCATTAAAGGGCCGGTTGCTCCTGTATAGATGATACTTTTTATTTTATTATTTCATTGCTGTTCACATAAAAATGTAAAAAAAAAATTTCACATTAACATAAAAGTAGCACCTTAGGCCCAAATTAAACAATTTATCTTCAAAACAAAGTTGTTATTGGGGTGATTTACTTGTTAAACTCATCATTCTGCATCACTTTTTCTCTTTTTGGACATTTCTGGGTTGTTTTAATGTGTTGTGGGTAAAACATGACATTACCTTTGGGTTTTAAGCCTTTTTTAATGGTAGTTATAATAATAATAATAAATAATATACAACAACGTTAAAAAGCTAGTGTCACATTCTGAAGTTAATAAAGAATATTTTGGTCTGTAATTCTGTAAGCGAGTGTTTAATGTGACTCCAGCCGGTCTAACGGTGACGCTGGAGACCCGCTGAGTTGATTTACCGTCGGGTGCTTCAGCCACCGCCTGTAACGCCATTCCTCCAGTCTCGTTTCTCCTGGTCTAGAGAGGCTAGCTCCTTCGCGAGTCTGCATTCATGAAACTTCACATCCAAACCGGACTTTTTTTCTCATGCATACCTGACGTTATGCTCGCTTATTTTTCACAAACACGATGTTTTCTACGTTTCTCTGCAGGGGGAGGTGGTCCACTGGCTGGCCTGTGCGCTGTACGCCGCCTGCAGGAAGGGGTCCACTCCCACGGTGGGGAAGGGGCTGATGGAGGGAAACTGTGTGTCCCTGACGCGGATCCTTCGCTGCGCCAAACTCAGGTCAGACGCCGTCGCCTCTTCAGGGCCGATTGTCCCGGTCCGAGTCCGTCCTGCCAAACCGGGTCATGGTCAGAGCAGGAGTCTGCTGCCTGTGGCTCTTTGGACCCTTCACAATAAACCTTAACTAGTGGCTAAAAAGAAAAAGAACCAACCAATGTTCTTAAATATAGTTAATAATAAATGCAGTCTTTAGCCATTTTGTTCAAGGAATAAATGCATTGAATTCTCTTAACAGAAAGACACAATTTTTTTTTTTTTTGATACATTTTTCTTCATTGGGTTTTAAATCAGCATCCCACAAAAGAAAATGTATGAATGTTACAAAACCTTTGTGTTTTTCTTTATTTTAAAGTCTAAAAATGCAGATAACAGTTTATTTAAAATGACAAATATCAAATTTGTTATCAAAAATTATAAATGGTTCTTTTTCCGAAAATGTCATGTAACATCTGCAGCTCTAAAAGGGTTTTATTTAGCTGGACTGAGGGCTAAAATGGCTCCTTGGTTAGTAAAGGTAGCAGACCCCTGCCCAAAAGTTCGGGGGGGGGGGGGGGGGGGGGACTTTCCATTAAAATATAACAGAATACAGATTTATACCAGCAGCCATCTTTCTGTCTCTTTTTGTGTTTCTGTCTCCGTCTTGTGTCTTTATACATGGTTACATTCTGAAGGCTACTCGCCTTTATTCCCTCCTACTTCTTCATTCAGAGGAAGAAGTAGGAGGTTTGCACTTACAAGGAATTTGACTGGGTGTTCATTGAATGAAAATCTCTTTAAAATCCAGATCTGCCAGAGTTTATAATATTTTTGAGCATAAATGTATTCAATTTGAATTTAATAACATTCAGAATCTGCTGCTGATCCATTCATGGAGTCCATCCAGCAACAAAAATGTGTTTTCCAAAAATAAAGCAGCATCTTATTTCATCGTTGGACTCAGGAAGGAGGATTTTTGTTTGATAATCTGATTGAATTTGAATTTGGAAAGAGTCCTGAGAGGACATGTTTCATGAATTGGCGCTATATAAATAAAATAAAATTGAATTGAATTGAATAGTCGAGCGCACTTATCGGCTACATTTCTTGTGCTACATTTCCCACAGCAGGCAACCAGAGGCTGCAAAACCAGAACTAAGAATAACTAAAGTTTTGTTGAAATTAGTGTATCTGTCCTTGAATTGAGCAGGTAAGTAAGATTATCTTCCAATGGAATGAATATTTTAACCCCTAAAATAAGATAATTAGATATAAATAGGGCTGGGCGATATGGATTAAAAAAAACTCTCCGATTTTATCATACCAAATCCGATTAATCGATTTTTTTTCCTCCTTTTTGTTTCATAAAAAGAAATTAAATAAATTATTTTAAAACCTTGCTTTTTATGTCAAGCATTTCGTCAGGGAGTTGACCTGAATTCAAAGTGCAACTAAAAACAAGCTGTGAAACATGCTTGTAAAACAAGATGGCAGCCGTGCCATTATAAACAATGAAAATATAATAAAACATTTGCTGCTAGTGGTATTACACATTGAGCTAAGAACAGGCTTCACTGCACTTGTGAACTTCAAACTAAGTTAAAAAAAAAAGTAAATAAGTAAATGAAGTACCTCGTATTATGGTAAAAAAAAGTTTTCACTTAACAATACTTTGACAATAATTTTGCCTAAACATATATTCAGCATCACATGCTGTTCTCTTCATGGAAACCCAATGAGTGTATTGGCAAAATAAAATCCAGATTTTCCAAAAATGAAATCTTAAAGAATTGTAAATTCGAATTAATCGATTAAATAGATTTACTGCCCAGCCCTAAAAGTTTCTCTAAAAAAACAAAAAAAAAAAAAAAAAAAAAAAAAAAACAGACGTTCCACATCTCCAGGAGTTGTCACCAACTGCAGATTTAGCTTAATTTTTCCATTCAGAACTGACAAACTTCATTTTCTTGAGAACATTTAGGGTTTTATTATCGTTTACTGTGAATTCATGAAGCTTTTCGTGGAGTTTTAGTCCAGAAATGCAGGATATAACAGAGAGAGAAGCAAGCAGCACTATAACCACGGAGCGGCACTCACTGGCGTCATTAAGACGATTCAGGGAACACGCAGAGACGTCAAAAAATAAGAAATGAATGAATGAAAACAGGAGCATAACAGTAGGGCTGGGCGATATGGATTAAAAAATAAATCTCCGATTTTATCATACCGAATCCGATTAATACATTTTTTTCTCCTTTTTGTTTCATAAAAAGAAATTAAAGAAATTATTTTAAAACCTTGCTTTTTATGTCAAGCATTTCGTCAGGGAGTTGACCTGAATTCAAATTGCAACTAAAAACAAGCTGTGAAACATGCTTGTAAAACAAGATGGCAGCCGTGCCATTATAAACAATAAAAATATAACAAAACATTTGCTGCTAGTGGTATTACACATTGAGCTAAGAACAGGCTTCACTGCACTTGTGAACTTCAAACTAAGTTAAAAAAAATTAAATAAGTGAATGAAGTACCTCGTATTATAGTAAAAAAAAAGTTTCCACTCAACAATATTTTGACAATATATTTGTCTAAACATATATCCAGCATCACATGCTGTTCTCTTCATGGAAACCCAATGAGTGTATTGGCAAAATAGAATCCAGATTTTCCAAAAAAACGAAATCTTAAAGAATTGTAAATTCAAATTAATCGATTAAATCGATTTATCGCCCAGCCCTTAGATATAAAGCACTGGAAATAAGACGATGGAGATGAATGTTTTCCTAATTTGAGGGCAAAATTTTTATTCCATTGGCAGATCATCTAATTTACCTGATTAATTTAAGGACAAATACAACCTTCTGTTTTTAGAATTTAGAACGCAGCATACTATGACAATAATTAACAGTTTTTACTATAGATTAAACGTCCAACATGACATTTTACAATTTCAGCATCATAATTGTGGTAAATACACCCATTTTAAGAAAATGTGTCTTATTTTTAGTTCTGTTTAGGCGGTGCAGTGACGTCTCATACGAGCTCTGTCCTCACCGGTCTGTGGATTCATGTCCGCCTTATTATGCAGGAGCCTAGAGACAGAATCTTCTCATCTGGAGCTGTTTTAACCAAATTAACCGTCTATTAACTCACTGCATGCCCTGACCTCGTTGGCAGGGCGCCCCCTGGTGTAGAGCGCTGGTTTAGTTTTGACTCTTTACTCCACGTGCTGAACTCTTTCTCCTACTGAACGCGCTCCCAGCCTCATCCAGTTCTTCTCGAAGATGCGGAAGTGGGCCGACATGTCCAGCCTGCCGCAGGACTTCCGGCTGAGGATGGACCAGCTGGAGCGAAACTTCGAGGTCTCCACGGTCATCTTCCGCAAGTTCGAGCCCATCTTCAGCGACGTGTTCGCGGACCCGCAGGCGTGCGAGGCGCCGCGGCAGCCGCGCAGCAGGAAGCACAGGTACCGAGGCGCCGGCCGGGTTCTGCCAGAACCGACACTGAGACGGGTTTTTTTAATCTGCAGAACCCGACTCCTTTAAGTCTCTGTTGCATCAGGACCTTTTTATCGATTCTTCATCCAATAGAAGCAGATTTTAGACCCTGGTTTTCTTTTGTCCTGAATGTTATCCTCTGTTTTTTTTTTTTAAAGTGGTTCCTTTGTTCTCCGTCACGTCCTGTAAAGCTGCAGACTAACCGTGTCTCTTCTCTCACACCCTGCAGGCGGCTGCCCTGCCACGTCTCTGATGTCTTCAAGTTCTGCTGGACGCTCTTCGTCTACACCAAAGGTATCCGTCGCTTTAAATCGCTTTAAATCGCTTTAAACCTTAGAAGTTATTCCCTGACGAAGTTTTAAAGTCTTTGCTTTCTGAGCTGCGTGAAACAGAAGATGTTAAAATCCTCCTCAAAGTTTACTCCCTCTATTTAAACTACAGCTGGGTATAAAGAGTCGGTTCGGCTAAATGTTAACAGGTTTTATTAAGTCTAGATTATTTGTTTTTATGGATTTTAACCCATTAGTTGATTTCTCGTATATATTTATCCTGTTTTTGAGTCTTGATGTCCCTTTTCTGTCCTCTTGAATGAATGAATGAAAACTTTATTGTCATTGTCACAAGAACAACGAAATTTAAAAAGTGCCATCGATCCGTGCATATGTTTAAAAAAAAAAACGATAATAATAAATAAATAATAAATAAATCTCTGTCCCTCAATTTACACACAATATAAGAAATAAATAACAAATAAAACAACTAATAAATAAAAAATAGCACATTCTCACACACATCATCCATGATAATTAATGGTTATTTTTGGTTGCATTTAGTTTTGTTATTGCTGTCGGGTAAAAACTGTCTCTAAAACGGTTGGTTCTTGTTCTGATTTCTCTGTATCGTCTGCCTGAAGGCCGGAGCACTTTGAGCTGTTTTATTTATATTATATTGTCTTTGAATGTTTTAACCTCTGCAAAACTAATCCGCCTCCAGGTGTGAGTAACGTCACCCTAACCAGCTGGAGCTGGTTTGTTGTTATGATTAATTATTAAGTTGTAATGTAGCTTCTCAAGCAAAGATCTAATCACTTTAAAAAAGAGCTTTTATCAGTAATTGAAGCCGTTTTAATTATTCTGTCACGTCTGATCTGATTTCCATGAAGGAAACTTCCGGATGATCGGCGACGACCTGGTGAACTCGTACCACCTGCTGCTCTGCTGCCTGGACCTGGTGTTCGGCAACGCGCTCCTCTGTGCCAACAGGAAGGAGCTGATCAACCCGGCCTTCAGAGGTCAGGCCCTGGGAGAACGTGACGCCACGTTTCTGTGTCAATTTATGGAGAAAAAACCTATTAAATGCCAAAACTAACACACATTTACAAAATTAACACGGCGCAATGGAGAAAAAAAAACAATTAAAAGCCAAAACTAACACACATTTACAAAATTAACACGGCGCAATGGAGAAAAAAACCCAATTAAAAGCCAAAACTAACGCACATTTACAAAATTAACACGGCGCAATGGAGAAAAAAAAACAATTAAAAGCCAAAACTAACACACATTTACAAAATGAATACGGCACAATGGAGGGAAAAAAGCAGATATTTGGCCAAAAATTGGTTTGTTTAACCTGCAAATGCTTGAATCTGCCTTCAAAATAAGAGTAGAAGTGGATAAAATATTCTACATTAGTTCGTTATTCAGTCCTGATCCAACGGAGATAAATCAGTTTTAAAATCCTCGTTGGTTACGGCAGAAAAAAAGAGACAAAGGTTTGCTAAGAGCAGATTTTTGTCTGTAAGTGATCTGTCTTTGAAATTAAAAGCATTTTAATTTGGAATGCACCAACATCCAATATTAATATTACCAGAATGGACAATTATCAATATTATTTATGGTCCCATACCCTGAAAAACAACAGCCAGGGTTGTTTTTCTGGGTATGGGTAAATATTCTTAGTTATTTGCCCAAATCAAAGACAAATACACTCATTTCAAGAAACTTGTGCCTATTTTTAGTTCCCTTTTTGCACCGGGGGTGATATTACACACTTAATTACACAATTTATTTTTACTGATGTGATTTAAATCAAAAGTCACAGAAAAGCAATGAATAAATAAAAATACACTGCAAAAACGGATCTAAAAATTAGCTAAATGTTCTTATAGTGTTTTTGCCCTTGATCTGAGCAGGTAAATATGATGATTTGCCAATGGAATGAGTATTTTCACTGCAAAAAGGGAACCAAAAGTGAGTAAAATCTTCTTGAAATTAGTGTATTTTTCCTTAAATTTGGGCAGGTAAATAAGATTTTTTTTGCCAATGGAATGAGTATTTTGATGCCTAAAATAAGATAATTAGATAAACTGCACTTAAAATAAAATGGTGCAGATCAGTTGTTCCTATTTTAAGTGCAAAAATCTCATTCCATTGGCAAATAGTCCTATCTACCTGCTCAAATCAAGGAAAAATACATTAATTTCAAAACATTTTTACTTACTTTTAGTTTCCTTTTTGCAGTGTTGACCACTAAATAAAGATAATTAGACATCCTGCGCTTGAAATAAGATGATGGTGATGAATTGTTCCTATTTTAAGTGCAAAAATCTTATACAGATACAGTAATTTTAAGAAAATTTTACTTATTTTTAGTTCTGTTTTTGCAGTGTACATTTATACTTTAAACATAATAATAATAATAATAATAATAATAATAATAATAATAACAATAGGGGTATTATTAAGTGATAAAGGATGATAAATTAAAATGTTTTTAAAAAGGATTAAAAATATTTCTTTTTAGCAGGACGTATAACTTTTAACATTTTGCAATTATGCTATTGATTTTATTCATAAGTGTTTTAAAGCGATGCTTAGTTTTAAATTTTGATTTTTACCCTTCTATGATGATTTTACCTGTAGCACTTTGAGATTTTTCTTAAATGTAAAGTGCATTACAAATAACATTTATTATTATTATTATTATTATTAAATTAAGATTTATCATCAACAGGAAGCCTGTTTATTACAGTTTATTACAGTTTATTACAGATGAAACGTGTCTAATTAGCTCGGGTCCGGCTGCGTCTGGTGTTGACGGGTTGCTCTGCGGTTCTGCCGTCTCTCCGCAGGTCTGCCCGCCTGGTTCCGGGCGGACGGCGGCGCCTGCCGGGGGGGCGAGCTGCCGCCCTGCGTGCTGGACCGGCTGTGCGAGCTGCACGACGGGCTGGCGGTGGAGGCCAAAGGCATCAAGCAGCACTACTTCAAGCCCTACATTCAGAAGCTGTTCCACAAACAGGTGCGCTTCCTTTGCTCTTTGACACCTGATCTGCCGCCGCGTCGCTTCTGTTGGACGTCACGCCGCTCCTCCTCTGTCTGCCTCCTTCAGATCCTGAAAGGAAACGAGACTCTTCTGACCGAAATGCTGGATCCCCAGAACTTTATTGACAACAAGTAAGCAGACGGAGTCCGGCGTTCCTCTCCAGAACGTTTATCTCCTTCACGCGTCGTCTCACGGGGTCCCTCCGCGTCTTTCTGTCCGCAGTAAAGCCTTAAACAGGGAGTATGAGGAGTACGTGCTGACGGCGGGCGACTTCGACGAGCGAGTCTTCCTGGGAGCGGACGCCGACGAGGAGATCGGCACCCCGAGGAGGTCGGTGCAGGAGCGGGCCGCCGGGCCGTCGGCCGCTCAGAGCCAGCTGCAGCAGCGTGTGGAGAAGGTACAAACGGCCAAAACCAGCGAGGTTTTATAGGTTTTAGTTGGAAAAAATCTACATTTTCTGTGTTTTTTTTAAATATTGAGTCTAAAGCTCGAGGTGAGTGGAGCAATAATACAAATTTGGTCCTCCAGCAACAATCGTAGCGACAACACAAAGTATTTTTCTTTTATTAGTCGTAGTTTTTGCCTTTATTTTCATGTCACCATCATTGCTGTGTGATATTAGTGAGTAAGGCCCCAAACTGCCAGCAATGAGAAATGCAGTAAAAAAATCAACAAACTCAGATTTATGTTGCTTTGAATAGGCTCAAATATTTTCTAGAGCAGCTAAACATTTGAAAATTTACATTATTATTATTATTATTATTATTATTATTATTATTATTAATTCAATTCAATTCAATTTTATTTATATAGCGCCAAATCATGAAACATGTCATCTCAAGGCACTTTACAAAATCAAGTTCAATCATATTATACAGATTGGGTCAGATTATACACTTTACACCTTTGTATTATTATTAATATTATTATTATTATTATTATTATTATTATTATTATTATTATTATTATTATTATTATTATTATTCAGGCAAACATCTTATAGCCTTTTCAGGGCCCCATATTTAGTTGTAATTAGTTATTTTCTATTATGTTCCTTAAAACTTTGCAGGGTTCTTTTTTTAGCCCAGCAGGTAAAGAGAAAAGAATTCACAATAAAATGATTTTACCTTTTTAATTGTAGAAAACAAAATAAAACTAAAACCCTCAATTTGTTCGGCTTGATAAACTTTGGACCACAGAGCAGAAAGAAAGTTTGGTCTTTTGACTTTTTAACTTCAATTTTTCCTTTTTTCTTGTCCTGTTCTCTAATATCTCGACGTAATCTGCTTCCTAATAAAGTGGGTGGAGGCAGATTTTCCAGATTTATCTCAATTAAATGGCATTGAAGAACTTTCATTTGTCTCCAGTTTCTATTTCCTTTTCCTGCTTTTCTCAATATTTTTTTTATTTTACCTACAAATTTGGTTTGAGGTTGGATTTTTTTTTCTAGTCTTTTGCTTTCTGCCTGGTCTGAAAATGTTTATTCATTGTTTCAGCCATCCGTTTCCTTTAGTCTGTTTTGAGCATTTTATTGACAGCAATATTTAACCTTTGTTTTCTAGACCCAATAATGATTCCTGTGCTGAAAATTATTTAAATTGCCAAATAAAAACACGACAAAATTACTGGAGGAAAAATCTAATCAGCTGTAGTTGTGTGGAAAAGCAGGATGAGCTGGAAAACTGGCCTGTTAGGGTCATCATCAGCGATATCTGGTTAAACGCAACAAATAAGTAACAACTTAGATAAATATTGCACTAGGTTGTGAATAAATTGTGTTCCTTGTAGGAATTTTACAGATTTTACTCACCACCGCCACATTTTTCTGATAATTACAAGAAAAGGTCTCCTCCAGTTTTATTATCAGGATGAGTTTTGAATTGTGCAAAATCAAAAGTTTTCTGCTTTTAAACCATAATTAGTACGATGTTCCCTATAAACTGTTCAGGAAGGACGGGCATACGTATTTAAAAAAAAAAAAGCACCTTTCCACGAAGGAAGACCTTAGTAGGAGCAGGAATCTGAGCATAAAAGAGAATAATCTCTGTCTGTCTGTCTGTCTGTCTGCCTGTCTGTCTGCAGTCTGGCTCTCTGGCGCCCTCCACTCCTCTGACAGGACGGGTCTACCTGAAGGAGAAGGAGCTGCTTTTCACGCCCGTCTCTTCAGCGACGCAGAGCGTCAGCCGGCTGCAGAGCATGGTCGCCGGTTCCAGGACGGCGCCCAGCGAGAATCTGCTGCAGATCTTTAAGTTGGTTCCCCGCCTTTTTATTTATTCTCCCACATTTGTTCACATGTTCTCACTTCAACATTAAAGTTAAACGGGTTGTGACCAGAGAGGCTGGGTTTGTTCAAAGATCAGAGATCTACGGGTTCTTTGTTGTAGAAACAAACTTCATCTCCTCACGATTTTTAGGTTTAGATACAGTTTACTTTTCAAAAGCATTCTTTGAACAGTCCTGTGATCCTTCCATCTATGTATGCATGCATTCATACATAGATGTATGCATGCATTCATACATAGATGTATGCATGCATTCATACATAGATGTATGCATAAATGCATGCATTTATGCATACATTTATGTATGAATGCATGCATAGATACATGCATGGATGCATGCATTTTTATTTTTAATTCAATCTTTATTTTACCAGGTAGACCCGGCCAAGAGGCACCAGAAACATTTCATATAAAAACATCTAGACACAGATTTAACAATTTGCATGCACACAAACCAACCAACAACTAAATAAATGATTACCGGCCCTTTAATTAGCAGCACCTGGCAGCTAATTGCACAGGTAAACAGTGTAAAGTTTTTATATTGGCCAGAAACAGGAACTAATGTCTTTTATAGCTTTATGGATAAGAAAGTTATATGTTCATAAATTTCTTAATATTTAAAAAGAAATAACCAGCAGAAATCCATTTAACGATCTTCATATCAGGTTTTAATTCTTGCTATCTCTTGTCTTGAAGTGGTTTTATATCGACGGTTTTGAACATTTAATGTAAATATATCCCGTTTACGCCGTGCAGGTCTTGCTCCAGAGACCCTACAGAGTCCGTTCTTGCTCGAGTGAAAACTCTCGGACAAACCTTCAAAGAACATTACACCAACGACTCGGAGGAAACGCCAGGATCTCACATCGGTACGAACAAACAAGTCATCATGTGGAGAGAAATAGAAGTTAGATTTCATCTGGTCGCTGCTTTTAAAGCTATACAGCCACGTTAAATGCTTAAAAAAGACCAAAAACCATTTGATCATGATAAAATAAGGTTATATACACCAAGCCTCCATCCTGATAATGTTTTGATGGATATAAAAAGCCCCAGTGATTAACAGATATAATCAGACGTGGCGCCATCTAGTGGCAGTATTGCAGAACTGTCATAATATCCGGTTTGCTTAATTAATAAATCAAAATTAAATAATACCAGACTGAGCCTGACTCTCTGTAATGCCTCACAGTAAAGCAGCAGCTCAGCATGATGAAGACCAACGTTATTAATTAAATAAAATGATCTACAGCAACTTTAAGAGCCTCATATCAGAACATTTACTCACGTCAGTCAACTCTGCGTCACATCTGAGCCTCGGCAGGTTTAGCGTCCGCTTCAGTGAACACCAACGTTCAGACTGGATTCCCAGAGACATTACAGGCTTTTTCCTCTAGAAATCATATTTATTTGTGTTTTTTTCCCCCACTGGATCTTAGATCTTTCTTCATTGTTTTGCTGGGAGATGCTAATAGCCATAGCCGCTTCTTTGTGTAATCCCTGCTGCGCATGCGCAGTATGTACTTCCTCTGTTATTAAAAATAAACATGAAAGGCTTTGTTTAGTAACAAATTGAGCAAAAACAAAGCATAAAACACCAAAATAACAACTAATACGCCAGCCGGATATGACAATCTTTCATAAAAACTTTGTATGCAACCAGAGTGAGCTGCTGATGTATAAATAAAGAAAAAGTCAAATAACCTGGCTATGCACCTTTAATGACTTTAAATAAATTTCCACTGAATAAATGAAACTTTGACCTCTGTGAGGCCAGAACATTGTGAAAAAGCTGAAAGCGTAACGGACAGAACAGCTTTTTGTGTGACCGTGCAGCTTCCTGTCCTCTTTCTCTTTCAGACTTTGCAGAGAACCGTTGGAAGCTGGCGGAAATCCTCTACTACAAAATCCTGGAGAACGTCCTGGTCCACGAGACCAAACGGCTGCAGGGCAGAGACATGAGTGTAAGCAGCGATTTCATGTAGAAAACACCAGAAGGGTCACAACCAGCACAACAATAAACTAAAAATATAAAAAATCAATTAATCACTTATTGGTTTGTAATAATAGTGACCAAAGTGCTTAACGGAATCCTTCTAGAACAGAAAAAACACACAGGAGGATAAAAGAAAGCATAAACACTGGTTAAAAACAAAGTAGTTGAAAGAAAATGGATAAAACAAGGTGGATAGAACCAGAAACTCTGCCTGAATAATAAAAAAAAGTCTTGAGCTTTGATTTAAAAAGCCCAAGTTCAGCTATAGATGGGAAATCAGAGTGGAGGAGCGGCTGCAGGAAAAGCTGCCGACTGTTAGACCTCAGGGATCTGCTGGGATTAGAAAAGAAGGAGCCGAGGCTTTTAATAGCTTTAAAAACAAATAATAAAGTTTTAAGCGTTTCCTAAAATGGACAGGAAGCCGATGTAGCGAGGGTTATGCTTTTCCAGGGCCACTTCCCTGTTGCAGGTTCTTTAATTGGCTTTTTTTTTCTCCAGCCAAAGCCTCATGAGATTATTTGGTAAATAAATGATAAAATGTTCCATTTTCTCCTGTCTTATTGTTGTTGGGGTCTCACTCCTCCTTTGTTTGCGTCACGTTGAGAGATTTTCACGCATCTGAGCTTCCAGGGTTGACAGGTATGAGGAGTTAATCTGATTGGCCCGAGGATACTCTCTAAGTAACCAATTAGAGAGCAGCGGGAAGTCACATGGAAGCCAAAGGTGTCAGGACAAACATGGAGACTTGAGCTGATATTTAAAATATAGAAGCCTTAGAGACACTAAATCATATCGATAGAATAGAAATCATATTGATCGATATCGATGATTATCAACAAATTCAAATGTATATATTTTTAAACCAGCCATATATGCAGAACCCACAAACACAGAATTCAAACTCAAATCTTTATTCAACCAAGTTTTTACCAAAACTGTAAGTTTTTAACAAAGAAAAAAAAACATGTGCTCTCTGAACTCTTTGAAGGGGGCGGAGCTTCCTGGATCTGCGTTGTGATTGGTTGGGAGGTTGTAATATTAAACTGCATGATAGAATGCAAAAGGAAGGAAAACTGTTCCATTGAACTTTATATTGACCTTTTTTTTTTTTTCTAATAAATTATCGTCCAGCCCTAAGAGACACTGTGGCTTCACTGCAAAAAGGGAACTGAAAGTAAGTAAAATTTTCTTAAAATTAGTGTATTTTTCCTTGATATGAGCAGCTAAATAAGGCTATTTGCCAATAACATGAGTATTTTTACCCATAAAATAATATAATTAGACATCCTGCATTTGAAATAAGATGATGGAGATGAATTGTTCTTATTTTAAGTGCAAAAAATATTAATCCATTGGCAAATAGTTTTAGTTACCTGCTCAAATCAAGGAAAAATACACTCATTTCAAGAAAATTGTTTTTTACTTTTAGTTCCTTTTTGCAGTGTTATTTTAGGGTTTAGTCTGTTTAGTGGAAAATATCCCCACTTACACCCAAACGGCCTGGTGAGAAACATACTGTCTGACAAATTAATCAGGACAGCTGGGATATTTACTGGCTCTACACTTATTTCATGCAATGTCTGATGCAGGAATCTCGGGAAA